>NC_142873.1:144457500-144803750 GCF_051225735.1 Oryctolagus cuniculus | reverse complement strand
GGGTCCTGCACATCCCCTGCCCCTTCCCCAGCTCCATGGTCCTCAGCCCTCTGCCCCCAGCCTCTGCCCACTGCTCCCATATCCCCAGACTCACCCAGGAACAAAACCTCGCGGTCCAGTCGGCACTTCAGTTGGCACTACAGGGAGGTGACGGTGAATGTGTCCTCAGGGTGAGGTTCTGCCATGGGCCCCAGGAAGCCGCTCTTGGGGCCCCCACCCAGGCCAGGATGCGCCTGCGGCATAAAGCCTGGATACCTGTAGGCGCTGTCCTGCAGGGGCAGCAGCGAGTCCCTCGGCACAGGGGAGAGGGTCAAGTCACTAAGGAGAGGACAGCCATAGCCAGCAGCAGCTGCAGCAGGGCCACGGGGTGGGCCGGGCGGCCGGGCCATCTCCAGTGGCTCTTTGTCGGCCTTGGGCGTGGCCGGTGGGCTAGCCAGGTGGGGGGCACTGAGGCACGCGGCCTCCGTCCTGCCCAGGAAGTCAGCAAGCAGCCCTGCCCCTACCTTGCCTTCATAGGGCGGGCTGCGGGCAGCTGAGCCTGGCGGGTACCAATAGGCTGTGCCCTTGCAGCTGGGGGAGTCGTAGTGAGGCTGGCCCAGGGGCAGGTCCCGGCAGCTCAGGTGGGCCTGGGCTGCAGCCGTGTGGCCCAGGCTGGCCCCCTGGAGCCCGTGCTTGAGGGGCTCGCAGGCGGTCAGCTTTGTGGGCGGTGGCCGCAGTTCTTCCTTGAAGCCCAGCGTGGGCGAGCAGGTGGGCGAGTATGCCTTCTGCAGGCCAGCATCAAACACCGTGGGTGGGTGGGCCAGTGGCGGGAAGTGCTTGCCGTCGAGCTCAGGGGCACCCAGGCTGGGCGAATCACAATGGAAGCCCTGGCCAAAGGTGCCGTCGGAAGGCGTGGACGGGTTCATGGAGTAGGGTCCCATGAAGTCACAGGGGTCTCGCTCTCCCACGCCAAAGGCCCTCGATTGCGAGGGGAGTGGGGACATGCTGCTGTCCCCGCTGTAGTAGTCCAGGCCGAGGTCCGGACTGTCCTGGAACAGCGGGTTGACGGGCTGAGGCTTGGGGATGAACTTGGCTTTGGCCGCCGCCCCACCCCGCTCCTTCTTGGCGGAGCAGGCCCCACCGCCCCGCCCTCCCCGTGGCTGCCGGGGCCCGGTACTGCGTTTGGACGGGTAACCCGAGGCGGCAGCTGGGGCGGACGTCGGGAAGCCGAGGTGCGAGGCCTCGAACAGGTCCACCTTCTTCCGCCGTCCACGGCCCGGCTTGGAGCTGCTCTGGAAGAGGACACTCTGGTTCCAGTTGTAGCCGGGGGCGGAGGAGGCCTCGTTCCAGTCCATCATCAGCTTCTCCAGGCTGGACAGGCTCGACTGGCCCTCGCTGCTGGAGGCCTCGCTGTTGGCACGCCGGAAGCCGCTGCCGCCGCCGCCCACGGGCTGACTGAACTGGGTGCTGTCGGAGGACGACTCCGAGAAGGTCTCGGACACAGCCGTCTGCTGCTTCACCTTCTGGGGCGTGTAGTTGGAGATGTCCAGGATCACGTTGGGCTCGCTGACGTGGCAGTCGAAAGTGGGATTGTAGAGCTGACTAAAGGCCTCGGAGGCCCAGTCCAGGCCCCCATAGCCCTGCCGGAAAGGCCACTGAGAAGCCCCCGCAAACTGCCGACAGTTCTCGGGCGAGGGCTGGAAAGAGGAGGATGAGGAGGAGGCGGCAGAGGCTGCAGAGGTGGCAGAAGCCGTGGTGCCCTTGGGCACCATGTAGCCACCGGGCGAGACGGTGCTGGCCCGGCTGTCACAGCGCAGGGGTGTCGGGGCGGAGCCAGAGAAGGGGGCCGCCTCGGAGCTGTTGAAGAAGGAGGCCTTGCTGGGTGGCAGGCAGGGGCCCCCAGTCGGCGGTGGGGCATAGCCAGCGCTGTGGGCGCTGCTGGGCGAGGCGGGCAGGCTGTTGCCGCTGCCGTAGGCAAAGCTGCAGTCCTTGCTGTTTGCACAGTCTTGGCCCGTGAAGGGCTTAGCTGGGGCGAAAACGCTCTGTCCAGTCCCATAGCCGCCATACTGGGGTGGGTAGGTGTTGGCAGGCGGGTGGGCCGTGGGCGAACGGGCCACGGCTGAGGGTGGGGGAGCCAGCTTGGGGAAGGTCTCGGCCGCCCGGCAGTCCGAGGTGGCCGGGGTTATCCCATAGCTCGCAGCCCTGCCCGGGGGGAAGGTCTGGCGAGCGGGCAGGACAGGCTGGAAGGAGGGGTCTGCCCCAGCTCCACTGCTGCCTACTGCCACCGGGCTGGCTTTGGTTCCCCGGCTGGGGAAGGTGGCCAGGCCCCGCTGAGCAGGCAGGGCGCTGGTGGGCGGCCCCGCATAGGTGCCTGATGCCTTCCGGGACTCTGGGCGAGAGGCTGAGAGCGCGAAGTCCAAGAGGTCCGAGGAGTCATCGGAGTCGAGCAGCGAGCGGAAGTAGCCGGTGAAGAGGTTCTGGCGCTCCTGGCTGAGCTCGCTCTGGCCCGAGGGTGTGCCCGTGCTGTAATAGCTGCCTCGGCCCGAGGCCCCACTCTCCAGCCCCGAGGAGGCAAAGGCCCGGGCCTCGGTCCCCTGAAACCCACAGTTTCGGCCGGCCTGCCCACCTGGGTGCCCATGGTGAGGGGCCCAGCCGCCTGCCTTGTCTCCGGCCCACTCAGCGCCCGCCTCCCCGAAGCCGGGGCCGCCGGGCACCTGCTCCGGGAACAGAGTCCCATTCTTCCGGGACCGCCTCTTGCGCTTGGGCTTCCCGGTCACGGCGTCCACCTCCCCCCTGCCCCGCTTGCGTGGGTGCCCCAGCTCAGTGAGGCCGGGGGCCCCGAGCCCAGCGCCTGCCACTGCCACCACCTTCTTCTTCTTGCCGATGCCCTCGAAGAAGTCACTGAAGGAGCACCGGGCTGCCTTGGCCGCGTGGCCCCCGCCCCGGCCGCCGAAACCGCCTGCTTTGCCCCCGCGCCGCCGGAAGCCCTGCACGCGATGCAGGAAGTGGGAGATGCTCTGGGTGTCAGGGGCCTGGTGCACCGACTCGGGCTCGCTGGGTGTCCAGCAGCGGGGCGGCGAGCACCGCCCAGCGCACTGGCTCTGGCGGTTCAGGAAGGCCAGCTTGGCCAGCACGTCCGAGTACTCGGCCTTGCTGTCGTTGGCGTCGGCCGCGTAGGACGGCTGAGGCGATGCCAGCTTCTGCTTCCTCCTCCGCCGCTTCTTCACCTCTGGCATGGCCATGGTGGCCGCTGCCACAGTGGCCGTCTCGGCGGCCACCACGGCCGGCTCCTTGGGCTTGCCGGGACCCAGCAGCAGGTTCTTCGGGGGACGGCCGCGCTTGCGTTTGAGGATGATGGGCATCTCGCCGGGCGGGAAGACCACCACCACGTTCCGCCCGTTGTTCTTCATCTTCAGCAGGGGCGTGGGCTCCGCGGACACACGGAGGCCCAGCTCCTTGCCCTCCACGCTCAGGCTGCTGCTCAGGGAGGACACTTTGTACGTGGTCTTGTTCCGCCGGCCCAGCGACACAGGGATCTTGGCCATCTTCACCACCATGCGCCGCACACCCCGGCACTTGCCTTTGCGGCTGGGGACCATGGGCGTCTGGGAAGATTCTGGCTCCAGCTCCGGGACTGGGACTGGGCCCGGGCCCGGCAGCGCAGGAGGCGGTGGAGGCGGTGGAGGGGGAGGGGGCTCAGCCAGGGCAGCCGCCAGCCCTGTGGGCATAGGAAGGGGCAGCAGGCGGCCCTCGGGTCCAGCGTCTGCCTTGCGTCCCCGTCCGGCTTTCCGCCGGCGACACAGAATCTTTGGCCTATCAGTGCGCCGCAAGGCGTACTTGGGGTGGCCCTCAGGCCCGGGGGGGCCGTGGGGTGAGCACAAGTCCAGGCGCAAGGGCTCCGCCAGCGGGCAGTGCCCCAGGGGCTGCTGAGGCTCCAGACGGCGACCCGGGACGTCCAGCAACTTGGGCAAGGGGTCGAGCGCCTGAGGGTCGAGCAGCTGCGACTCCAGGGAGTCAGGCAGGGTGTCCAGGGCCTGCAGCGTCAGAGGCGGCAGCCCCAACGGATCGGCAAGCGGCTGCAGGGGCGGCAGCTCCAAAGCTTCCCCGAGCGGCTCTAGAGCCTGCGGGTCCAGAAAGCGGGGCTGGGGGTCCAGGAGCTGAGGCTCCGGCTCCGGAGAAGGGGGTTCAAGGGCTTGGGCCTCCAGCAGCTGGGCCTCAGGGCACGTAAGGGAGGCCAGCTCACTGAGGATGTCGGCATCCGCGAGCTCCGAGTAATCAGGGCCGTCTGGCTCCGGCTCTGGGGGCAGCCCGGGGGCTGCAGCCGTGGCTCCGGGACTATGGCCTTGGCCAGGCGGGGGACTCTCCCTAGGCTCAGGTTCAGGCTCATAGAGGGGGTGGCTGGGCCGTTCCGACTTGGCATGGGGGGTGGCCCGCTCCTCGGGGCTGCGGATGCTGTTGGCCAGGCTGGGGGAGGAGAAGAAGCTGTATTGGAGGTCTCCGGGTGGCGGGGCAGGCGGGCGGCTGAGCCGGAGCCCACCGCAGTCCAGGTGCACGCCGCTGTGCTGCAGGTCCTGGGAGAGCCGGGTCAGGTCCTTCATGATGTCAATCAGCTGCACCACTGGTCGCAGGGTCACCCGCCCGTTGTCCCAGCGGCGGTGGGAGCTGCTGCTGTCGCCCGCCGGTGTAGGGCAGCGGGCCTGTGAGACGGGCCTGGCTGCCCGCGGGGGCAGTGGGTCGTCCCCCTTGGCGAGGACTGGTGGGCGCCGGGTGCTGGGGTCCCGGCGTGGGGGTGGGCGTGGGTTCTCGGAGAAGGCGTGGGTGGAAAAGCCCTTGTCAGGTGGGCTGGCGGGGGGCCGGGAGGGCAGCAAGGGCCGGGGGGTGGGGGGGCCGCCGGGGTAGTACTTGGGCTCCCGGAGGTAGTCAGGAGAGCTGCACACGGCACTGGAAGTCACCACCAGGCCCTGGGGCTTCACACGCATCCTGACCTTGTCCTCCGCGGGCCGCCGGGCGGGGCCGGGGCTGACATGAGGGTGCGAGAAGCCGGGACCAGGACCTGTTGGGCAGGACAGGCGGGAGGTCCCTCACTGAACACCTCACCAGCTTCTCTTCTCAGTGAACCCCTGGGCCTTCCCCCAGCCCTCTCAAAGCACCACATGCATGGGCCCCGGTTCTTACTGACAACTCACCTGCCCTGGAGACCCTGGCTATGGGCTCAGGGAGAACAGACCCCCGCCTCTGCAGGGAAGCCCAAGGGAACAGCAAGGGGAGCGCTCGGGTCGACTTAAGAAGGAGGCTGGGAAATCCTACCAAGGGCATGGCCTCCCACCTCCCCGCCCCCACCCCAGGACTGCAAGAATCTGGCCACTCACCCTCGGCTCTGCCGCCTGGGCTGTCACACTGGAGAGCTCTGTGGATGAGACAGCGACAGGGGACCTGAATTCCCCACGTGGTCTGGGGGCCACAGCTCAATGCCTGGCCACCTGCCCACTGCTCAGGTCTCCTCCAGGAACCAACCCCCAGCTCCCTAGGTTGCTCCCTGCAGCGCGCATACCCCGCTGACCTGGGAGAGAGAGGGCCCCTGTGCCTGGGGGCGCTGCCAGTCGCTGGCCGTCAGCTGGGGGTGCTATGGAGCAACTTCGGCCTGAGCCCAGGCCTCGGGCGTGGACAGCGCCTGGAAAGGACCATTGCAGCTCAGGTTTAGTGGGCACCTACTGCGCGCCAGGCACTGGGCTGGATGCTGTGTGGGCATCGTTTCATTTAACGCTTCATACAGATGCTGTGAGGTGCGGGCTAGTAATAAGCCCATTTCACAGAGAAGAAATGGAGGCTCCAAGATGAAAGAACTCACTACTTATGGAGTGCCTGCTTTGCAAAAGGGCTGGGCAGACAGATCCCGATTAGATAATCGTGAATGATTTAATCGTTAGTGGCATAAGAGCTCCAGGGAAGTGAAGCATGCCTAAGGTCAGAGCTTCAACAGTCACTACTATTGCTGCCCCCAAAGACACTGTCACTGCTGCCAAACACGGGGCCACGCCCATTACACGGCACCCCTCGCCTCACGCCCCTGCAGACCAGAGATTGAGGTCAGCACCCTTCCCAACTCCACAGAGCCCACCGCTGAAGGCATTAAGCACCATGAAGGCAAGGATCGTGTCCCTTTCTGTTCGTGGCTTCCAACACCCAGAATGGCACGTGGCCCTCAAAAGATGGTTTCAAGAAAGATTTGTGGTGGGGCAGGTGCTATGGTGCAGTGCCGGCATCCCACATGGGCGCCGATTTGAGTCCCGGCTGCTCCACTTCCGATCCAGCTCTCTGCTATGGCCTGGGAAAGCACTGGAGGATGGCCCAAATCCTTGGGCCCCTGCACCCACGTGGGAGACCTGGAAGAAGCTCCTGGCTCCTGGCTTTGGATCAGCCCAGCTCTGGCCATTTGGGGAATGAACCAGAGGATGGAAGACCTCTCTCTCTCTCTCTCTGCCTCTCAAATGAATGAGTAAAATAAATTTAAAAAACAAAGATTTGTGGAATGAGTGAATGAACAAGGCACACACAACAGTCAACCCTGCCTCAAGTGTGACCCAAGAAGGAAGCTGAGGCAGGGAGAGGGACAGGGCTGCAGGATGGGACCCTCTCTGACCCTCTCCACTGCTCCAGCCCAGCCCCAGCTCGCTCGGGCCCCATCAATCTCCATGTCACAGTCCCCATCAACCGTAGGCAATCACCAGAGCACCTCCCCCGAGGGTGTGGGCTCTGCAGGGGCAGGGATCACATCTGTCTTGTTTACCACAGCATCCCCTGACCCCAGGGCCTGGGCTACAGATGCTCCATAAATATTTACCAACTGAGCCCTCAAGCTGGTCAGGGCAGAGCTGGGATTTAGATCCAGGCATCTGACTCCCAAGGGAGCCTGAAGCCTCAGGACCATGGCTGATCCTGAGGAACTATGATCTGGAGGAGTTGAATGGGCCCTGGTCACTGGGAGGGTTTTAAAGACAGCCCCTGGAGGCCTGGCACTGTGGTGCAGTAGGTAAAGTCACCACCTGCGATGCCAGCATTCCATATGGGTACTGGTTCGAGTCCCGGCTGCTCCACTTCAATCCAGCTCTCTACTAGTGTGCTTGGGAAAGCAGCAGAGGATGACCCCAGTGCTCGGGCCTCCACCAGCCACATGGGAGACCTGTTTGGAGCTCCTTGCTCTTGGCCCCAGCCTGGCCCAGCCCTGGTCGTGGTGGCTATCCAGGAAGTAAACCAGCAGATGAAGAATTCTCTGTCTCTTTCTCTCTAAGTAAATAAATAAATCTTTAAGAAGAAGAAGACAGATCCTGATCATTGTCTAGTGTCTGGACCTGACCTAAGGGATGGCTCGCAAGGCCTAACCTCCAAAGACACAGGGAGACTCTCACTGGCTGGCACACCTCCCAGGACTGTCACCTCCCAGGAAGACTGCAGAGGTGACAGCGTGATGGGATGGCGTGGAAAGGGACACACCCCCCTGCACCTGTTCGGTGAGCAGTCATCTGCAATCTACAAGTTCCCTCACAGGCGACCCACAAAATCCTCATGGCAACCGGGGAAGCATGGTTTATTACCCCCATGCTACAGGCTCAGAGGGGTTGTGTGACTTGCTTGAGGTCACCCAACTACCGGGTAGCAGGAGTCCTAATTCTGTCCTAAGTCCAAAGCCTCCTTCTACTCCCAGCTCTTGCAATTCTCCTTCAGCCACTTCCGAAAATGCTTCTTCTAGAGCTGTGGTCTAATTTAAGGCTGGGAGGAGCCTTCAAGTTATCTAACCCATTGGCTTCCAAGCCCTAGGCCTGGGGGAGCCATGCAGCATTCCGGATAGCCAGGTCCTGGTCCGGGAGGGGTCTCGAACACATCCGAAGGAACATCCGGGAATCTATTTCTCATCAGCCACCCCAGAGAGGACACTGCTCTAGTGTCACCTCGTGCCCCACCCATTGTGCAGGTGAGGAAACTGAGACCGGAAGGGGCAGAGAGACTTTGTTGAGGCCCCAAAGGGCCCTTATGGTGCTTGTTAGGGTGGAACATCCCTCTGTCCACTGTCCCTTCCGTCTCTGCAGGCCCTGGGCCTGGCTGCTCCTCCTCGGGGTCCCACCTACTGGCTCACTCAGGCACTGTTCACTTCCACGCCCGGGCGTGGACCCGGCCCCTCCCAGGTCAGGCGCTCTCTGCTCCAAGGACTTGGAGCACTGGTGGGGACACCTTCACAAAGGAGGGAGGGGAAGGGAGCCCCCAGGGCCACTCTCCAACAGCACAGCCGTCCTGTAGCCCCCAGCCGCACTCTCTGAGGTGCCACCAGAAGCCTCCAACCCACCCTGGCTGAGGGTGGGGCCCTGCAGACCTCCCACTTGGGGCCAGAGGGTGTAATCTTGGCAGGAGAGCAAACCCTCCTCTGCCGTGGCCGGCTTCTGTTCCACCCACCCGTGAAGACCTTTGGCCACGTCCTCCGGCTCTGGCCACTGCTCTCACTTGCTCACTCGCTCACTCCGAGCCTCCAGGATCTGAGGGAAGCAGCTGGCTCCCCTCCCTACCACACCCTGGCAGCCATTCTCTTGGCCCCCTCCCAAGGGTACCACCTAGCCTTGGTCTGTGAACAAAGTCAAAAGGGTCCTTCTGTCTGCCTGTCTGCTTCTGGGTCAGTGTGTCTGGCTCTGCCCATGGGGACAGCAGCCTGCTGGGAGGGGCAGGGGGCCCCAACCTGCTGTGCGCAGTGCCGGGAAGCGCCAGCCCACATCCTTGAGTCCCCAGCCCCACCCTCCCCGCTGTGGCTGTGACCACCCCACCCCTTCCCCAGCTCTCCGCCCCCTCCCCCACCCACAGCCTCCCCAGGGGAGCCAGCCTGCCAGCCCCAGCTCTCACTTCCGGCCTCATGACCCTCTCTCCAGCTTGCACACTCCCCCGCCCCCCATTTCCCTCCCAGCCTGGTTTGAAGGCCCAGGGATGTCCTCAAATGGAAAACACTGCCTCAAAGGGGCTATAACTGCCGCTCAGAGACCTTCCCCTCCTGGGGCCACATCTCCTGGGATCTGCCCATCAGGAACTTGTCATGGCCCTGGTCTGCCTCCTCTTCAGCCCCCTACCCATCCAGCCCACTGGACCTGAAGACTGATTTTGGCCCCAAAACTGTAACAAAAAGAAACAAGTGATGGAAATGAGAGCTGCAGCGGTCACTTTTTGGCATTGAAACGGAGGCTCAGAGAGGCTCAGCTGTGCCCCTAAGGACAAACAGCCATGTCACCCAGTTCAGATGGAGTCTGAATTTAGGTTTGTTGGGCTCCTCCAAACCAAACCGCTTTGCTTTCCAGAGACTCAGCCCCCTCCTAGGCTGCCTCCTCCAACTGTCCTAGTCCCAACCATTGGTTCCAGTTTTTGACTTCTAATCTATCCTCCTAGCTTCTGGTCACCACCTCCCACTGCAGCCATCCAGATGCACTACCTTCCCTCACCACTAGGTGTCCCCTCGGAGCCACTGATGCCCCCAAGGGGAGCTGGCCATGCCCCCCCCCCCGCCCCCCAGCACAGCACACCCCACCCCACCCCACCCTACCACCAGCCACACAGAGCTCCTTTGTGCAGCCCTCGCCCACCCCCTTCCTGCTCAGAGTGGGGCACCTGGCAAGCAGGTCTGCCCCAGGACCGCCCCCTGCCAGCCCCCTGCCCCGGGTGCCAGGTGTGCGGGCGCCACTGCCAGCTCTCACTGGACCTGAGGGTCACCCTGCCGGCGGCCCTCCCTTCCTCCCTCCGAGGTCACCCAGGGACTGTGCTTCCCGCCCTGCTCCGCCCCCATCCCCTCCTGCCCTTGGCCCTTCCAGACTCCTGTCCTTGTCTTTCCCTCGGTCTCCCGGAGGACTCCCCTCCTCCAGCCCCACCAGGCCCTCCCCCTCGCCTCTCACCCCCGCCCACCTCCTTCCCCCGAGAGAGCTCCCTGTTCCGC
Organism: Oryctolagus cuniculus; assembly: GCF_051225735.1. Taxonomy (NCBI): domain Eukaryota; kingdom Metazoa; phylum Chordata; class Mammalia; order Lagomorpha; family Leporidae; genus Oryctolagus; species Oryctolagus cuniculus. The sequence continues at coordinate 144,793,813 of NC_142873.1, read as the reverse complement.
CCCCCCCTCCCCGCCCAGGTCTGAAGGACTCCTCCTCCTGGAAAGTTGCTGCTGGAAAGGAAGTGACTTCAGCGATTTGGCCACAAGGCTGGGCACTGCTGAGCCCAGCTCAGCTCAAGGCTCGCCCAGCCACCTCCAGAGCACAAACGGAGCCACGTGCACGCACCACCCCCACCGTGCACCCGGAACCACGAGCACTCGCTTCCCCTGTGAACACGAAGCTCCCTCTGGGCACACACTGCGCCACCCTGGTGTGTGGAGCGTCTACCCACCTCTCTCCAGTGCACACCAGCACCCTGCATGCACACACACACACACACACACACACCCAGCATTCCCACACCTGCCCAGCACACACCCTGGATCTTGCACACTCACCATTCTGCTGCACTGTGTACACAGCCCTTGCCCGCCCTCCAGCCCCATCCACTTACGTAACTCTTGGATACCCAGCCCTGCGCACCCTCCACACACACCTGCTTGCATGCAAGCCTGAGTGGCCTGCACATTTACAGCTGGGTGCCCACAGGTGTACTCCCCACCCTTGCAATCCCAGGAGGCCCCACCCCCAGACTTCAGCCCCCAGGAATGCTCCTTTGGAAGTTGGGTGGGGTCCCCAGGCAGGCTGGGCTCTGGGGAGCTTCCTGGCGCCCGAGGCTTCATGTGTCAACTCAGGGTGTTGCCTCTGCTGGGCAGGGCAGCCCCACCTGGCCTCTGCAGTTCCTGAGCTGGGTGGGCTAACTGGGGCCAGGCGGAGGGAGGCCAGCCCTGCCCCTGCCCCACTCCCTGTCCCCTCCGGGTCCTCCTAGGGTTCCCCAGGCCCTCCCAGCTCCTCCCCTTGGCCGGCCAGCTCTGGGCTTCCAGAGCCTCTACCACAGAGGTGTCTACCTCTGCCCTGAGGCCTGGTCACTGTCACAACCCCTCTCTCGGGTCACTAAGGGGCAGGCAGGACTCCGGGGGACTCAGTTCCCCTCTCTGGACAGCGGGGAGTTGAAGTAAGCTGGTCAACAGCTTTCAGACCCCTGATGTAAAGGGCCTCTTTCTGGTCTAAGTGTGAAAGGGTCTCTGCTGGGCGTGGGAAGATTTCCTGGGGTGGGGGGGCAGGCCCGGCTTCCCTGCAGTTACCTGAGCAGGCTGTGCCAACAGGCCCGGCTCAGCAGGACAGGCCTGCCTCCACCAGCATCTCCAGGATGGTCTCCACGGCGGCCCAAGCGGCGCCCCTCACCCGGGGCCCTCTGCACACGCTCAGCTGGGCAGGCTCCGGGGTCCAGGCCGATGGGGAGACAGTCAGGCAAGCTCCCATCTGTGGAAGCAAACACAGGCCCCCTAGGCGTAAGCACGGATGCAGGGAGAGCAGGGAACGGAGGGCCACTGGGCCCAGATGGGGTCCGGTCTGGCTCCAATGCCCTCCCAGTGGGAGCTGTGAGCCTGCAGGCTCCTCCTGAGGAGCTGCGTTCATACGTGTAGGAACACACATGCAGACATACACACACATGCATATACACAAACACAGGCTATGGCAGTGCAGCCTCTGCCACTCAGATGGTCCTGGACTCGCTGGCTCTGCGTGATCTCTGGCAAGCGGGTTAACCTCTCTAGCTCTGTTTTCTCACCTATAAAATGGGGAGACGATCTTAGCAGTGAGGAGGAGCACTCGGGGGAAGCCAGGCACAGGGCAGGTGTGGGCTGCAGCCCAGAATGATGGTGAAAGCAGATTTCCACGCGGCTACGCGTGCAGCTGGCATTCACCTGTCTCTATCACCGACCAGACACAGCTCTTGTTCGCTTTAATAGCCATGGCCTTGCTCACCAATGCCTGCTTCCTGCCTCCCTGGGTTCTGCACCAGAGTCACGAGGGGCCCGGGAAGCTGGTCTTGTGGACTGCTCGTGGGTTCTGGTCGCCTGGGAAGCTGATGGCATGTGTCAGTCCCTGCCTGAAGATCACACTCCTGTCTGTGTTCAGCAGTGCGGGTGCCCACACCCGTACGTGGGTGCCTGGGTCTGTGTGTGAACCCGTGTGTGCGAGCAGTTTGCTTGCCTGTGGTTGGTGTGGTCAGCTGAGTGCGTGCCTGGGTTCGGCGTGCTCACACGGTACATGTGGGCATTATCTGTATTTCTGTTCTATTCGGCTTGTGTGTGCCCAGCTGCACCTGCGTAGGTACACCTGTGAGGACACAGGGGTCTAAGTGTGCTGGTGTGCGACAAGGCGTGCCCTGTTGTCACCGGGTATGTGAGCGCCTGCGTGTGCGCTCTGCCTGGCTCTCCACATCTCGCTGTGTCAGGAGCCAAACCGGCTCTTGCCTGTTTCAGAGCTCTCTGGATGTGTGTGAGGGGGGCGGGGGCTGCGGCTGATCCTCTGCTGTCCCTGCAGGTTTCCAATCTCGAGGCCTGTGACCACGGGCACTGGTGTCGCTGGGCATCAGCGTTGCCGCCCCCCTACCTCTGCTTGTCTCTGGTTTCCAGGGCCACCGCGTGCCTGGTCACAGTGTTCCCATGAGTCTGTTTCACCAGGGTCACAATGTGCTCACGGGTGTGTCTGCATGTGTGGATTTGCACGGCCTGATCACTGTACCTGTGCATGGAGGTGGGCCCTTGTGCCCTGTCACTGGGTCTCTGTGCTATCACAGCTCGTGTCGGCGACAATGTGCCGAGAGGGCCTGTGTGCCCAGTATGCCTGTGCACAATGGCACAGACCCTCTGTGCGACCACTGTGTGCACAGGAAGACCCTTTGTGTGACAGTGTGTGTTGGTGTCACTGTTTGTATGTTCCTGCTCCCCTCCTCCCTCCTCCCTCGCTCCGGCGCTCACTCTCTCTCGCTCGCTCTCTCTCTCTCTCTCTGTAGGAGCCAGACAACTCCCCAAGCCTGGATTAGGGACAATTTATCCACAGGCAGAGAAGGAGAATTCCAACCTGCCAGAGCCTCCCTCCTCGGATCCGTCCCCCCTTTTCTTGTGGTTGGGTGGGCACAGAAACGCAGCCTCGCAGCTCCCAAGCCCTCAGGGAGCCCCCACCTCTGCAGCTCCCCAGAGGCCCAGGAGGGCGGAAGAGATGGAAATCTGGGTGGCCCCGGGGCCCTCCAGTGGGGGCGGACTGGCTGCCCCCCAACCAGGCCCTCACAGCTCAGCGCATCTTGGCCCTGTTCTCCTGCACATGGTGGTGGGGGGAGCTACACAGGCTCTGCCTGGCCCTGGGGGCCAAGGAGACCTAAAGAGCGAGGCGGCCCCAGCCTGCCCACAATCCGATGTTGCCCAACTGATACCGGTCAGCCCCCTCCCCGCAACGCAGGAACGCAAGGGGCTGGCAGCATGCAACTGTGCCCACGCGGGCTGGGGGAGCCGCCGGGAGGCAGGCGGAGGGCAGCGTGGCGGGGGGACGCAGCAAGGGGGAGCGCGGCTGGGCTGGGACTGAGACTCCCTTCACGGTGCTCCAGGCGCAAGGCAGCATCACATGTTTCCCATTAGCTGCTCTGGCCTCCCTGTTCAGGGGGTGTCGGCTGGGGGAGATTTGTTCTGGTTGCAGACACCAGCCGAGACCACACAAGAGAGAGAGAGGAGAGAAAGAGAGAGAGGCTGAGAGATCGCCAGAAGGAAAGAGGAAGACAGAGACAGGCACAGAGACACACAAAGGGAAAAAGAGACACGAGAGATGCAGACAGGCAGAAATGGTGAGACAGGCACACACAGACACGGGGAGAGAGCTGGAGACCGGCGAGGAGAGCTGGTCATCAGGGACAGGACAGGGAGGCGCAGGGGTGGGGAGAGGAGACCCGGTCAGAGGCTCAGCACTGGGTGCAGGTCAGGCAGCCACTCAGTGAGGCCGAAGCCAGGAGGGCCAGAGGAGACAGGCCACAGAGGAAAGGGAGAACCGGGGAGAGCTGGTGCCACAGGAGCCTGGCACGGAGGCGGAGCAGGGTGGGCCTGGGAGAAGGCTGTGGGGAGTGGGCGGCCAGCCTCGTGCCTGCTGACCCCCGGGGCCTGGGAGATAACAGGCCGAATAGTGCTGACTTGCGGTTTAGAAATCCAATATCCTCGTGGCGCACTAATCGACTACCTGAGCTCCCGGCCCGCGCCGAGCTGCCCCGATTAATCCTGCGGCTCCACAGCCTTAATTAGTTTAACAGTTTCGGGGGCAGAAGAGGCAGGGAATAGGGTCCCCCCTGGAAGCCTTGCCTGCCCTGGTAACAGGGTCCCAAGGTCAGTCATGCGGGACTGAGCCCCCTGGCCCCTCACCAGTCCCCTGGGCTTTGTGGCCTGCCCCACAAGGGCCCGCCAGCTGCCAGCCCCATACCACAGGGTAACGAGTTGTCGTCTCAGGGTGAGAGACAAGCTCCCCAGTTCCTGACAACTTCCTAGCAGCACGAGATATCACACATGTCACTCCCCACAACAGCATGAGAGGGGCACATGGTGACACAGCTCACACACAACAGCCAGAGACAGGCACACGAGCCTATGACAACCCTCCCAACAGGAAGAGCTGAGCACGTAACCTGTCGCTTCGCCCCAAGTGTGAAATGGGCACATCTGATACCCCCAGACGGCACAAGACAGGTACACAAGCTGTCATCCGTCACAATGGTGCCATCAGCACACAAGCAGGCACCCCCCCCACCCAGGATGGGGGATGCACAGAGAAATCTGTCTCACTGCCGACCCCTGCAACACTCCCACAGCTCCATGAGAGAAGCCCCCACTCCCAGGTGTTGAGTCCTCCCTCCAGACTATGGGCTGGGTCCGCAACATGTCACCTCACTGACTGCTTTGGACAGGTGACAGCCCACCCCACCCCTCCCCCACCACTGTCGCCAGCCTGGGTGGTGCTGTCCTCTGCCTGCAGAGGCGTCACAGCTCACAGGGCATGAATGTCACCCCAGCACTGCCAGAGCCGGGCACAGCCACACGTTGCCCCAGTGACAAACACCACTGGCCCCAGGAGGAGGAGGTGGAGGCACACAGGACTCTGGGTGTGACCTTGGTCCCTCAGCACCCAGAGGGGAGGAGCTGTGGCCTCCCCCGGGGTAACCCAGCGTTGGGGGAGAAGCGTTCTGGAGAGGAAGCTGCTGGGCACACAGACAGCCTGGAACTGCCACCTCCCCAAGCCCCACCTCACCCCACCTCTACTTGAAAGTAGCTGTGCATCCCAGGAGGGGGCGGAACAGGAGAACAGGTAGTGGGGGCAGGGCTGCCACTGAGGTCTAAGGTCAGTGGGGAGTAGGGAGCAGGGTTTGCTGTCCCCAGGCACTCAATGAGGCCTGAGACCCCCGCTGCTGCCAGGGGTGCCCCTCTTCCTTATAAAGGCCCTCTTTCCAAACTTCAGGCCACAGAGCTGGGGACAAGGAGGCCAAAGTCCAGGGGCATGACTCACCCAGGGAACAGGCCCAGCCTGCTGGCCAGAGTGGTAAGGAAGGCCAAGAGCCAAGAGGCTGGGGTTCAAGTCTGAGCTCCTCCCGGGCCAAGCTGGGTGACCTTGGTGGAGCAGCCCAGCCTCTTTGCCTTTGGGAAGGGCGAGAGGGGCTGGAGCCAGGAGCCCAGTGATCAGGCCACTGCAGGGAGGGAACATGGGGGGAGGACCCAGCAGGGTCCACGCCCGCCTCGCTTCCTCCTTACCAGGAACCCTCCCTTCCTGTACCTCAGTTTCCTCATCTGTAGAGAAGGGACAATAATGCCAGCCTTGCAGACATGGCCAAAAGTGGGCAGCTCCTTGAGAAGTGGGAAGTGTCTCACTGAAGAGGGGAAAATTAAACTAAGAAAGGACAAGAGACTGGCCCAAGCCCCAGGGCCAATCAGCAACAGCTGAATTCAGCCTCTGCCTCTGGGGAGCCCACCTGGGGGGTTCTTTACCACTGCTTGCAGACGGGGTGTGTGTGTGGGTGTGTGTGTGTGTGTGTATTAGGTGGTGGGGGTGGGGTGCACGTGTTACTGGAGTGGCCCTACCGCACGGATCTGACGGAGAGTCTGCTGTACACCCCCACCTTCAAACCTTGGACTGGGGGAAGACTGCAGGGAGGGATCAGCCCCCTCCCAGCCTCCAGCACCAGCACCAGCACCTGCTGCTTGGAGGGATTAGGCTCTGTGCAATGTCAACGTCTGGAGCCTGCTCGCTGCACAGGAGCCCAGAGAGGGACAGGCCTACCCTGAGGTCACACAGCATGACAGCAGCAGAGTCCAGAGACCTGGTCAGGGACAGCCTCTGAGCAGAGTCCCTCTAGCCCCTGGGGGTGGCTGGAGCTGGGGGGCCCCGGGGGACTGAGCGAAACGTGGCGACAGATGGCCTGCCGAGGCAGCGGCGATCTGGGCGGCTGGCAGGCATGCTTGCTCCCGCGCAGGGAAGCGGCTAATTTTAGCTGAGGCCTCGATGCCAGCTTTGTTCCCCCCCCCCCACCCGCTGAGGGGGCCCAGCATGCCTTGCGTGCAACCAGCCTCCCCCAGGCACCCCTACTCCCCCGCCTGGCCCCTTGGTGAGTAGTGCCCAGACCCCAGGGTCCTAGAACTGCCTGCCTGACCAGGCCTCACCGCCCCCAGAGGCAAGAACTGGGCCCTGAAGCCTGGCTTCCCAACCGCAGGGCTTGTCTGCCCAGGGCTCCAAGCTCCTTCCTTGAAGAGGAAAGACAGGGGAAGCCTAGAGGCCACTGCCCAGACCGAGGGAGGGAGGCCGGACAGCAGGGGCTGCCAGTCCTGACGGAAGGCGGGCCCTGTCCTCCACCCTTCACTTAAGGAGACAGGACTCTGATTCCCCGGGGGGCCCTGGGCCGTCCCTGCCGGAGCCCTCCTGTCGCCACTGGAGAGGAAGAGAACGGAGTTGCTCGAGCTTTCCTTCTTCCTCGTAACTCTGACTTCGCCACAGGAACTCACAGTACTTTAGAGAAGTCAGAGAGCAAGCGTAGCAACCCTGTACCCCTGGGTAAACTGAGGCACGGTCTGGAACAACTAGCATTTTAGCAGGGGGAGACAAATCCCAGGAACTAGGAGGCTTATTGGTGGGCTCAGCCCCTGGGACCACCCCCTGCCCCTGCCTGGGCTGATGGAAGGTGGACCGAGAGTCTGGAAAGGGAGTGTGGCGTTTGCTTCCCGTGCCCCTCTCTCTGCAGGCTCATCAGCACCAGGCCCTCCCCATCTGGGGTCCAACCACGCATGCTCGAGGGGGCTTCCAGGACATCTGGCCCCTGCCAGGAAGGGGGATCCTTTGGGGTGACTGGAGCATCCTCCCCTCTCCGCTCTGCAGCCTGGGGGCTTTGATCAAGCAGGAAGTAGAGGGAAGCAGACCCAAAAGGCAAGTCAGAGGAAGAGGGGGAGGGAGAGGTCAAGGCAGAGAACCAGAGACAGAAGGAGGGAGAAGGTGGGGTCAAGAGAAAGAGGGCGGACGAGGCCTGCGGAGGAAGACACGAGGGAGGGATGAGAGGCAAAGCAGGCTAGATGGAGGGAAACAGCAGGAGAGACTCAGGAAGAGAGAGACCGAGGAGAAGGAAGAAAAAGACAAAGAGAGACAGGAGGAGGATGCAGAGACAAAGACCCACACACAGCGAGAGGAAGAGAGACACACGGAGGGGGAGGGCTGGGAGGGAGCTCCAGGAGCCTCCTCAGACAGAGGGCAAAGCAGAGACGCACCCTGGGAACCGGAGGCAGGCCGAGGGACGGACACGCCCAGAGGCCGAGAGAGAGGAGAGGGTGAGACACACGGGGAGAACGGGTGGGCAGGGGAGACACCAAGTGATCCAGTGTGGGGGAGCAGCAGGAGGAGGCAGAGGCGAGGAGGGAGGGGGCGTAGGAGCAGGAGGAGGGGCGATGTCGTCGCCAGAACTGGGGGGGACAGAGGACAGAAATGGAATGTGGGTCTGGGCATGAGGCTCACAGATGCATGGGCTCCGGTTTCAGCTGGGGCAGTTGGCTGCTAGGCTGGGGGGAGGAAGGAGCAGGGCTGGCGAGGGAGGGGGGCCTGTTGCCATGGCGGCGGGCACGGCAGGGGCACAGTCTGCTGGCACTTGGAGCTCTGGGCATGGTAGGGGGCTGGCTGAGGGGGAAAGAGGGGGGGCGGCGAAGCAGCCTTGCCCCTGCCCTGGGGCTCAACAGGAAGAAAGTTTCCAGAGATGCTGGGAGTGGCAGGGCTGCGGGCCCTGCTCCCTCCATGGAGGCTGCCAGGGGGCACTACTCTCCAGGTGGCCTGCAGGCATCCCAGATTCCCACCTGTGCTTCCCGCAGGGCCCTGAGGCCCCTCCTCCTTGGCCCCTCCAGTCTAGCTGAAGATCCCGCATGCTGCTGCTGCCGCCGCCGCCACCGCTGCCACCGCCGCCGCCGCCGCCGCCTCTGCTTGCAGGGGAGCAGCAAGATTGTGAATTCAGGATCTGTAATCCTAACGCAGAGCCCAGGCCTACCGGGCTCCAGTTGCCAAGGCGACGACGGGTCAGAGGGCAGCGCGGGGCGCCCGCTCCTCCAAGTCAGAATCCCAATTGTTAAAGCCCAAGAATAAACAGCTGAAGCGGCCGTGGGGGGGCCAGGAGGGGGGCTGAGGTCTGCATCGGCTCAGTGTGGTGTTGTCAAGCGAGATGTCACTAATTGTCTGAAGGAACGGGCTGAGGCAGCTCTTAACTGCTTCCCTGCCACCAGAGACACCTTGGCTGCCTGGCCCCATCCCTGGGGCCTCCCAGCATTCCACTGGGCTGGCTTATTGGTGGGGGGAGTGCCGGCCCAGCATGCTCCCTGCCTCCCTTGCACCCCACACACTGAAGCTCCCACACTCCTCTCTGCCCAACTTGCAACCTCCCACCTGCAAGTTAAAAATCCTTACATCCCCAGAACCACTGCCCACTGTCACTGGGCCCACAGCATTCCCTGCTGCCCATCACTGTCCCCTTCGGCCTGCAAAGCCCTCCCAGCTGGCCCCATAGCTGGCTGCCCCTCCTTTTCCCTGCAGCGGGGGGGTCCTCAGGCAAGCCATGCGCACTGCAGAGGAAGATAGCCCTAGGGTTCCTCTGATCTCAGGAGGCGGGAAGAGAGCTAGCTCTGGACTTGGTCACCCACCAAAGCCCAAGGCCTGAAAGCAGTCAGGAGCCCTGGCTCCAGCTCTGCCTGCTTAACACTGCCCACTTGCTGTGCGACCATGCACACGGGCCTGTCTCCTCATCTATCCTCCACACGCAGGAGTGCCTACTGAGTCCCTGGTGTCTGTAACCCCTGCCCAGGGAGAACTTCTGATCGGGTTGGTGAGAAGGGCTCCAGTGTCCAAGGGACAGAGCCATCAGGAAGGCGCCAGGTAAGGCAGTCCATGTAAAACTGTAGCAGGGTCTGGAACACAGGAAGTGGATGGCAGCTGGTACTGTTCGTAGGCCTGGCACCGTCCCCGCTGACAGCGTGCAGGTCAACAAAAGAGGTGGAGAGGAGAGGCTTCCTGCAGAAGGTGGTGGGTGGCCAGGCTGGGACCGTGAGCAAGAGGGCAGAGCACTCCAGGAAAGAGTTCTTGCGAGGTTCTCCGGATCGCGTGCACAGCCTCGGCCAGAGCAGGAACTGCCTCCCCGCCCCATGGGCGGGCTCAGCCTCCTCCGCCACCTCCCCTCGCCGACTCCACCCACTGCGCGGCCCGAACCCGGGGGAGCGGTGCCCGTGAGGGGGCGGGTCGCCTGCGGGCACCGCTCCCTAAGATTGGTCGCACCTGGAGTGATGTCACGAGGGGCGGGGTCTAGGCTTCGGACACGCCCCCTGCCCCAGTCCCCAGTCCCGGTTCCCGGGAGGGGGCGCTCAGCCCGCTCCGACGCACCTCTCAGGTGGGGGCCGTGGTCGGCTGGACCCCGGTGCTGTCCGTGGGCGGGGAGCTGGGCGCGGAAACAGGGGATCCCCTAGAGAGAGCCCAACCCAGCCTGGGGCTGGACGTGTACAAAAGGCGACTTGTTCTTTCTCGGGATGCCTGCGCCTTCTCAAACATACCTACAGCCGCACTCCGGGGACAGCTACACCCTTACAGCCGCACAAAGCCCGCCGGGATGGGGGTAGGGGGGCTGTCGCCAGACTCAGAGGTGGGCGGTAAGAACTCTGCTCCGAAACCCATTCCACCCCATCACATTCCACATCACCTGCATAGGTCCACCGCAGCCCGGGCACACTGACCCAGTCCCATCCTCAAACTCTGCCCCCCAGCCCACGGTAGCTTACCAGCTCCTCTGGAGTCAGCCGGCGCTGCACGCGGGCTCCACACTGTGTGACCTTGGCACCCAACAAGGCTCCTTAATAAGGTGGGTTTTTTTGTTTGTTTTTACTGAGCACTTACTCTGTGCAGTCCTAATTATTTCATTAGTCCTATTTTGTACATAGGGAAACTGAGGTTCAGGTTAACAGCTTGCCTTCAGACGGAGGCAAGGTCCAGCGAGACTTCAGAGCCCATGTGCACTTCCCGGTGGTGCCGCCTCTGCCTCCCATCATACCATCCTAACACCCCAGCGCCCCACCACACACAGACAGCGAAGCCCAAACACCTCAACATCACAGTCTAGGACCAGGGCAGTTTCTCTCACTAATTGGACAGCCTGTGTGCTGGGGGCAGGGTGGGGGAGGGGATGTCTCCTACCTCTGAGCGGCCCCCCACCCCGATGCTGGATGCTGGCCGTCAGAGGTATTACAGATGGGGTCCAGAGCAACGGCCGCGGGGCCAGAACAGGCTCACCTCTACCTCCCCTGCCCGCAGGATGACAAAGCACTGCATCCCGGCTGGGGCGCCTGGCCTGCAACTCTCCTTGACCCCACGGGCCCAGACCCTCCCCTAGCCCCCAACCCCTGCTGAGAACTCGGTGGAAACAAACTCCTTCCTGGGGATGTCAAAGCACCTTTCCTGGGGGAGGCGGCTCTGTGATCCCCTGAGCCTGGCTAGTGAGAAGGATCGGGTTACTCTTTCCCCAGCTGTGCTCGGGCTCCTTGGGGCTGACCTTTCACCTCATCCAGGCCAGGACCCAAAGGGGGCAGGAGTCCAGCCCTCACCTCCGGTTAACCCTGTGCATTCCTCATCTTTTCATTTCTGGGCCCCCACCAGGACCAGGGGAGTCTTAGGAAGCCTAGCTGGGAATGCCAACCTTTTCCTACCCTCCCATCCCAGGGTCTGGTTTCCCAGAGAGCTTTACAGAACGCTCCTCCCTGCCCCCTGCCCTAGCTGCCCTGCCGGGATCAGATACCTCCGCCCAAGCAGCTGAAAATGACCTGGGCTATTTTCGCTCAGGGATCACATTGCAAACTCCCCCTGGAGCTGGCAGCTTCCCACACCCCTCCAGACCATCGCCCCCCACCCCTCATCCCTCACCCGGAGCCACTAACAGGGCAGGCAGGCTTCCAGAGACCACTGGCCTCAGGCCCTCCGATGGGGACACTGAGGTGGTAAGGAACCAGTCGCAAAGGTTGGGCAGAGGACCAGACTCCCTGGTCCCCGCCCAGGTATCCTCTACCGTCTAGCACGGTCTGCTCTGTACCCTAGATCTCAGCGCCTCTGACCCAGCCAGAGCCCAGCCAACCCCTGCCAAGCACCAGAAAGTCACACTGCAGGCTACCCACAAGTCCCTGCACTGCCCTGCCTGTCAGAAACCACCTTTGCCACACTTTGTGTAGACTTGGGACCAGGTCAGTATCTGTGTCCAGGATTTGTGGACCACCAGGTTTTAGGGGGTGCAAACTCAGAGGAAAGATGCCGAGCCGAGAGACTCAGGCTTTGTTTCCAGCCGCCCTGCCCCATCTCCTTGCCTCCCCCACCGTAATCCCTACAATTTGGCCTTCCCCGGGGCCTCTGCCTTCTGCCCCTGTCCCTGCCTCAAGCCCCAGCCCTCCTGGGTAGGAATGTGACTGGTCAGGTCTGAGTTGACCACAGGAGAGGCTATAAGGTGACAGACCCCCATTCTCTCATCCCTCTCCCTGCCTGGGGGAGCTCACATACCAAGGGGGGGGGGGAGCTGCTTTAACCCTTTGCAGCCTAACAGTCCCTTCCTGTGGGACTGCCTGCAGGTGGCAGGGAGTGTGTGCAGGCAGAATCTGCTGCTGTAAGAGGAGTGGCACAGGGGTATCAAGGAAAACTGCCCTTTGCCACACTAAATGCTTAATCTCATCTCCCAAGACACCCAGGGAAACAGTCAGGAGCATCGCGAACCCCAACCTCAGGAGCCCCTAGTCTGATGGGAGAAACACAACCCTGCCCTGGGGAGTCTGGTGGGGGAGAACAGGCTCAGAGACCGCCAGGACAAAGAGCTGAGAGCACAGAGGAGCACGGAGCTACAGAAGTGGGAGGAAGCCAGGGCAGGAGCAGAACAAGCCAGGTGGGGTCAGACCGGGCAGGCTTCCCGGAGGCCCCTCAGCCCACACCTCTCCCCCCAGGCTCTGGAATCTCGGGGGTCAGGACTGAGGGACAGCCCCACCCCCTGCTCCCCTCAGGCTCAGGAATTCCACCAGCCAAGGGGGGGGGGGGGACGGCTGCTTCGGCCTCAGTCCAAGTTGGCTCCCACTGGACGTAGAACTACAGTTCCTCCACAGCCCCCCATCCCCAACCAAGCCCCTGGGCTGGCCCCCAGCCCCCTGCCCTCCCCCTCCCTAGCTGGCACGGTGTGTGCCAGGCACTGGCAGAAAACAAACCCGCCGGGGTGGGTTTGCAGGGAGCGGGGTAACCTTGACACAGTTGCGGCAGTCGCTAATGGCAGACACACACTCCGCCTGTTCTGGGGGGACTGTTGCCGTTGCTAGGAAACCAGCAGCCGCGTGAATGGAAATGGGTCAGTAAACCTGGGGAGAGATAGTGTGACACTCGAACCACTGCAGCTGCTCCAGCCCACACCGAAATCCCTCCTCTTCAATATTTATCACTCCCGCCTGGGCCCTTAGCTCCTGCCAGACCCTGCACCAGCCTGGCCCTCGGGCCCCCGGCCCCCCAGGGCCGGTGGGGGGTGAGAAGAGAGGTGGAGGGGGGCTGCTTATCCACTGTTGGGGGGGCAGGCGGGATAGAACTGGTTCTGGAGGAGATTGAACAGGAAACAGAGTCTAATCCCGTGGTGGGGAAGGGGTTAAAAGGTCAATTCACGCCTGTTCCTGACTTAGGCACCGTGGTAAAATTACTGTGAGAGTGAGCGGGCTTGCGGCTGCCTGCCTGCCTGCTTACCTGCAGAGGACTGATTAAGCTTGGAGATCTCTCTCCTCAGGTCCTGAGGCCTCCCTCTATATAAGGGATGGAGGGCAAAGAGACACCCAAAACACCACCAGGATTCATGCACAGCCTGAAAATATCACTTGATGGTCTCAGGACACTCTGACAGCACTGCAAATGGCCAGGAGCTGCAGACTGCCTTCCAACCCTGTCCAGACAGTCTGCACAACAGCCCTGCACTGATACCCCCCCGCCCCAACAGGACAGGACAGCTGCAATTCGGAGCCATCTCAACACCCAGAGAAGAGCCCACAAACCCAGGCACGGGCAGCCGTGCGCGCTCAGTCTTGCTGACACTGCCTCACAGCCCAGTAAGGCTGGTTTCCTGGCTCACGTATGCTTTCCCCTCCCTCCATTGCCAGACTCTTTGTTGTGCCCACACCCCGACACACTGCCCCTGTGCTAGCTCCTCTGGACATACCAGCCCACGAGCTGGATGTTTCGTGCACAGCACCCCATTCCCTGGAGGCTGGCTGGCCCCGACTCACACCTTCCCTCCGCTGGAAGCGTGAGGTCGGTCGGTTGCACAGCCCCACTGACACAAGCTCTGGTTCTCAGCAGCACCTGGGTGATCCGCCCCCTCCGCCCGTCTCCACCAGGATCCCTGAAGGGTGTGTCAGGAAGGGAGTCACTGCAGCCTTCTGCAGGGGGGGAAACACCTCGACAGGAATCTCCCAGCTGACAGGGTGCTCTGTGTGCACCCATCTCCTAGGATACATCAGTCAACACAGGCTAGGCGCCTGTCAGAGCTGGAAGGTGCCTTAGGGAGTCACTAATCCAGCCGCCTCCTCTACGCAGCAGGAAACTGAGACCCAGAGACAGGAAGAGGCCTGCCTGAAGTCACACAGCCCAGTCCCAGTGTCCAGACCTTCTCTTTACAGGAGTCTCTATGGGTTACAGAGAAATGGGAGAAATGGGAGCATGTGTGTTGAGAGTGGGGGTGGGGGGCGTACAGTCAGCCCAGACAGGCTGCCCTAAGGTAGAGGGAGCTGGGACTGGCCTTGCTGGGAGGGGTAGTGTGTTGTCCTAGAGAACAGTTCATGAGAACCACCCAGAGTGCACTCGGAGATATGGGCATCTGGCAGCCGGGAACCTGAGCCACACAAATTTGTTGAAGTACAGGCTCTGCCAAAATGATCTATGGACATCCATCCTAGCTCCACTTTCTGTCCCAGGGCCCCAGTGAGCTGCCTCCACACACCAAAGGGAAGGGCGGGTTACTCTGTTCCCTGTACCTGGCCTTGAACGCAAATGCCCTCAAGTCCCAGGGCATCCCTGCCTTTGATCACTCACTAGCTCTCTGCCAGGAAGCCCTTGGATGCATGGGAGAAGAGGTGCTGATAGGTCGTTTTTATTTCAACGCCATTTTGCAGAAAAGCAAATTAAGGCTCACAGAGGTGGGGTGATGTGCTCAAGTTCACACAGACAACAAATGGAGCCTTGAACGCCTTCCAGTGCACCAGGTCTTTCCCAGTGGACAAGGCAGGCCAATTAAACAGGAAACCAGGAGAACTGGGCTCCGGGAGGTGGGGTGAGGAGAGGCTGGGAACTGACAGGCCCAGGTCCCACATCCTGGCCAGAGGGGGAGCTCAGGGACATGTGTATTTGAATCTGGGTGTCTGGCAGTGGTGGAGTGAAAGGTCAGCAAGGAGATGCAGGGCAGAGGAAAGCGAATTCCACCAGCCTTACAAGCCTGCCTGGGCCATTCCCTGCGGAGCCAGGCCAGCCTGCTCCGCCAGCCCCCACCCCCGTGGAACAACAGAAGGAGCATTGTGCACAGGCTAGGCCCCCTCCCTGGGCCTCGGTTTCCCCATCAGCACTAAGAGCTGGTCTGGCAGGAAGGACTTCCAGCTCTCACCTACGGTGACCAGCAGGCTTCTCAGTTCCCAGCACAAAGGCAGAAGGCTCTCCCTTTATGATCTGGGCAGTAAATAGGAGTTTTAATAAATAAATGAGCTCAATAAAACACATCTTCCCATCCTCCCCAGTTGGGCTGAGAAACACTACTTACCTCGGGAAGCCCAATTTCAGCGCTGTCGGGGCGAGGAGGGGTAGACTTCTGCCACTCTGAGGGTTCCCTCCACTCCCCTCAGTGGGGCTGATGGCACACAGGTGCCCTTCACTTCCGGCCCTTCCAGTGGGCAAACACTACGCTAACTGCTTCTAAGTGCACAACAGCCTAGGGCCTCCCCACTAGGATCCAGTTTTTCACAGGAAAGGAAAAGGAGGTGGTGAAGGGACTGGCTCAAGGTCACGCTGTGGGGGGGGGGCGGGGGGGGCAGTACAGCAGTCTCATCCCCAGGGCTTCCCTTTAATGTGGTAAGGGTGTCTGGGGAGGGGCAGGAAATGGGACAGAACACGGGCCACTGGCAGGGGGAGAGGGGATCCACCCAGGGCCAGGAGATGCCTGCTGAGCCGCCAAACGGCTCGGCAGCTTGCAGAGCACCAAATGGTGCAGTAACTTTGCGAAGTTGTGCGAAGGATCCCTCCCCTCCCCCACAAAGAACAGGGTGCACCGCTTTCCCTCAACCCACAGTGCCAAGAGTGAGCCCTTGAGGTCACTCACCTACTCCCCTGGATCTCAGGGTTCCAGCAAAATTAGGTCCCTCCCGCCCGGGGGCCCTCTTCCCGGACAACCGGACCAGTAAGGTGCAAAAGCCGCCCCCAAAGGCAAGTTGTTTCCGCCGACCGACCGGGAAATTACCCCAGGGCTTTTCCAGCACGCCTGCGCCCCCACCGGCCCGGCAGGGGCTGCGGGGGACCAAGGTCTCGCTGCCCTCCTCGAAGCCCCTTGCTCGAGCAGGAGGTGTGGGTCCGCGCGCCTCTGCGCTTTCCCGCCGCCTCTCAGGCTACCTGGCCACCCCCGCCCCCTCCCCCAGATGAGGCCGCGGAGCTTCTGACTCCTGGAGGAGGTGACGGGGCCGAGAGGGAAACCAGGCAGCTGGGGGAGGGGCGGTGCCTGCACCTGGCCCCTCTCCCCGCCCCGGCCCGGAGAGGCGGGACTGGACCCCCGCCAGACTCGAAAACGGAGGTGAGGGGAGGGGAGCTTGCTCCTCTCCCGCAGCCGGGGGCCAGGCGGGGAGCCTTCCTCCCCTACCCCCGGAACCCGGGCCGCGCAGGCGCCCCCTAGGGTCGGGCAGTGGGGCGCCCCTGCGCGAGCGGCGCGCTCGGCCCGCTCCCCGGGACGGCCGCGCTCTCCAGCTGCAGGAAATTCCAGAAGCTCTCCATCATCCCGGCGCAGCGCGCGGCCCGGGCTGCCAAGGCTCCCCGAAGGAGAGCCACATGCCGGCCGGCCGCGCGGCCCGCCCTCGCCCCCCACCCCGTCCAACCGGGCCGGGCAGCCACGTCGGACCGGGCGGGGACGGGCCCCGCCGCCCCTTCCCGCGCCCCGGACCGGGCGGAATGCGTGGCAGCCCCGGCTGGGGGCTATTTTGAGCGGGAGGGGAGCGGCCCAGCCTCGGTGTTTTCGGCTTTTTCCTGGCCCCCGGCCCGCCGGCCCGGGGCCCTCGGCTGCCCAAGGGGGGAGGGGTCACGTGGCGGGGGGAGGGGCGGCCGCCGCGATCCGGCTCGGCTCGGGTCCCGGCCCAGGAGGCGCCCGGCCGCGGACCGGACCCACGCTCTCAGCCCGGGCCAAAGCGGAGCGATTATTAATAGCGCGCCTGGCTCGAGCGATGGCTCCGAGGCGCCCGCTACCTGCACGCCCCTCCTCCGGTGAGCCCCAGCGGCGGACTAAGACCTCACTGAATAGCGCCACTGTGCACCGGTGGCCAATCACAGGCCTCGATTTCCTTACCTGTAAACTGGGGACGAGGTTCCTGGCTTTATATGGTGAGTACCATATAAAGCTTCTGCTTGCTGCTCGCCTTTCCTTGGGCAAAACGCCTTCACATTTGGGGGAGTTTACCCCTTCATAAAGGGGGGGGGGGTGTCGGAGGAGGCCTTTTCCACGGAAAGGCTCTAACATTTGGGCAATGCATTTTCACTTGGCGCCCACTGAGCCACCACGGAAGGCTAGCGGCCGACGCCGAGCGCTTGTCCTGCGCTATTTATTAGCATGGCTCACTTGATTATTAGGTACCCATTAAGAAGGCAGTATTATCCCCGTTTTGCTGACGAGGAGACGGAAACTCAGCAAGGCTAAGTGACCACCCAAAGGTCACGCCGCAGTGGCAGAGTCCAGAGGCTGAGAAGCAGGGCAAACACGGATTGTACTCCTTACACAGTGGGAAACTGAGGCTCCAGGTGTGGTTTGCCAATTGCCCCTGGCCAGTGATTGGCAGAGGCAAGCATCCAACACAAATGCTGCAGCCCGGCCGGCTCCTGTGGCAGAGCAGCTGGAGGACACCCCAGGACAGAGGCCTACAAGTGACCACCAAGCTGTGCCCAGTGCCCCAGGGACCATCATCCCTGCCAAGTATCAGTCCCAGACTGCTGGCCCCCCAGAGTTTAGTAACCCATCACATTCTAGACTCAGATCAGCCTCAGTGTCACGGGGTGAGGAAAGATGGCATCCAGAGGAAACAGCTTGGATAGGACCTGGAGCTGCTTCCTGCGCCGCTTACCCCCAGCAAGGAAGCACCAAGACTGGCAGCCCCCCCCCAGCTCCGCCCCGGAAACCTGGCAGTTTATTTCTGTCTCTGGGCCCCCTGTTTCCACAGAGTCACTCCAGGAAGGCTGGTAGCAGCTGGCTGAGAGGGGTGGAGCTCCGGTTCCCTCAAGCGTCCAGCTGCCACTCTGCCCACTCCTCACCTGCCAGGCCAGACTCCAGAGTCAGAGGTGGCACTGGGATGAGGGAGGGAGGGACTGGGGACCAGTGCTCAGAGGTGATGGCCAGAGCCCCGACAGGGGTCCCACCTGAGGCCAGCAGGTCAGGGCTCCAAGACAGGGAACTCCCTACTCCCAGCCCGCAGTCCAGATGCTCTCCCAGGCCGAGTCTGCTACACCCAGTTCAAGTCGGCTAAGGGTGGAACCTCTGGCACTTCCAGCCCTATTTATTCCAAATCATTCTTGCTCATGCCTTCCAAAGAAAAAGCCTGCTTCTAAACCTGAGCTGCCCAATATAGTAGCCACTGGCTACCTGTGGTTACTGAGCACTGGCGGTGTGGAGGCGCAGTAGGTATAAAATATGCACCTGATTCTGGAGTCCTATAAAAAAAGAATGTAAAACATCTCAGTAATTTTTACAATGATTATATGTTAAAATGATAATATTTTGGATACACTGGGTTAAATAAGATACATTGTTAAAATTAATTTCACGTATCTTTTTACTGTGCTGAATGTGGCTACCAGAACATTTTAAATTACACATGTGGCTTCTATTGCAATTTTGTTGGACAGTGCTGTTCTAGATTCTGGCTTAGGACCAACACTCTGCTCGCTCCAGATCGATATCTGTGTGGCTTTAGTTCACCCACTTCCCCATATTCAGGCCACAGCCAGTTGGGTGGGCCTAAGTCTCACTACCCTGTACCACCCCATCTAGGCTCAGCAGGGGATTTGGCTTAGTCTGCTTTAAACCACTGTCTGATACGTTTCTTCATCAGTTCCCAAAATGTGGACCCGACAGGAGCGCGGCTCTAGAGCAGCTTCCATGATGACCTGCCGTGGACCTCGATTCCAGCCTGTTGTGTTGGGTCATCATATATAAGGTTTAAAATATGCTGGCACTATGGCGAAGCGAGTGGGTAAGGCCACTGCCTGTGGTGCCAGCATCCCTTATGGGCTGGTTTGTGTCCCAGCTGCTCTACTTCCTATCCAGCTCCCTGCTAATGGCCCGGAAAAAGCAGTGGAACATGGCCCAAGTGCTTGGGCCCCTCAGCCTGGCCTGGTGCTGGCTGCTGCAGCCATCTGAGGAGTGAACCAGCAGATGAAATAATCTTTCTCTCTGTAACTTTGACTTCCAAAATGAATAAATAAAACTTTAAAAAATAATATATTTTTTTTAAATCTACATACTCAGGAAGAAGGATAAGGTTCTAGATCTGGGATTGGCGAACTATGTCTCTGGCCAAATCCGGCCTGTTGCAGGGTCTCTGTGGAACACCGCCCAGTTCACTGGTGTATGTGTCGTCTAGGACTGCTTTAGGCACAACAGCAGAGCTGAGTACTCGGGACAGGGACCAAATAGCCTACAAAGCCTAAAACTTCTCCTCTCTAGCTCTCTACAGAAAACTCCTGTTCGCCATGTTTGACAGATCCCACTCGCCATGAATCTAGATTCCAGACTGAGACATGGCCTGCGCTAACCTGGATCACCTCCTGCTGTCAACCAGGATCTGAGCCGGAGCCTATCCCGGGTCCCATGGAGCTTGGAGTCCAGGCTCCACTCCAAGCTCAGCAGGTGGGCTCTAGGACTCCTCTTCGGGATGGGGAAAGTAAGCCCTCTTCCTGACCCCCCCAGAGAGAGCATGGCCTACTGGCCCTTCTCACTGGCCTGGGGCGGGGGAAGCAGGGCAGAGCTGGAGATGCCCAACCCTGGCAATGGGGCAGAACATAATGAGGCCAAGAAGAGAGAGGAGCGCCACACTCCACCCCTTCCCTGTGGGCTCGAGAGCAGGTCGCCTGCGGCAGCCTCTGGCCCCTCACCCTTCATCCCTCAGTGCTGAGCAGGCACGGTTGCCCCCCTTCCCTGACCTCCAGCCCTGCCTTCCGCAAGGCTTTCTTTGAAAATCCGCCCCCTCCACCTGCCTCCTCCTCAATCCTAGAACCCCAGGCTAACCTGCATGGTTTAGACCTCAGGCTCTGGAGCTGCCAAATGCAGACAGAAGTCCCGGCTCTGGCTCTGAGCCAATTATTTCAGCTTTTGAGGCCTCCTCAGTGTCCACATCTGTAAAATGGAATAATAACAACAGGGCCTACTTCACAGGGTTGTTCTACCCCTTTAACAATATCATGAAGTAGTCTGGCTGCTCAGCTTCTGATCCAGCTCCCTGCTAAAGCACCTGGGAGGCAGCGGAAGATGGCTAAGTGCTTGGGTCTCTGCCACCCACGTGGGAGACCAGGATGGAGTTCCAGTCTTCAGCCTGGCCCAGCTCTGGCCATTGAGGCCATCTGAGAAGTGAACCAGCAGATGGAAGATCTCTCTCTCTCTCTCTGTGTGTGTGTGTGTGTGTTCAAACAAACACATAAATTAATCTTAAAAACAAAAACAAAAACCATGAGCTATCGTTTTGTGCTGCACCCGGCCCACATTAAGCAGTTAATGCTAGCTGTTATTTTTATTGCTATTGATCATCTGACCTACTTGGCTTCCAGGGGTGGCCTCTGGAAACCTCACAAGAGTTTAACCAAAACTTGTTTTTGTATTTTTCTGGAGAGAAGGTCCTAGCCTTCTTCATCTTCTCAAAATGGATGCTTAGTCCAAATGATTACAAAGAAAAAGGAAAGGGGGCTTTAATTCAACCCAAGTGGAAAAACAGGCACACAGAGGGGAAGAGAGCTGGGCAGACCTGAGGCTGGAACCCAGGGGTACGGTCTTGCAGGCCCAGGTGGTCTGCCCCCATCACATCTCACCTGCTCCGCCAAGGCAGCCTCCTGGGGCTCCCTCTGCAGTCAGCCATGCAGTCTGCCCCACCTGGTGCAGAGACACAGTCCTCAAATCCCATTCTCCCGACACTGCCTCCCCCCGGAAACCTCTCACAGCTCCCCACTGCTGACAACAACATCAAGGCTGAGGTCTTTGGCCGGACATTCAAGGGCTTTCACAGCCAGCTCGGGCCCCGCCGACCTCCTCGCTGGCCCCTCTCCTGTGGCCAGTGGCCGCCTTCTCCCCCCTCCCGTCAGTCCCGCACCACCCACACGCTCATCAGTTCTGGACAGTCTGCCCCTCTGCTCAATCACACAGTGTCTCAGGCCCAGCTGCTGCCCCCGCTGTGCCCTGGGGCTCGCCCCCGGGTTCGCCACTCTCCCAGCTCACCCGCATCCAGCCGGGCCTGGCCGACCACAGTTCTGCCTCCTGGACGCAGGCCTCTGGCCCTGCTCTCCACCCAGCTGTACACACTGACCACCTCGGCACTGCCCCTGCCCTCTCCTCACCTCTCAGGGAGTGGGTGCCTCAGAGTCGGGACTCCTGGGCTGGGCCCTCATGTCCTCATCTAGGGAGTAGGCCAGCAGTACCCATGTATCACATGGTTCCCCTGATGGACACGTGCCTTGTCAATGGAAGCAGCCCTTTCTACTACAACCTGCTACCCAACCAACACCAACCACAGCCTTCATTTGGAAGTTTACTTAACACTTCCATAACCCGGAACCTTGGCACCCCTAAGCCCCTACCCGGTTTCATTTGCCTCAGCAGAACCACCATCTTCCCATGTAGCAGACGTGCTGTGTGTTTTCCCCTCTGAATGTAAGCTCGCCGAGGGCAAGGATTTTTATCTATTTTGTTCATTGCTGTTGTGCCCAGAAAAGTGCCTGACACCAAGTGCACACTTGCTAGTTGAGAAATGAACGAATGAACCGGTGCTAAGCGCTTCTCGCAGACCATCTCATTCTGAAAGTGAGTCATGAGGGGACTCGCCCTGACCGTCGGCACGGAGCAGCCCAGCTAGGATTGGACTCCAGAGCTGCCCTCTTGGTGACCTTGCTCTATTTCCAGTCCATATGGGGGGGGGGGGTCATTTCCATTTCTGCATTACCAAAGCCTCTTGAATCTGTTACCCTCCCTGTGGCCCTGAGGCCACCAGCCTTCTCACGCCTCATTCTGAACTCGATCAGCCATTTCCTCCACCCTCTCAGCCCTAAACCATGCTGACCTCAGGGCCTTTGCTGATGCTGTGTGCGCGGCCTGGAATGTCCTGTTCCCCGTCTTTTCAGCTCACCCATTTCTCAAGACCCACCTCTTCGGGAAGCCTTCCATCCAGCCTTCACTTGCTCCCTTCCCTGAGCTCAGGCCTGGTTTACTCCAGGAAAACCCACTTGGCCCATTCTCCAGCTGTTTGCTGAATTTGAGGCCTGGCCCACCTCTGTCCCTGCCTTTCTACTCCTTCTGTCCCCTCCTGGGTAGGCCCCCCACCTGCTCTGTGACTGACAGCGCAGCCAGGGAGCCTCAGACTGTGGCCGGCGCCGCTCTCCCTGACGTGCTGACTTCCTTTGGGCCTGGCGCTCTCCCTGTCTGAACCTGTTTCCTACCTGCGAAATGGGGAGAATGTGGGCACCTGCCTCGTAAGTGGGTACCCGGCACGCGGTAAGCACTCAATAAATACCAGCCCGTTATCATCGCGGCAGCAGTTTATCTCATCGCTCATCATTCTACAAGCCTCAGGCTCTTCTTTCTCCTGCCCAGGCAGCCCCTACCTTTGCAGATGAGGATGATAACAGGAAGACTGCTAACAGGTAACACGTCCCTTACTGTCTGCGGTGCATGGACACACATCTCGCACCCTGCATGTGCTCAATCTCACTTACTGAATAAATTAACTAATGTAATCCTCACAGCCTGGAGGTGTGGCGGGGGGAAGCCACCATTATACCCATTTTACAGACAAGGAAATCAAGGCTCAGGAAAGAAAAGTGACTCGCCTTGGTGGGGATCTGACTCCAAAGGCCCCTGCTGCCCTTCGCATCCTGACCTGTTCTTATGCCCATCTAGGGCCAGGACCTTTCCTCTCTCCAGGTGTTGGGTGGCAGCGTTCAGATGCCCACTGAGCCCCTGCTCCCAAGGCCAAACCCTTTGTCTTTTCTCTCTTTTGAGGTTCACAAAACCCTCTGGTGTCAGTGCCACCATCATTTCCTTTTGGCAGACGAGGACGCTGAGGCCTAGAGAGGAGTCGAGTGACTAAGGACACACAGGACTCAAAAGCCCAAACCCTTTCATGGGCATCGAGGTTTTTCCTGTTGTCTTATACAACTGTTGGGAAGTGTTCCCACAATCTGCCTCGCTTTTCCAGTTGGTTAGACAGCAAGCTCTCTGGGGCCAGCCTATCCATGCGCCCCCACTGGCGGCTGGCACTATAGCAGTGTGGGCAGTGCTCCCCAAAAGCTTCCTGACCGCCGACTGGCACCCGCTCGGCTGGGCACACCCTGACCTTCCCCTTGTGTCCCCCAGAGTGATCCTGATTTGTGGGCTGTGCCTGCCCTATCAGACGTGTGGGTGGTGAGGGCAGAGCTGGGTCTCCCTTTCAACCGAGACTAGAGGCTCCCCCAAAGATGCCTTATCTCCCGGAAACTCAGGGCTCCTGTCTCCTACTTAGGGCATTCACGGGGCAAGATAACATGGTGGTTCAGAACAAGGACTCCAGTACCAAGTTCAAAGGCTACCTCCACCAGGTACTGGCTGTATGGCCTTGGACAAGTCACTTAACCTTTCTAAGTCTCAGTTTTCTGATAAGTGAAATAAGGACAATAATCAGAGGGTTGCTATGGTGACTAAATGAATGTGCACTTACAGATTTATAAGAGTCTCTGGGACAGGGCGAACCCTGAGTAAGTGTTAACTACATGAAAGCAGGCTCCACCAGGCTGCAGAAGGGTCCCTGTGGTAGGGGCAGAGCGTGTAACAAAGTAACCCCAGATACAAACCACAGCAGAGGCTACCGCAGGCAACGGGAAGAGGCAGCAGAGACCTTGTACCTTGCAGACGCCCCCTGTGGCAGGGACCCACTCCTCCCTTCAGATCCTACACAGCCAAGGGACCCCACTCCTGGTCCCATTATATTTCTGACTCAATCTCCCCACCCTAATTTCCACTATACCTCCCTTCCCTTCCTCCAAATGTTGGCCATGGCCAGAATCCAGATCCTGCCACTTAGTTACTGTGTGACCTTGGGCAAGTTACTTAGCTTCTTCTGAGCCTTGGCTTCCTCATCTCCATGGGGGGGGGGGTCCCCCCCAGAGGTCTATCCTTGGGGCTGACTGATCACTGAACTTAGCCCAGGGGTGCGTGCAGGGTGCCTGGACATGCTGCAGTCCCGCGGGTGCGCCCACCTGGATGGGGAAGCAGGGCTGCCCTGAAGAACTGGCCCACGCTTCAGGGTTTCCCCAGCAGAGGTGTGCATTGGGTACACAGGTTAAGGTGCCACTTGGGATGCTCGCATCTCGCGTCCGAGTACCTGGTTGCGGGGACTCCTCCGCTTCCGATCCGGCTTCCTGTAACGCACACCCTGGGAGGCAGCGGTGGGGCTCAAGTACGTGGTTCTCGTCTACCCATGGAGGACACCCAGTGGAGTCCCTAGCCCCTGGTTTCAGCCTGCTCAGCCCTGCTGTTGTGGGCATTCGAGGATGAACCAGTGGGTGGAAGATCTCTGTCTCCCTGTCTTTCTGCCTTTCAAATAAAATAAAAATAATTTATTTTCCCAAAAGATTCCTCAACAGCCTGTACCACCCAAGGCAAGGTCCCTGTGACTGCCCTATGACATTAAAATACTGTCTGGTGGGGACGAGGTGTGGCTCATCAAAGCAGTCCCCACACCTGAGGCCCCAAAGCAGCCCTTGGGGGCGGGGCAGGCTGACAGAGGGCCCTTTTGAACCAGGGGGAGTGGGGAAGACCCTGGGGTGGAACAGGCAGAAGGGGGGCCCTGCCGCCAAGGGCCTCCCTCTCTCCAAAGGCCAATCCTGCCATCACCCGGCCTGGCCTCCACCCCTCCCAAAAGGAAGACGAGCTGGCGGCAGCAAGTTACGATCGGCGATTACCCGCCGCTAATTAATTAAAATAAACAGCAAATTAAATACAGCAAAAATTAAAATAGCACAGGAAATTAATTCTCTACCAGCTCCACCTCACAGGTGAGACGTTAAAGGGCCCCTTGCAGCCAGGATGCAGGGCGGCTGAGGGGTCACCAGAAGCCACCTTACGCAACAACCTCCAGCAGCCCCAGCGTCAACAGCAGAACCCAGCCACCCACAGGCATTCACACGGCTCCGCCGCCCCGACACTGGCCTCCTGGCTCCTTACTCCCAAGGCCCTCCCAGCCCGGGGTCGCATTCCTGAACCCAAGCCTTCTGCCCGGGCAGTGGGCAGGAAGGGTGCTCCTACCCTCCAGGCCGGGGATCGGGCACTGTGCCCTCCCGGGCACATGGCCCTTTGTCTACTGCCACACAGGTCAGGGCTGGAGGGAAGAGGGACTAGGCCCTCTCTTCCGGGTCTTTTCTGCGACTTCAAGTCAGATCTGGCAAGAACCCTATGCCCTATCTTCTGCAAGACTGTGCCCCTCACCCGGGGTACCCCAAATCCAACCATGGGCACCCTCACTGAGCTCTTGTGCTCAGATTCCTCTGGAAGAAAGTTCTGTGGAGGCCCAGGATCCCAAGCTCAGACACTCGTCCAGGTTGGCCAGTCCGGCCCGTCAGACCCACTGCTCCAATTCCCTCTAAGACCGGATCGGCTCACGATGCTGATGGGGAGACCGAGGCCAAAGAGAGAGCAAGCGGCAAAGCATGGATCGGAATCTCTCGTGGGCACGTCCTGGGTCACCACCCACATCCTGGCTCTCAGCCGGACACCCTCTCACTCTGGCTGCTGGGGTCCAGCTCAGCAGCAGTGGGTGGGCAGGCACACAGGACTCAGCCAACCTCTGAGCCCCAGCCCCGGGGGCCTCTGCTCATACAGCTCACTCTGCTTGCAGCTCCTTCTCCACCTCTCCTGCCCGATCACCACCAGCTGCCCCCAGAGCCACCCAGAGCCCACAGGGGCTGCCTCGTCCTCTTTTAAGCTTCCAGAGTGCCGCCTGCCAGGCCTTGCCAGGCCCCTCTGCCGCCTGTGAGATGGGGGGCTCAGGTGAGCCTTCTGAAGCCAGGGCTGCCTGCCTAGGGGCCCCAGCCCGGCACAGTGCCCCAAACTCAGGAGGTGTTTGGGGGTTCTCCAGTGAGGTTTCCCACGCCCAGCTGACAGGTGACGACCCCAGTCACTGGGCCTTGCCTGCCAGCCTCGTGAAGGCTCTGGAACCACGACGCTGCTGGCCTCACTGCTAAATCAGTCTCTCCACCTCGCACACCTCTTCTGGCTTAGCCCGCCACCACTGCCCACCTGTGCTGCCTACCCTAGTCCTGTCATCAGACACTTCCTGGCTCGAATCCTCGGAGCCCAGGGCGTGGCACCCCAGCTCAGGGACATCCCAACTTCTGCAGCGTCCTCTCTGGTCCCTGAACATTGCTTGTGCTCTTTTCCCAGCACACCACACTTTGATTCCATTTCTTGACTTGCACACGCTGTTCCCTCTGCCTGGAACACCCTTCCAGGTTTCTCTTCTTATGAACTCCCACACACCCCTCAACATACAAGACCTGCTCGTCTCACTGGGAGGGACAGGCAACAAGCAAGCAAGCTGGCCAACTGAGGGCTCTGTGAGCAAAGGGCCCAGGGCGCTCTTGGTCACCACAGCATCCCCAGGGCTTGCCCTGTAGCCGTGCTCAGTCAGTATCTGCTGACTGACTAAATGAGCGCTCTGTCTATACTTGTTGACTGAACAGAGCAGTGACAAGAGACTAGAAGGCCACAACAGGCAGGGCCGGAGGTAGAGGGGGGAGAGACAGGCCAGGAAGGCCAAGGACGCAGTGACAAATACCACAGGGGCTAATCTCGGCAGAGCTGCACTCTTGGCAGAGGGTATGTTTGCGAGAGACACAGGAAGAGAAGCGATGGTGAGAGTGCATACGTGTGTGCGTGCGAGAGGTGCAGACGCACGGGAGGGAGTGTGCGTGTGTGCTGCATCTGTGGATTAGCCGGCGTGAGAAGGCAGGGGGAGGGGGAGTGTGTGAGGGGGTGTGCCTGAGTCTATGTGTGCCACAAAGGCTGTGCGTGTGTGTGTGTGCATGTGCGCGTGCGCACATGGGGTGCACGCGGGATGCACGTGTCTGCTGGCAGGGGACTGCAGAGACTGGCGGGCACTCATGGGAGGGGCGTGGGGGGCATGTGCAGAGGAGATGGTGTGCTTCGAGTGTGACCAATGAGAAGCCAGGGAAAGAGGTGTCAGGGCTCTGCTAAGGGCGTGGCTGCCATGGCCTCGGTCCCAGGCCCAGTGCCAGAGGTGGGGGCTGGACGGGGGCCCAGGGTGGGGGGCTCTGACAGAGCAGAAGATTCCTCAGAGTCCTCCCTGGAGCCACAGGCGCCAGATTACCATGTCCCCAGGCAGGGAGGTCGAGGAGGCAGCCCAGATGTGCGTGCGCCTCCACATCTGTCCGCAGCAAAACCTCTGGGCATTTATTTGTCTTTGTGTCCGGGTGTGCACGCCTGTGCTTGTGTGAGCACCGCCGGCTGTGTGTCTGTGCCTGTCTTTGTCTCTGTATGTATCTGCGCCTTTGTCTCAGTGTGTGTGGCTGCTGGTCAACGCCTGTCTGCGTGCGTGTATCTGCGGGACACTGTGTGTCCCTGACTCTGTGCATGTCTAAGCAGTGAGTGCAAGATCCCCTTGGACTGCCTTTGGCAGCTGTGGGTCTGGGTGGCCTTGCTGTGAGTGGGGGCAGGCCACACTGTACTCCCCAGGCTGTGGCGTCCAGGCCTTGGCGTAGCCAAGTGGAAGCGTGCACTTGTGTCTCTGTATGTGCTACAGTATGGAAATGCTTATCTGTGTCTGTGAGATATGTGTGTGTCTGTGCGTGTGCGTGTGTGTGCTGGGTGTGAGAGGTTTGTCACAGACTGGTGAGCAAGTTAATCTCAGACTCCGTGACACGTGGAATAAAATCACGCTCCCATAATGGGATCATTCGTCTTCCTGTCCAAGGAGAGAACCCACTCTTCACCCTCCGCCCTGGGGGAGCCAGTGGGGCCAGGGCCAGGCAGCAGCCCCCACCCAGGCCCCCTTTTGGCCTCAGCTCCCCACCCCCACCCCCTCTGCTGCGCCAGGCTCATTCTGACTCCAGAGTGCCCTGGTGCCCACTGCGGGCTGGGCAAGGCTCCAGGACATGTGACCGGGCCTTAGAGGCCTGTCCTGGGCCCCCCAGCCCCTCCCACTGCTGAGGAGGGCCCTGTCCCAAGATGGGAGGGGGGTGGGTGCAGGAAGGAATCTTTGGGCCCCTCCTCCTCCCGGAGGGGAGGGATGAGCTGCAGGCCCAGCCGGCCGGGATTTTCCATCTCTCAGCAACAAGATTCCTGGTGAGCAGGCTGCGGGGTTTGGCAGGGCGCCTGCTGGAGACCCGCCCTCACCCGCCAGGACTCCTGGGTCCCCAGGGCCAGGCAACAACGGGTTCCCTGGGGAGCTGGGAGGGCCCCAGAGCTCCAGCTTACTGCTGCCTGTGCCCGTGGGAAAGCCAGACCCTTCCAGGCCCCTGCCTCCCAACCAGACATGGCTCCCCAGCTGCCAGCCCCCCAGGCCAACCAGCCCCCTGCCTCTGGTCCCCTCCAAGCCTCCTGGGCCTTTGTGAGAGAAGCCTTGTCAGGCCAACCCCCCAGCATGCCCCCGCTCCAGCCACAGCACACACCCGGCCCAGGTTCTGGACCTCACCTGGGGCTCTGAGGGCTCTGAGTGCTGCCCGTCAGCGCCTGGGCCTTCTGGGGACAAGGCTGCGTCTGCCCAGTCTCTCCTGCGTCTTAGCTGAGAGCCTCCAGGGAGGATTTCAAACCTAAAGCTGAGGAAACTGAGGCAGTGAAGCCCCCTGCCGTACCTACGTCAACGAATCACTGGACACTATTGACTTAGCCTGCCAACAACAGGGGTGTCAACTCTGTCTCACCTCAGGGAGGTGCAGTTTCAGGAGGGGCTGAGCCTCGATTGGCAGGAGAGGGAAATGGGCAGGTGGGCTCCCTCAAGCCCCAGAACAGCTGGAGAGCAGGTTTGGTAAAAGATTAAGGTGGAAGGGAATAAACTAGATGCTACAGGATTTATGAGCCTCTTTCTTCTCCCTTAAATTCCCCTCCAAGCCCCCCAGCCCCACTCTGGTCTCTCCTGGGCCATGCTGTGGCCCAGGGCCAATGTCAAGGCCCTAACTCATCCATAAGCTGTTGCCAGGGAGTTTCCACCCCAGGGGGTTCCAAAGGGAGGAGTTCGGCTGACACTAGGAGACCAGATTGACGGGGAGGGAACATGGCCCCAGTAAGGAGTGAGCCAGCAGACCTCTGCACCCTCCAGGAAGCTCAGGGCTTGCAATGTCCAGGGAGGAAAGTAGGCTGGTGGGTGGGGCCCAGGAGGAGGTGGCCTCCCAGCCCCGCCGCCACACCCAGCCCCACCCTTCCAACAGGCCAAGAGACCTGGGATCCCATGGGGCCCTACAGCTCTCTCAGGGTGTGTGAGCTCCGGTGGCTGCTGCTCTGCTATGGGCCTCTGCCTCCCTGCCACACAATGCAGGAAGTGGCTCGGCCACCGCGCTTCAGCTCAGCCCCCTCCACACGAAGGCCTGCTCCCTTTCCAGGGCAGGATGTCATCCCGAAGCTGGGGTGAGATGGTGGTAGCTACCTGGAGTCACCCACACCCAAGCTGAAGAGCCCATGGGGACTGTCCCTCCAGCACACGTCCATCTCCAAGGAGTGACACTGAGGCCCTGGGGCTGCACCAAAACCTGAGTGTTCCCAGTGGGGGAGTTAAGAACCTAAGCTCTGGAGACAGAAAGACCTGGATCAACTCCTAGCTGCAGCAGGAACATGTGACGTGAAGTCCCACGCCTTCTCCCAGCCTCAGGTTCCTCACCTGTAAAATGGGGCCACAGTGCCTCCCTCCTAGGACTGCAGAGCTGAAATGAGAACACGCATGGAAAGGGCTCGATGCCATGCCTGACACAGTAAGCGCCGGAACGACAGCCACTGTCATGCCCATCGTTTGCATGAATACAGACCCAAGCAGCCAGGGGAGAAGGCCAGGAGGGCTGTTGACCCGGCTGGAGGCTGACGCCAGGTCGTGACCCCCAGGGCCTCAGCCCAGGGGAGCCAGCCAAATTCCTTGAAGCCCCCCAGCTGCCTCCCTGATTCATTAAAGGCCTCTCATTAGTGAGCCTGGGCACCTGCCCCTCCATGCGAATAAGCCTCATTAGTATCTTAGCCCCAAGCTCTGAGCCCAGAGTCTCCGCATGTGCACGCGCACACCAGGGTAGGGGGCTGCAACAGGCCACCAGCCAGGAGACAGCATCCCCGCCAACCACACCCCCTGCCTGTCATCCACAGAGCCTGTCACCACCCAGCTTGTCACCTGCCTGCCTCGCACCCGCACCACCTGTCACCCACCCAGCTCGTCACCCACCCAGCCCATCACCTGCACCACCTGTCACCCACCCAGCCTGTCACTGGAGCTGCCTGACAGGCATTTGGGTGGGGGACTGGAGATGGGGAGGACAAGACCACAGGGGTGTGGAGCTGGGGGCCCCAGAGACCCTGTGGGACCCCCACTTCAGCTCAGCATCCTGCAGCATCGCCATGGCAACCTCTCAGCCGCAACCACTTTCCCAAACATCCCCCGCCACCCCCCCCCAGGCCCTGCTCTTAGCTGAGCTGAGGCTGGGAAGAGCCTGAGTGACAGCAGAATGGGGCAGGAAGGAGGGGTTTCATCAGCTGGCCGGCCTTGACCACCCTTCTGCCTTTGGACTCGGTGACTCCATCTGCAAAATGGAGGGGTGGGAGTGGGCAAGGCCCTGGTAGAGCAGGCCATCCCTCTCCAGCCTGGATTGGCTGAGCCCGCTGCCAGTTAACCTGTGAGGGCTGGGGGGTGGGACAAAAGGATGGGTTTCTGGGCTCTTCCACACTCCACTGCCCTTGGCCCAGCCCAGAGTGGCTGGGCCTCTGGCCCAGGCTCACACAGCAGAAGAGAAACAGGCTGAGAGAGGGGCTCTGCCACGGGACTGCCAGCTGGAGGCACCACAGTAGGTGACCCAAGGTGACCGGGGGCTGAGTTGGCCCCCACCTCTGAGCTGCATTATTTATAAAACCTAGAGCTCAGGGCTGAGCAACAGCTGTGGCGCTGCCCCTCTAGGGGGCACATGCCACAGTGGAACAAGGTGCCTCCTCAGGAAGGCCCCCGGGGTCCCTGGCTCCCTCCAGGGCTGGCGGGGGCAGGGCCAGTGGCAGAGGGACAGCGGCTGGGCTCTCCCTCCCCACCCCCCTCCACTGCGCTCCTCCAGGCAGGCAGCAGCCATAGGATTACTTCTGCATGACTGCCCGCTCCGCAGGGTTCCAGAGACCCTCCTGCCTGCAGCAATCTTTAAAATTCCTCCAGCCCAGCCTCTCTCCCTTCTCCCCGCAGTGAATGCTCCGGAGCCTACCGCAGTGTACCCGCCGCCGCCGCCACCACCATCACTGAGCAGGCCGGTGCTCGCGGGACCCTGGTGCCCTTGGGCAAAGATGGGCCTGGCCTCAGGGTGTGCCTCAGGCCCTGGCCCACTCTGTCTGACCCCCGGTGCTGACCCCATCCTGCAGACAGACTGTGGCTCTGGCCAGGGCCAGGCGTGCCAGCGGCTCCAGGGCGGAGGGGCACTGGGGTGCAACACACCTGGTGGGCGGGCGGGCCTGCTGTGTCTGTTCCACCAGGACCTGGCCCCTCCCTGCCTCACCCATCCCTGCTACCTTGGGGTGGGCAGACAGCTGGGCCAACCTTGCGCCTCTGGCTCCCCAGGGCACAGGAGGCAGGCAGGAGATCGATGCACTGAATTTTTTAAGGCCCTAATGGAGCCTGCATCCCAGGGCTGGAGGGACTGGGGCACAGGCCATGTCCTGGGGACCCCTCCCACAGCACAAGTTACTGCTGCTTTCAGGTCCTGGAGGTCAGGCAGACCCTTCCATGAGCCTCCCTCCAGCAAGAGAAGAGGCACAAGGGGCCCCTGGGAAAGAGACGGGATTGGGGGGCTGTGAGCAACACCCACAGCCCCCCCAGCCTCCCCAGCCCTAATGCAGGCAGAAGCAGCTCTGCCTCTAAATCACTCCCCTCGCGCTGCCCTCTGAGGCGGATTCTGTGCATCTGTAATTAGGGGGTGGAACAGATGGTGGAGATTCCGTTTAAAATCATGCATCTCGTAAAGTAACCTTCCCTGTCGGAACTGAACGGAGTCCTAGGGAAACCAAGCCCCGAAGCACGGGCCTGGGGGGCTGTCGACCCAGCACCCTCCCCAACCCTTCCCTGAAGCCCCAGGCCCAGTGTCCCTCCCAGGTGAGCCAAGGTGTGGGAGGGGGGAGCAATGGAGGTTGGGTAACTCCCCTGCTCCCCAGGCATGCCACAGCCAGGGCAGGGCTGGCTACTCAAGAGTTCTTGGCTGGGAGACCAGGGAGACTGGGCGCCAAGGGGCTCTGCCTCACCCCCTGAGCAGCTCCTAACCCCAAGCCCAGGCCGGGGGGCACCGAGCACAGGGTCTTGGGTGGAGCGGCTCTGAAGCAGTTCAGTCTCACCGTGCAGGAATGGGAGGCCTGGGGCAGTGAAGGGGTGGAGATGCCTCCCCAGGCAGAGGTGGCTCTGGGAAGGGGAGGCAGGCAGCAGGCGAGGGAGCAACGTGTGGGACTGGAATGCATGACTGGTGGGAGTGAGGGCTGCAGAAGAGCTGAGGTGGGCTCTGTGACAGGGTGCAGGGGGGGCAGGGACGCACTGCTCCGAGCTTACAGGGGTGAAGCTGCAGGTGTGCACCGGGGCCGCCGGCATCGGCAGAGGTGCAGGGCTGTGGGGGGGGGGGTGTCCCGCGGGCTGAGTAAAGGGCTAGAGCTGGACAGCTGCGGGGGTCCTGGGGTCTGCAGCGGCGTGCGGGACGCTGGCAGGAGCTTCTGCGTGGAGACCCAGGAGAGGTGGAAGCCACAACTGTGTGTCTGAGGAAAATGCTGTGGCTACAGGGGACACTCTGGAGAGCGTCAGTGTGTGTGCATGTGTGTGTGGCGCTGGGCTGGGGCTGCAGGGAGAGCCGGGGCTCCAGGAGTGTGAGTGGAAGAGGGCCCGGGCAGCAGTGGGTCCTGGGTGGAGGAGGCGAGGCTCTGGGGTGGGAGAGGGAGTTGATAGCTTGAGAATGCCGCAGAAGGGGTGTGTGTGGGTGTCAGGGGTCGTGAAATCTGGGTTCAGGTTACGCGCTGGGTTGTAAATGTGCCTGGAGAGCTGTTGAGCTTGTTGGGGGCACAGCGGGTTTGGGGGGAGGAATTGGGGCAGCGTCTCTGAAAGATGCTGGGACTTGCGCCCAGCTCCTGCGAGGGCAGGGTGTGGGACCGTGGTGGGGGGCTGCTGGCCTGGGTGCGGGTTGTAGCTACGTGTTGTAAGTGGAAAGGCAAGCATGGGTCCCTGGGATGAGAGAGCGGAGGGGTTTGGGGAGTTCATGTGGCTGGCAGCCGGCTGCCCCTGGGGTCCCGGTGTTTGGGGCAGTGCCGCAGCCCTGCGGTGGTTGTGTGTGCAGGAGGCATGGGGGTGTGGGTATGCAGTGGCTGTGTGTGTGTGTGTGTGTGTGTGTGTAGGGGTGCTGAGCAGTCAGCAGCTGTGTTTAGAAGGGCTGGGGCTGTGAGTGCAGGGGCAGTTGTATTTATTTACTTAGGAAGTACTGGGGGCTGCAGTTGGATCCTTGTGTCCAGAGAGAAGCTGGGGCTGCTGGGTGTTGGTGGGGGCCCGTCTGAGGAGACAAGCGGCAAAGTCCTGGCTTTTGCCCAGGGCCCCTCTGTGGGCTACCTGCTAGAACCCCTCTGCTGTGCCGTGCTGTGCCCAAGCCAGAGGAACAAGGGCCACCTCCTGGCTCCCTGGGGGACAGCGGGGATCCCAGCCCCCCCATCTGCCTCAGATGGTTGAGGCAGGAGCCTCCACAAAGCTGCCTGCAGGGCATCGCTGTGTCTGAAGAGGCACAGGCTGGGGCGGGGGACTGCACAGCAGACAGTCCTCACCGACGCTCCTTTGAAAACCACTGACGCCAGGAGAGGAAGAGGGAGGACAGGCGGCTCCGTCTGTCCTTGTGCGCGTCTGTGTGGGTCAGTGCCCAGCTGGGAGCCCGAGCCCCTTCTGTGCCGACAGTCTCTGTTCAGGTGGTACCCGGGCCTTGGAAAGCCCCTCTCCAACCCCAGCAGCAGGCGCCCCGGCCCCACACTGCAGGGACACCCTCACCTACACATGGGCCCTGTGCTCCCACACAGCTCCCACACCCCCACCCCCGTCTGCGTGCATCCCACTGCGTCCTCACACACGCAGCTCACCCCACACCCCCACTCGGCGAGCCCTGGACTGTCATACACGCCCATCTCACACACATCACATAAACA
The DNA here is from genome assembly GCF_051225735.1 of Oryctolagus cuniculus. Taxonomy (NCBI): domain Eukaryota; kingdom Metazoa; phylum Chordata; class Mammalia; order Lagomorpha; family Leporidae; genus Oryctolagus; species Oryctolagus cuniculus. Next base: position 144,759,599 of record NC_142873.1, on the reverse strand, counting down.
CGCATGCACACATGCACACCTGACAAGGAGCTGGCATGCACACACCCACACACTCCATACACCTCGGCGCTCCCTGTCACACCAAATCCCATCTCACAAGCACTCAATCTCTGTCTCACACACGGAGACAGACCCCCGCCACCCCTCCTGCACGTGCGTGCACACACATCCTCACCAGCCACCAGTCAGCTCTTTCCCGCCACCCAAGTCGCCTGGCCACTTCTGAGTCCAGGTCAGGTCCTGCACCTTCCCAGGACAGCTGCCACCAACCAAGGGGGCTCTTGCCTCTGCACCTTGCCACCTGGGTCAGAGTGCAAGGCCTCTCTCTGCTCCAGTGTGACTGCCACCAGAGATGTGAGAGTGTGAGTGTGTGTGTGGGGGGAGGGCAATGTGTCTTAAGAGCCCATGACAGGGTCTGTGGGTCACCACCTGGATGGGAAAGGAAGCACAGGGACCCGCTCATCAGTTCTATTTGTGAGATACAGAATGAGTGTGAGGGTGGAGAGTTCCATGTCACAAATACGTGTGTGTGTGTGTGCGCGTGCATGTGTGTGTGTGGGAGAAAGAAGGAAGGAGGGAGGGAGGGAGAGAGAGAAGGGGGGCATGAGCAGGGCCTGTGTAAACAGGTGTGAGTATGGGGGGTGCATCGATACAAGGACCCTCCCGTTGAGCGGTGAGTGTGAGGGGACCTGTTCTAGAGACAAGCCCATCTGCATGGGGGTCAGCGACTGCCCCTCCCCCAGACAGAAGAGCAAGGGAGGGGGCTCTGGAGGGCTTGTCTCTCTCCCTCCCTCTCCCCCTGACCTCTTTAGCAGCTGGGAACTGGACTGGGGGGTGGAAGGAATGGAGACTTGGCTGGCCCTAGGCTTTGGGGAGGGAAGAGGCAGAAAACACCTTCCAGATCCTCATCAAATCCCTGCCTGTGGTTTGTAGCCTCAAGCCTCTCCTCTCTCTCCCCGGCTGGGTTTCCCCCTTTCTTTATCTCTTCCTGCCTCTCCTCTCTCTCCCCCATCTCAGTTACCCCGCCTGTCTCCAAGTCTCTGCCTTTCGGGTTCTCTCCCAGTCCTTCCAATTTTTCTGACTCCTCTTTCTGCCAGCACCTCTGTCCGTCCGTCTCTCCCTGTCCCAGTCCATCTGTCTGTCTCTCTCCGTCTGTGTGCGTGGGTGTCTCTGTCCATCTGTTCCACCACCCATCTGTCTGGCTGTCTGCGTTAGTCCTTCTAAGGGTGCCCACTCACTCCCCAAGACACTCTCTTCCAGGTCAACAAAGGCCCCTCCTGGCTCCCAGGGTGGGGAGGGGGTACAGAGCTGCAGCTTCTGGAAGATTCACTAGCAGCTGGGCTGAACAGGGAGTTCGGGGCCGGCCAGCTGTAGAAGCAGCCTCTCCCCTGGGCTCCCAGGCCAAGGACCCCAGAACAGAAGGAGGAGAGAAAGCAGGGCCTCAGTGCAGCTGAGCTCTGCATGTGTTGGGGGGCAGAGTAGGGGAGAAGGCAGGGGCCTCACTTTCCCAGTCCCCCCAGAGCCAGGCCTGCAGCAGAGGGATCCTGAGTGCCCATTTTCCCCCTGCCTGGCCAGTGGAAGAAACCTGGGATCCAGGCCTTGAGGGAAGGAGGGGCTGGGAGCCACAGCTTCCTGTCAGCTGGGCGGGGGGTGGGGGCACCTTCCCTCCTCCCTTCCAGGCAGTCCTTCCAAGACCCCTCCCATGCTGGTCCCAGCTCCAGGCATGAGGGGCTGTACAAGCAGTTCTCACCAGATCCATGGGGGCCATTCCACTTCCCAGCTACCCAGAGCGACATGACATAGGGAGGCCGCACCACATCTCCCCCAGCCCCTGCAGCAATGGAGGCTGCTTCTAGACATGCAAGGACCATGTCCACATCTTGGAACTGGCCACCCTGAGAGGCCCCAAGTGGCCCCTGCCACGGCCAGACCAGGGCTTCACAGTGCAACCCAGCGCTCCTCACCAGCGCCCCCTCCCCTAGGCCAGCACTCTCTGAGGTGACCCAACCTCCAAGGGTTCAATGAGGGCCCTACTCAAGACCTGCACCTTGCTCCCACAGCGCCCCAGGCTGCTCTGTGCCCCCTCCCCTCCAGTAGCTCACTATGATGGGAAACCGGGGTGCAGGAGGCAGGCATGGGAGGATGCTGGTCACCCCTGCGGAGACCCTGGGGTGGGATCATAAATGAGGAATGAGGACAGAGATGCTGCCTGCAGGGGCAGAGTCTGGCTCCTTCCTGACCCACCGCGGGCAAAGTCCATATTGGCGGCACCCTCTGCACAGCCCTGCCGCTGGGCCAGGGCCAGGGGCTGGCTCCCGCCCTCTCTCACTCTCCTTGCCCCTGGCTGGGCCCCCTCCCTCTTCCCCCCCTTCTGAGCAGCCCTCCCTGCCCTCTCCCTCCCAGCTCTGGCGCTCTCATCCTCAGCTCTTGGAAGCCTGACTCACTGTTTCCCCTCCTCTCTCCCCTCCCTCCCTCTCTCTCTCTCTCTCTCTCCCGGCAGCGGCGCCTCCCCCTCCCCTGGGGAGGGGGGGTGCCTGGCCACAAGGGTGCCTGCCTGCTTCTCTCCCCAGGCTCTGGTCCCCTCTGCACCCAGGAGGCCCCCCGCAGCTGCTCCACCTCTCCAGCTAAGGGAGGCGGGGTGCCAAGAGCCTAGGCTGCAGCCCAGCGTACCTGTGACCTGGGCAAGCAGCTCCCCTCTCTGGGTTCCCCTCTCTGGGTTCAATATCCTGTCCAAGGGGGAGGGGGTGTTCCAACTGGATGATGACGCCGCCAGTGCCTTTGGGCCCTAATGTTCCCTGCTTCTGTAACCCAGATGCCTCCTGGCACGGAGCACCCAACAACCTGTGGGTGCTGGACCAACCTCAGGTCCCACCCCCAGCTCCCAGCAAGAGCTCAATCCTGTTCCCAGGCATCTGGGGAAGGCAGAGGGGAGACTCTGCCCTGGGGTCAAGGGCCTGCCTCTGGCCTCTTGGGTTCCTCTTGGTGCCCCATTCTCCCTCCCCCGTGGGAGGCTTTCCTTCTCTCTCTCACCTGTCCTCCCCTCCCACCCTCCCCCAGACATCTGCTTATCTCTCCTCCAAAAACAACCCCAGCATTTGATCTTGCAGGAGAGGCCCTCGGTGCTGTGTCTGGCTGCGGGGTCGGGGGAGTGGTTACACCTGGTCCTCTGGTGCCCTGAAGCCCTGTGCCTGGCACTGTGACTCTGCCTCCTCCTCTCCCTGTCTCATCCCTGCCTTCAGTCTCCATCCTTCCCGCTGCCGAGGCATGTGGCTGTCTGGGTCTCCCTCGCTCTCCTCCCCACCCCCTACTCTCCCCTGTTCTCTCCCTGGGGGGCCCATCTGCTGGCATTAGCAACAATGTTAGCCTTGCACTCTCCTGCAGTCCTTAGCTCCACCCCATCTTGGCTCCCCCCTCTCCCAAGAGACCCAGGGGACCCAGAGATGGAGCTAGGCTCCATCCCATAATAGTGAATCTGCTTGACCTCACCCAGCCAGACCAGAAGGGCCTGGGCATCTGGTACACAGGCATGGCAACCCCCCTGGTCTTGGGTGGCTGGCATGAGACACAGAGCTCTGTATTCCAGAAACCAAAAAAAAAAAAAAAAAAAAAAGTAGTTGACCTGGGGGTGGGACAGAGGGGGGAGGAGAAAATGAGGGCGTTCAGGTTTGCCTGGAGGAAACCCTGTCCTGTCAGGAACAGAGGCAGCGGCTCAGTCACTGCTTGAGGCAGACTTGAGAGCAGGCACTGGCCCTCCTCTGCTCTACACTCCAGCGCCAGCCCCCCCGGCCCCCCGCCAGGTCCAGTCTGCCCCCCAAGATCCAGAGCAGCCCCAACCATCAGGTAGAGACCCCAGCCCCTCATCTGCAGAAAGCAAGCCCGGCCTCCCCCAGTGCACTTCCCGACTCAGCTCACAGGGGTTCCAGAAGCCTCCCTGCCCAGACCTAAGCACAGGCAGTGTGTGGGGGGAACAGAGCCCCCCAGTTCCCCCCAGCTCCCCAGCCCTTTCACCGGAGGTCCCATCATGGGCTGCGGCACAACGCAAAATTATTTTGGAACCCTCACATGCTAAACACAGAAGCTCAGCCGAGCTAGCCCACCCCAGCAGCGGGGGTGCGTGCGGGGGCTCCCTGCCCCCATGACCCTGCTTCCAGACCCCCCAGCCCAGCAACCACGGTAAACAGCAAGCTCTTTTTCTTTATGACACCAAATTTCTCCAAGCCCAACAGCTCCTTCCATCACCACCTCAGCCATAGATCACATTAAAAACTCACAGAGGGCAACTTAAACACATCACATTTGTTTCTCTCTATATTATTTCAAAAGTAACGGCATTAAAAATGGATTTTACTACAGAAAATAAATATCAGCACGTGGGCTGGGAGCCCAGGCGGGGAAGAGAGCCCACCAGGGGAACGTCCCTGAGGGCTTGGGCACAACTTAGGAACTGACCGGCGAGGTGGCTGAGAGGCCAGCTGCAACCTGGTGTGTGTGTGTGTGTGTGTGTGTGTTGGGGGGGACACCTGGGGAGGGGCAATGCCTGCCCACCTGGGCACCTGCCCCAGTGTGAGGCCCTGAGGGGGACACGTCACTGGCGTGGGTTGGTGCCCACTGGCCCCCCAAGCTCATGCCCTCACTGGTCTTTGCAACCACTCATGGGTGGGCACTCTGGGCCAGTTCACCAGTCTCTGGGGGTTACTCCAACTATTGACACAGCAGGAGAAAAAATGAATTCAACTTACTATCCAGTTTGATTTTCCATTACTATAAAAATAAATATACATCTGCTCAAAGGAGGATGAGGACAAGAGGCATGCACATGCCACCTGGAGAGTCCCCCACAGGTCACCACCACAGCCCGGCCCACCTGCCCCCCCCCCCAAGTCGGGGTGGGGGATAGTAGGATGGACAGACTAGTCAGCTTTCACTCACAGCCCCAGCTCACACACACCGGGCCACACGGAACAGGAACAAGCCAACAATAGAAACACCCCAGATGCCCCCGGCGGGACTCTGCCCAGGCCCAGGCACATGCCCCCGCCCTGCCAGCGGCGGCGGCGGCGGCAGCAGCAGCAGCAGCAGCGGACAAAATGTGGCCACCCTGACCCGGAGGCAAAGCTTGTCCTCACACCCTGAGCTCAGCCTAGGGAGCCGGGGCCAAGTCCCGCCTGACACCAACTGGTCCGGCGGGAAACGCCTGCCGGGCCAGACAGGCACGGGCCCCCCAAGGGTCGCTCCTTGTGCTCAGGGACCAGGCTGGTGCAGCCCAGCCCTGCCTCCCAGGGTGACGCCTGGGCCCAAATTCAGCTGGCCCTGCCAGTCAGGCACTGGTGCAGAACCAAGGGCACCAGGCTCAGCCCCTCCCAGCCCAGCCCCAGGGCCCCCAAGCTGGGAGGGAGGGGAGCCTCCCCACCCCTCCACATCTGGCCCTGGCCCCCAGGGTCTGCGGTAGAGAATTCCCGCCCCCGCCCCCGCTTCTCTCTCTCCTCTCTCTCTCTCTCTCCCTCCTCCCGCTCTGTGCCCGCTGCCCGCCTCAGGGACAGCCCCAGATCCCGCCTCCGGCCAGCAAGGCCCACATCCTTCCTCCCTCAGCTGGCCCCTTCGCCTGGCAGGAGGCTGGGGGGTCAGGCTGCTGGGGAACCCCCCCCAGCTCCCATCAGTCCTCATCCCCAGCCCCCGAACTCTGGGTTGCTGTCCCTTTTCCTGTAGAACAGGAAACAAGGTTATTTCCTAGACTGAGAGCCAGCCCCCTGCCCCTCTGGCTCTGCCCGGGGACCCAGACCCAGTAGGGGAAGGCGCCCACAGCCAGAAAGCACGGAGAGTCAGCAGTTCACCCCCAGCTCCCGGCCCAGGGGGCTGACAGCTGTCACTCAGCACCCCACCCCCTGGGGAAGAGGGGGCCGATTCAATCAGAGCCCCAGAGGAAACGCATTGATAGGCGATTATTTATTTATTTATGCAAAAGTGAGCCGACTTTGTTCGCCAGGTAACCGGGCACGCGGCCCAACCCCTCCGGTCCTGGCCGCCCCCAAATCCCTCCTCCGCCCCACACCCCCTCCGGGTCATTAGGTCCCCGCCCCTCAACTCCCAGAGCGCCAGTGGAACCTTGGGATTTGGGGGTTGGAGGGGAGGGGCTCCTCCCTCCGCAGTCTCCCCTTTTCCCAGCGCCGATCCTAAAATCCAGCCTTGTTCTCCGCTCCCACGGTCCCCCTTCATGCCCCCCCCCCCACATTCTCAGCAAGCTGGAGAGCAAATTGCAGTTTTAAATCCAAAGGCGGAGGGAGGGGGAAGGAGGAGGGGGCGCGCGGCAGCGCTGGGCGCGCACCTCGCCCCCGAGCCGGGGGAGCCGCGGGGCGGCCAGGAAACCCGAGAACCCCCCCTCTCCGCCCCCCCTCCCCGTCCACCTCCCCCTCCCCCTTCCCGGCGCTGCCTGCCAGGCTTCGAGCCGAGCCCAGCCGAGCCGCGGGCCCCGGTGGAAACAAAGACCGATCGCACCGCGGGCACCGCAGCCACGGGGTCCGGCGGACCGGACCGGGGGGCGCGGGGGCCCCCCCTGGTGCGCTGCACAAAAGAGCCCAGCCGGCCGGTCCCCAGCGGGGGTCTGGGGCTGGGGAGGAGGCGCCACTCACCGGAGTGCAGGGCTGCCGGCTCCGTGGGTCCGAGCCAGGCGAGGGGCTTTGGGGGGCGTCTGTCTTCCGGCGGCGGCAGCGACGCGGGCGCCCGGCTGCTGGGGAGAGGAGTCGCGGAGGAGCCCTGAGCCGCCCGCCGTCGCTGACAGCATGGCTCGCGCCTCGGCTCACATTCTCCGCCGCTAACTCCGCTGGACACGGCCCCCGCGTCCGCGGCGCCCCCCGCCTCGTCGCTCCTGGCTCTCGCGGCGCCCCTCGCTCCCCCCGCTGCGCACACACTCGGTCGGCCCTGGACACCCCCGCCCCACCCCCCCAAGCGCAAACCTGGGAGGGAACGCGCCCCGCGCAGTCCGCCTGCTCCTCCTCCTCCGCCCTCCGCCCTCCCGCGCTCCCCGGCTGTCTGTCTGTCCCTCTGCCTGTCTCCCCTCCGCGCTCGCTCTGCCTTTCTCTGCTCCCCGAGCTGGGTGGGAAAAGGAAATGAGGACAGAAAGCAGACGCTGGCTTTGGGTGGTGGTAGCTGGATTCCCTCTCTCCCTCCCTCCCCCTCCTCCCTCCCTCCTCCTGCCTTCTGCTCGCTCCGCCGCGAGCGGGTGGCTCGCTCTGCCCGCCCGCCTGTCTGTCTGTCTGGTCCGCCTCGCTAGCTCCCTCCCTCCGTCTCTCGCCCTCGCCCTGCCTGCCTGCCGCTCTCCGTCTCCGCCGCCGCCGCCGCTGCCTCTGCGAGCTCTCCTTACCTTCGCCGCTCACCATCCGGAACCCCAGGGGGGAGCGCGCGCGCGGCACGCCGGGACTTGTAGTCCCCGCCCCGGCCGCTCGGCGCGCGCGGCGGGCGGGGCGAGCGGCTGCTCCGACGGCGCGGCCGCGGCGCGCGGGGACAGTGCGCGCAGGGGCCTGGGGCCGCGGAGCCGGCGGTGGCCGACGGGCCGGGGTGCTTCCCGCGGCCTCTGGGCCCCGTGTTGGGCGCTGTGGCTAGGGCGGAGGCTGCGGGTGGGAGTGAAGGGGGCGGGGCCTGAGAATGGAATGGGAGTGGAACGGGGAGTCGGGGCGGGGCGGGGGGTGCCGATTAGCCAGCGGGGCTGCGACTTGCCGGGGTGTCCCGATTAGAAGGGAGGGGCAGAGGAGAGAAGCGGTTCTTCAATTTGGGGGCGCTCTCCCTTTCTAAAAAGGTCTCCCGTGGCGTACTTTAGCGCGAGCCAGCGAGCCCCGTCCCCTGCACCAGCGACCCCTCCTCTCCGTCTATCTCTGAGCTCCCACACCTCGTTTTCCTGGACGTCCGAGGGCGGCGAGAGCGCTGAAGTCCTGGGTACCCCACAGACAGCCCCACGCGGAAGCAGGATTCAGATTCCACAGCTCTGAGCTCCTGCTGCGCCCGGGGCTGGGCTCAGCACTTTCACCTACCTCCTCTTCAGGTCACATCTGTTCTGCAGCCCCTGGCTGCGGGCCCCCTGCCTGGCCTGACCCACAGATGGGAATGTGCTCGGCCCAGGGCCTGTCGCGGCTGGACGGCCCCGGAAGAACTGCCGCAGGCACCGCGGGCCCCTGCGTCCTGCTACAGCCCGGCGAAATTGTGCTGTGGCTGTGGTCCCCTCCTCCATGCGCTGTGCCTGGCTTCTCTCCGTGCCGTGCTTCTGTGTGCCCTTCCCGGCGCTTCCGTTCAGCAAATGTTAACTGAGGTCCGCCGGGCACAGGCGTCCAGAGGTCCTGCAGGTCCCACCTCCTCCCAGCGGCTGCCCCGGTCTGCACTTCCTCCAACAATGTCTTTGTTCTCAGCCCACCTGTCCCTCACTCCTTTCGCCTGGTCACCATCTTCTCCACACCTGCACTCCTCCCAAGCCCCTCATATTCAACAATCTGGAACCCCCAGAGGGCAAAATAGAGGATGGGGGTGGGAAGTGAAGGGGCTCTTGTTGTGGGGGGAGCTGTGGCAGTGACAGGAGCAGTCTAGGATTCCAACCAGTGCACCCCTCGACTTGCCAGCGTGGCTGCCGTGCCCGGCTGGCTCCATCCGGGAGCAGCTTCTCGCAGACAAGCTAGCCCCTGCACTCAAAGCTGTCCTCCTGGAACGGGGAGCAGTGAGTGGCCAGATAGTGACAAAAGCAGGTCAATGTCATTGGAAGCCCTTTGCAGCTCCATCGCCTGACTCGAGTTCTTACCAGTAGATGAGACTTTGGCATTTCGCCTTAGCTGGCCCTACACAGGACAGAGCCTGGCACCGGGGCGGGTGCGGGAAGCTTGGGTTCCTCTCTTACCCACCCCTACTCCCCGCCCATTAGGCCTGGCCCGCCCGCCCCAGCAGTGAGGACCTGACTCCGTCTAATTCAAGTTTTGGGAGGCAGTGAGATGGGATAAGCCAATACAGGATGGCTTCCGGGAGGTATGGCGTCCAGGTTATTTGGGATGAAGGTGAGTTTGGGAAAGGCACGGGAGGGGCCAGCTCCACAAATGAGAGGGGAATAGAAGTTTAGGGTTTTTCAAGCATGCCCCTCCCACCCCCTCCCCCTTGCTGGTCACCTGCCCCGTCCCCGGAATATATGGGTGCCGTTAGCCCCCAAGTTGTTGACTGGCACTGGGAACCAAGCCCTGTAGAGGTTCCCTGTTACTTGGGGGCTGGTCTTTCTCCCCCAGCCTCTTCAAATTGCTTTTGGGGTCTCCCCAAACTCCAGCCGAGTCTTCTTGTGGACTGCTGCTGCCACCTACTGTCTAATGTCTGCATCTGCGGGCCAGCAGGGCGGCTGGGAAGGCAGGATCCTGAAAGGCGACTGACTGCAGGGAGGGGACCCGGATTCTAGAAGAGCCTGCATCAGCCCTTTCTGGGCTTAGCCGGCTCCAACCACTTCTGCGTCATGGGACGCAGCAGGTGGTAGAGCCAGATCCGGGGAAGTATCCGTGAGAGCCGCGAGATAAACTTGTGGGGCCCCCGGCTTTGGAGACCGCACAGGCGAGGAGCCAGGCAGACCTGCTCTTGAACCCGCTGTTGCTGCTGGTTCCTTCACCTCAGTCTGGGTCTCCCCGCGTGGAAGATGGGGGCGGAGCTGCGGAGACTAACTGAGCACATGGACGTGACCGCACTTTGAAAACCAGCAAGGGCATGAGGAGGAAACATTGAGTCATAATAATAATAATAATAATGACAATAACTGGGAGGTCACAGCAGCCTGCAGCCCGGCCCTGGGCCTCGTGGAGAGGGCAGAAGGCGGTGAGCCTTGGGAAGGGACAGGCTGCTGCCTGAATACGGAAGTTGTAGCTAGGGGGCTGCCTCGGGGGGACCTGAGGGCGCTGCAGAGGGCCACGTCCCCAGAGGCAAGCAGCCCTACAGAGCTACTGGGCTGTCCTGCACCGCTGAGCTGGGGCTCCAGGAGGAAGAAGTCCCTGGGCCCAGAGCCACCATGGCCCTGGTTTTTCTCTGCTTTGGAAGCGAACAGGTCCGAGCCAGGGCCCAAGATACCGCAGAAGCAGGAAGCTTCCTCGTTGTGGTACAGTGGGGCCTAAGGCCCCCAGGCTCCTCAGCCCTCCTCCCAGCCGGCCCCCTCCCTCCACTGTGCAGTCCTCCCGCATTCTTCCAGGCAACCGGAAACCCCAGCTGCAGCCCAGACTTCAAACAGCTCCTCCCTCTGGGGCAGGGGGTGTGGGAGGGGAGGCCAGAGGCCAGAGGGCAAAGGTCAGCTTTGTTCCTGCCGGAGGTGGTGAGGGACCTGGGGGAGGCTGAGGGGGGCAGGGGAGGGCCCTTGACAGCCACACTGCGTGTGTGTGAATTCCTGAGGCCGGCAGGGTGTGCGTGGTTCTCATGGTTCTCGCTGGCTGCCAGTGCCTGGGCAGACGAGGGGCCTGCGTGCGCTCTCTGCTTGTGTGTCTGGGTGTCTGGCCGCGACACATCAGAGGGTCATCACCTGCTTGCCTGACTCACAGCCCAGTCCAACTGTGTGTCCCTGTTAGTGTGACCTGTGTCCCGGAGAGGCGTCCCTCTCCACGTCCTCCCTTCCCATCACGCCTCCACGTTGGTCACCAGGGAGCTCCCTCAGGAAGGTGACTGCAGCCTTGTGAAGCCCTTGCTCAGAACTCTGCGGGTCCCCAGCAGGTGCATGGCAGACAAGACCTCACCATCTTCATCTTCGCCTTCAGCCACTGTTGCCTCCCCGCAAACTCCGCACTCCCATTGCCCCTGTGTGAGTGTAACCCGCGCCCCCCACAGTCCCGTTCCCAGCTTCCGAGCTCACTTCGTGCTGTCTGGTCCTCAATGCCCTCCCTCCTCTTGCTTCTTTACCAACCAAAAGCTGACTTTTTTTTTTTGGTGGGGGGAGGGTCTGCAATAAAGGAATACCTCCTCTGGGAAGCCTTCCGGACTTCCACCTGCCCAACGGAGTTAGGACCCTGCGTTGTTCTGCCACACACCCCTTATTGTCATTGTCTGCCTGTGTCTGTCCCCTGAGCTCCTGTCACCAGCCGGGACTTTGCTGCGTCTCCTGACCGGCAGCGGGAAGATCCCAGGGGAAAGTTTCCCGCTGTGCAGGCTGTAGTACCGATGTTCCCCACTAGAGGGAGCGTGGACATCGCTGCAGGACCATCCAGGCAGAGTGGGGGGGCGGGGAGGGTGACAGATGGAGGAGGGAGGGAGCGAGAGGGAGCGAGGGAGGCTTCCACCCTGCACCTGGGGACAACTACTGGATTGGATTGAGGACTTATCCAGCCAGTCCTGGAGCAGAGGGACTCAGGATAGCTTCCTGCAAAACGAGCCCTGTTTCCTAACCACTGATGTCTTTTAACCTTTCCCCACAACTCAGGGGCCATATCCCTTGGTTCCCCCACCTACTTCCTGTCTCTGACCTTCCAACCTTCCTGCATGCCGCATCAGCACCCTCAGCCCTCCCATGCATAATGTTTCTCACTTGCCCAAATGGGCCTTGCTCTACCATACCTCTGGGCCTTTGCACGTGCTGTCCCCTCAGCTGGCGATGACCTCACCTTTTAGCTACCTCACCAGGCAGATTTTGCTTTCACGTATTCCAAGAACTCTCCCTTGGCTCTCGGAATGACCTTGCCCCAAAGCGTTGTGATTGTTTATGGCTCTGCCTCCTCCACAGGACCAGCCTGCAGGAGACATCAGTAAGCGTGTGCAAAATCAACACAGGACCTTGTTCTTCTAGGAGGAGGATCCTCAGCACGGACCCTTTGCACCGTGGCTCCCTGAGCCTGACTGGCCTGGTGTTATACCTTCGCACGCTGCTCCAGCGAATAAAGGGATGTGGCACGGTGGGATGCATGAGCGTTCTGAGCTCCGACTCTGGTTCTCCCATCCAGCTGGGTGACCTTGGGTGCGTGTAGTGGCTGCTCAGAGTCTTTGTTCCCTCTTTTGTGAAATGGGGACCATCACACTCCCGCACTGCTTCGCTGAGAGCATCCAATTAGACGATGCGTGTGAAACACCCAGCATCCGTCAATTAGGTGTCCTTCTCCCCCACCATGAACTTGGAAATAAAATTGCCCTCTGAGTCTTAAGCCAGTAAAATCCACGCATGGCAGAGAAGAGCCAGGTGGGGGAGTGAATGAGGCGAGAGATGGTTTTGTAAACGACTGAAGAGTTTGTGAACGGTGCAAACCGCAATCAAGGTGACCCGCCTGTAATCTCAGGGAGGCAGGGCGAGGATGTGATTGAAATTGAGAAAGCAGAAGCCTAATCAATTGCATTGTGCTCTATCTGAAGGGAACAGGAGGCTGTGTAGGAAAGGGGGTGCAAAAGAGAATTCATTCGTTTGCTCCTCAAGGAGAGACAGGGAACCATCAGACCCTGGGGGCCCAGGCCCTGGAGACTCTGGTCTCTGTGGAGAAGCGGTCAGGGGCCTCATGGCCGCCCAGAAGGTCACCGCCCTGTAGCGCCTGCACTGAAACCAAGCGGGCATCGGGTGCCAGGCAGGGTCCTCGGAGGCAGGCGAGAATGCTCTGGCTCCAGGAAAGGCTGTGGATACAAAGTGCACCGGTTTGGGCTCAGAGATTGGGTTAAGCCTCTGCTTCTCCACACGTGTCCTGGCAACCTTGAAAGAGCTGGTCTACTTCACTGTGCCTTGGTTTCATTATTAGCCAAACGACGGTGCCACAGCCGCCTCTGCGTAGGGTGCAGCAAGGCGACCCAGCTGCACGCACTTGGCGGGATGCAGGGCACGGAGGAAACACCTTGCAAACGGTGGTGACACAGACCCCCAGCATGCACTGGGCATTCCCTTGCTGTTTCACAGATGGGGATGTTGAGGCTGCGGGAGATTAACGAGCAGCACCGTCACATGGCTGGTGAGGGGCAGAGGTGGGATTTTCGCAGCCGGCACTCCTGCTCCGGCTCCAGCTCTTGGCTGCTTGCTCCGCGGTAGACACGCTGGCCTCTGGCTTCCACATCAGGCTCTTTTGAGTCTGGCTGGGTAGAAACTATGGCCCTGGAGAAGCTGTGGTCTGACAGAAGCTGTCTGCAGAGCTAAGGCCCCCACGACAGCCTCTCTCTCCATCTCTGGGCTCACATTCAACCGCCCCACTGCAGGGCTACACACAGAGAATCCTCGGTCTGCCTGGCTTGCTTTCCTGTAGGCCACTCAACTCGGGGGTGGATTTCCAGGGCATCCTTCCATGAATGACTACAGGGAGGAGGAGGATCCCTCACACATGCAGGAGAGATACACTCTCTTCCCAAAGCCTAGAGGCAAGGAGGTCTAAGAGAAAAGACCACGGGCTTTGGTGTAAGCCCTGGGTTCAAATCCCAGCTCTCTCACATCCAGCTGTGTGACCTGGATACATCACGGAACCCTTGGCCTCAGGCTTCTGGTCTGCAAATGGCACTAAGCAGAGAACCAGGCTCAGGTCCTGAGTCAATGAGAGGATGGATGGGAGCAGAGGGGACCTCCGGCAGACGCCGCCGCCACCACCACTCCTTCTCTGCAGCCTGCCCGTGACCTCCCCCCGGGTGTGGCCGCGTCTTACTCATGCCTGGGTCCTGCTTAGCCCAGGGCCCTGTAGGGAGTCCATGTGCCATCATTGCTTGCCTATTGCAACAGCGACTGCCGGCCGTCCCAGCCCATTCCCCCACTGAGCCAGGGGACGGCAGCTGCCTCCCCGCGCTCTGATTTCCACACAGAGGCTGCCAGAGTTTCTCCAAGGGGAGCTGGGGGCGGGGCAATTCAGGGCACAGGTGCATGGCAGGTTGTTCTACGCCCCTGATCACAGCCCCCAAAGTGCCAGTAGGAGCCTTCAGTCACTGTGACAAACAAAACTGCCTCAGAACCTCCCCTTGGGGGACGGGATGCCCCCAGTGAGAGCCAATCAGCTCTCCCTCCTCCTTGCCCTCTCCTCATCCTCTTGGGGAATCTGACAGCTGCCCTGCCCCTGTGGCTAGAGGCCAAGGTTGTGCCTGGGATGGGTGGCAAATCTGCTGAATTCAGGCACAGAATGAGCAAGGCCCTTGCACACAAAGCGAAAGCCACGTTGCTAGCAAAGGGGACACGCTTGATGCTTCTCCCATTATCTGTCTTCCGTATCCATCTCTCAACTCACCCTAAACTGCCACGGTACGAGCAGGGGGACTGAAAGGGTGCCCTGAAAGGGTGCCCTGTGTGTGCTAGGAGTTGGAGTGCTCTCTCCTGCCTTCCTTCCCTGCCAGCTCCCAAAGCCACGCCTGCTTGGTCACCTCCCTCCCAACAGCCACGCCCCAGTCGCCATCCCATCCAGAGGAAGCTCAGGGGATGCTCACGGCTGGTACTTTGGAGATTCATATTGTAACTTTCCTTATTTACAAAATCAATAAACACACACTGTTCAGCGAGGAGGCGAGCCCTCAGCAACCTACCCCCTCTGCTCTGGCCCCGGCCTGCAGCCCCCACCCACCCAGCAGGCAAAGGGGAAGGCCAAGACCTCCTGGCTGGTAACTTACGGGAGGGGGGGGTCGAGGTAAATTCCGGCGCTCAGATCAGAGAGGCCCGACAGCACGGTGGGGGAGCAGGGTCAGGAGGTGAGTTAGGGAAGGGGCTATGCCGAGCTATAAATAACCACATAGGGTCGGAGTGTTTGGGGGCGGGGCGAGAGGCTAGAGGCATGCAGGGGGCCTAAGTGGGAAAGGGCAGAAGCAGTGCTTGGGGTCAGAATGGGTGAGGGTAGGGCTCGGAGCCCCCATGTGCCCCATCTGGGTTGCCCTGGCCAGCGTCACAGCACCTGCATCTGCTCACAGCCTGGGGGGGCTCAGGGTCAGAGTCCTGGGGACCGGCAAGGGGTGATGGGCATCCCCAGAGGGCGCCCGACACCCTGGCAGGCTAGGGCTGGTCCCCGGGCTGGTACTGCGGTTCTGTGGAGGTGAAGTAGTCCTCCAGGAAGGACTGCAGGTACTCGAAGGTGGGTCTCTCCTCCGGGTCCAGCCGCCAGGTCTGCTCCATGATCTCGTACAGGGACTCGGGGCAGCCTGGGGGACACGGCATGTGGTAGCCGTGCTCCACCTGCTCCAGCACTTCCCGGTTATTCATACCTGAAAGGTGGGCTCCATCGGTCAGAGGGCCTGCTCCCTCCCGAAGGGGCGGCCTGGAGGAAGCCCGTCCCCGGCCCCCTCCCCACCAAACCTGGGTATGGGACTCGGCCCTTGCTGATGAGCTCGGTGAGCAAGATCCCAAAGGACCACACATCTGACTTGATGGTGAACTTGCCGAAGAGGGCCGCCTCTGGAGCCGTCCACTTGATGGGAAACTTGGTCCCTGGGAGGTTGAGGGAGGAGGGAAAGCTAGTGATGGAGGTCCGTGGGAACAACTCCCTGCCAGTGCCCTGGGAGGGAGGCACCAGGTGATGGCTCAAGTGCCTGGGGCCCTGCCAGCCATGTGGAAGACCCGGATGAAGTTTCAGCCTCCTGGCTTTGGCCTGACCTCAGCCTGGGGTTGTTCTGGGCATTTGGGGAGTGAACCAGTAGATAGACAATCTCTCTGTCAGTCTGCCTTTCAAATAAGCAAGAGAGAGAGAGAGAGAGAAGAAGAAGAAGGAGGAGGAGGAGGAGGAGGAGGAGGAGGAGGAGGAGGAGGAGGAGGAGGAAGGAAGGAAGGAAGGAAGGAAGGAAGGAAGGAAGGAAGGAAGGAAGGAAATGACATGGGGATCTTGGGGGTCCTGAACATACAGGCCCCTGGCAGAGCAGAAAGGACCCAGCTCTCGTTAGGGCCTCTTGTGTGTGTCTAGTGTGGTGCTGGGTGCTTTGTCAGCCTCATAGTGATGCTCAGGTTAACCACAGCCCATACTCGTGTAGCCTTTCTGATGTGCCTGTCCCTGTTGCAGGGACAGGTGCACAGTGGCTCCGCTAACCCTCACAGAAGCCCCAGGATGGCAATGCTGCCCCTGCCTGCATTTTGCAGATGAGGAAAAGGAGGCAAAGCAGGCAGATGACTCGCCTGGGTCACACAGCTGAGGGCCTGGGGTTCAGGCGCCAGCCCCTTGGCGGGAGTTCGCACTGCTGCTACACCCCGCCGTAGCTCACTGAAGACTCCTAGCAGCACCTGGCACAGGGCAGGGGTCTGCAGACTTGCCGCTGGCTGGGGATTTTCATTTTACAGGCTACATGGCTGGGAAGTGGCTGCACTGGGGCTGGAAGGATCAGGATGAGGGTGTCCCCGGGGTGATGAACCAGGGTGGGCAAGGATCCTGAGGATGTGGGGCCCACGTCCACCCCTTGGTGCACCAGGAACTCCTGGAGGGGTGGGTCAAGGCCAGGCACCTTGCCGAGGGTTGTACTCGTCGTCCTCGATGAGACGGGCCAGACCGAAGTCTGCGATCTTGCACACCAGGCGCTCCCCCACCAGGATGTTGGCCGCCCTCAGGTCCCGGTGGATATAATTCATGCGCTCCACGTAGGCCATGCCCTCAGCTACCTTGGGGGTCAAGTGTGAAGAGACAGGAGCTCGCGTGACCTCACAGGACCACGGCCTGTTTGAGGGATGAGGGGACCATTTGCAAGACCCACTTTCCAGATGGGGAGACTGAGACTCAAGGAGGAGTCGTGCCCTTCCCCAGGTGGCCCCGCTGGCACAGGGGCTGGGTGGCGCTTCCAGGGGTTGGCCAGGTGTTTCAGGGCGCGGTGATTTTCAGAGAGGTCTGGGAGCTGAAGGGTACCTGGGCTGCCATGTCCACCAACTGGGGCAGCCTCAAATCCTGGCCCTCCTGGTCCTTGAGGAACTCCAGCAAGCTACCTGGGGGCAGGAAGCCAGAAAATCAGTGAGGACCCCCGCTCCAGGCCCACCTCTCTCCTGAACCCGCCCGGTTACCCCCGTGGAACCCCCAGCCCTCTCGCTGGCCTCGCCCACCGCCTCCTGCTCTCAGACACCCACCCAGACACATCTCCAGGATCCTCTTCCTCTCCTGGACACGCCCCTCACGGACTCTGCCCAGACCCTCCCTCAGCACAGAGCTTGGCTTCCTTAGCTCAAGCCCCACCCACCGCCTACCCACACCCCATCCCAAGGCTCCGCCCCCACTCCCAGGCCTGCTGTCCTCTTACCTAGGGGCCTCTCACTCACCAGGGTTCTGGTCCCCTTCCTAGAGACCCCCACCCAGTGTCGCGCGCCCTCACCGTGGCACATGAACTCGGTCACGATGTAGATGGGCTCCTCGGACACCACGGCATACAGCTGCACCAGCTTGTGGTGCCGCAGCAGCTTCATGACCTGCGCCTCCTCCAGGAAGGCCTTCGGGGACATGGTGCCCGGCTTCAGCGTCTTCACCGCCACCTTTGTGCTGCCGTTCCACGTGCCTGTCCCACGGCCCAGCGCGTCAGGACTGCTCCCCCCGGGCCCAGGCCTTCCCCACGCCCCCCCCCCCCCCAGGCACCTCACATCTCCATACCCAGCCACACATCCCCGAAGCAGCCGCTGCCCAGCCGGCGCTCCAGTCCGATGGAGGCACGGCTGATCTCCCAGGCGTCCTTGGCCAGGCCCAGGGTCTGCGGCTTCATGGTGGCACAGGCCACCGTGAGCAGGTGGCACAGCCCATCGTTCACCTCTGGAGGGAGGAGGGCTGCAGGTTACCCATGGGCCAGGGCCACACCTCCCCCCCACCTCATCCCACTGGTGCCTGGTGCCCAACTATGAAGAACTAGGCCTCCCAGGAGGGCACAGGCCAGGAGGGAATGCACCCCTGGCCCTGAGTCAATGAACACGTATGTACCCAGGGAAGGGCGTGGCACCCCAGGGGGACAGAAGATCCCTACAGGACAAGGGGTTTTCCTGTAAAGACTGGGGGCTCTCACATGGGAGCTGGTCTTGAAGGAGAAAGTGAGATCAGGACAGGTGTAGGGGTGGGGAGTCCAGACAAGGTATGGACATGAGGCCCATCCTTGACCTAACCAGTCCAGGCAGGGCGTTGACCCCCACCCTGCCCTTGACCGACCAGCCAACCCTCCAGGTTGGGCCGTTCTGCCTCTGCTCTACTTCTGCTGCCTGAGTGTGGCAGCTGCTGCCTCTGAGCACTCTCCTCCTTCCGCCTTGCCCTGGGCATCCATGCCTGACCAGCCGCCAGGGTGTCTCACCAAAGTGCAGACAGCCTCTGCCATCCCCTGCTGTGGTCCCTGTCACGGTGGTTCCCTCCCTGCCACAGGGCAGTCCTAGTGCCCTGCTGGTGCTGGGAGGAGTGGGGTGGGGTGGGGAGGGGAAGGTGGGCATACAAGGCAGCTCAGTGCTTAAACTTCCTGTTGGGTTCAGGACTTGATGCCAGAAACTGGCCAATTCCCTGCTCAGATGCTAGGGGGCGCTGCTTGGCCATGGTGGGATGCCTGCCTCAGTTTCCTGGTGAAGCCCGCAGAGCAGTATCCTGAGCCCGGTGTGGCCACGAGTGCTTTGGGAGAACCCTCCCTTCTCTGGGCCTCCGTCTCTCCTATGGACAAGGGCATCAGCGGGCTGGCTCAGCGACCGGAGGCGCCCGCCCTCACCCATGTAGTGCTTCACCAGCTCCTGCACTGAGTCGAACTGGGCCCGCGTGGTGATGTAGTAGCCACCCGTGTCCAGCTTGCGGATCTTATAATGCTTCACGTGATCACCTCTGCTCTGGTCCCAGTCACGGATGGACAGCGAGTAGGCGCCTGTGGGTGGGAAAGGGTCACTGCAGGTGTGCTGTCGGCGTCTTCCCCAGTCTGGTAGCCGGAAGAGGCCAGGGCTGGGGGGCAGGGGGCCCCTCCCCACACTGCCAGGGCGCAGCCCCCACCTTTGGTGGTCTCACTCTCCCGAATGAGGAAGGTCCCCTGGGGGTTGCCTGGGGACAGCAGCTGCCTCTCTGCATCCTTCCTCCCGATCTTTCCGAAGTACCACCTGTTGGGAAGGGCAGGTGAGAGTCAGGGACACTCTGTGCAGACCCCAGCCCAGCCCCTTGGGCAGTCACCTCTGCAGCCAAGACTTTCCTCGCACGTACAATGGGACTCAGCCTGTGTGAAGATCCCAGAGCAGGGCGTGGAAAACCCCTGGCACATAGCAGGTGCCCAACAAAGGGGAGCTTTCCCGTCTCTACTCTTTGGGTTTCCTTGAGTTAAAAAAATTTTTTAAAAGGTCTTCATTCTGGTGGTTCACTTCCCAAATGGCTGCTATAGCCGGTGCACTCCGCTGATCCGAAGCCAGGAGCCAGGTGCCTCCTCCCGGTCTCCCATGAGAGTGCAGGGGCCCAACCACCTGCCTTCCCGGGCCACAGCAGAGAGCTGGACTAGAAGAGGAGCAACCAGGACAGAATCCAGCACCCCAACTGGGACTAGAAAGAAGCCAGGGTGCCATCGCCTCAGGCGGAGGATTAGCCTAGTAAGCCGCGGCACCAGCCCTTGAGTTAAAATTTTGAGGTCCGGCATTGTGGTGTAATGGGTTAAGCTGCTGCCTGTGATGCTGGGCCGGTTCTTGTCTTGGCTGAGCCACTTCTGATCCAGTGCCCTGCTAATGTGCCTGGGACACCCATGTGGGAGTCCCAGATGAAGATCCTGGTTCCTGGCTTCATCCTGGCCCAGCCCTGGCTGTTGCAGCCATTTGGAAAGTGATGGAGGATCTCTCTCTCTCTCTCTCTCTCTCACCCCATAACTCTGCCTTTCAAAATAAATAAATAAATAAATAAATAAATAAATAAATAAGTCTTTTTAAAAATTGTGAGAGCTGGGGCCGGCACCATGGCTCACTTGGTTAATCCTCCGCTTGCAGCGGCACCGGCATCACATATGGGCGCCAGGTTCTAGTCCTGGTTGCTCTTCCAGTCCAGCTCTCTGCTGTGGCCCGGGAGGGCAGTGGAGAATGGCCCCAGTGCTTGGGCCCCTGCACCTGCATGGGAGACCAGGAGGAAGCACCTGGCTCCTGGCTTTGGATCAGCGCAGCACCGGCCATGGCAGCCATTTGGGGAGTGAACCAACGGAAAGAAGACCTTTCTCTTTCTCTCTCTCTCTCTCACTCACTGTCTATAACTCTACTTGTCAATAAATAAATAAATAAATAAATAAATAAATTTGTGAGAGCAGCAGGTCTTGGCACGCATTTCAAATGCCGCTTGGGACACCTGCATCTTGTATCTGAGCGCCTGGGTTGGAGCCTTGGCTCTGCTCCCAATTCCAACTTCCTGCTGATGAGCACCCTGGGAGGCAGCAGGTGGTGGCTCAAGTTCCTGGGTCCCTGCCCCCACACGGGAGACCCAGCTCTGGAGCTTCTGGCTGCTGGTTTCAGCAGGTGGGAGATCTTTGTCTGATGTCTGCCTTTCAAATAAAGAGGCTGCTAGAACCCCAGTCACCGGTGACTGCACCAGGGCGTCTTGAGCCCCTGAGTCCCTCTCCTTAGGGCCCTTCACACACTCTCACAGAGGAGGAACTCGAGGCTCAGAGAGGGGAAGTGACCGCCTGTAAGACTGTCCGATGATTCCCACCTAGAACCCTTTGCCACCCAACTGACTTCTTTGCCCACCTCCGCCCTCCAGGCAATCACTCAGATCCCTCCCTTCCCCCATCTCCTAGCCTGTCCTCCCCGGCTTCCAGAAGAGCATCCTCTCTCCACTCTTCTCTGACAATCCTGCCCAGATCTGCTGGCTGCTTTTTCTCCACTCTCTTAAGCATTGTCAGTCCCAACATCAACCTCAGGCCTCACCCCTCCTGCTGGCACCTGATGGCTCTTTCTGGCATCAAACTGCAGCCGTAAACGGTGTGAGTACACCGTGGCCATCAAAGTGACCAAAGGTGGCGTAGAAGACTCAGATGTGCTGCAATTATGACATTGGCCTGTGGTCATCTTGGGACGAATTAGAAGGAGCATAGTTTTTGAATCAAGGGAGGTAGAAATCTCCAAAGTCTGGATGGTCAGCTCACACCTGGGTACTAGGCAGAATTTGGGAAACAGGAGAAGGCCCTGGCAAGTGGCATGGCCAGGAGAACAGGCAGGAGGGGGATCAGGGGCTGTTGAAGGGCAGTGGAGACAGGACACCTCCCCAGGTTGTCTCACAGCCCTGCCCCCACCTGCGTCTATGACATTAGTGGTTTCCTTAATAAGCAATATAATAATAACAGCACTTATTTTGTTTCGAGCTCTGCCTTAATACCACGTGCATCCAATCAATTTGCAGACCCACACTTTGAGATGGGTGCTCTTGCTGGCCCCAGCACACAGATGAGGAAGCTGAGGTTCCCAGCGGTCAGGCAGCTTGCCCAAGGCCACGGCGCTCTGAAGCTGTGTTGCCAGAATAGGAACCCGAGCTACAGCTCTAGGGCCTATGCACTTGACCATGACACTCACGTAACCACAGCACCACACTGAGTGCAACCCAGCTTCCGAGACACTGCCTCCCAGAGGATATGCAGACGTGAACCACCTGCCCGCTGCCTCCACCTCCCTCCCCAGACCAAGGCCCCAGTGCACTTGGGCTCTGGTCCTGCCCACGCCCTTCTGCTCAGGGACCCTGTCCCCACCGCGTGAAGCAGCCCCAATGCCCGAAGGGGCCCCGTCTGTCCTGCTCCACCCAAGAAAACTGTTCTGAGTCCTGTCTTGTCACCCACATCCTGCCGTACCCTCCCCCTCTGCTTCTCACCTGGTTCTCCACTTCGTCACCTCCCTCTCACTTCTCACCAAGGTCACCTCCATTGCCCAATGCAGTAGCAGCCTCTGCTCCGCCCCTCATTTCCTGAAACTTCGCCTGCACCCTCGGAGCTGTTCTGCTCAGCCTGGCCTGGGTTCCCTCCCTTCTCCAGGGGCTTCTCCTTGCAGGCTGCTTTCCCCGGAGCTGGGGTCAGGCCAGTCTCCTCCTCACTCTCCTCCTTCCTCCGTCACCCTCCCAGGCAGCCTTCCTCGTCACCCTCACTCCGGCTTCCACTCCTAGGCAGGGAGGCATCTTGGTGACAGTTAGGAAAAGGGCCCCTTCCTTGGGTCTGCCTCAACACAGGCCTCCCACACAAAACACAACCTGAGCTCTGGGAACTTCAGCCCAGCGCCCCCTCTCCCACCCTGGGGCCCCTGCATTCCTCGTCTGAATGAATGGCACCTGAATGGCACTGACACCCACTCTGCTCCCCAAGGAGATGTCCAGCCCCCTTGGCTCCTCCCTCTCCCCAAGGTCAGTCCGCCACCAACGACTGCCACACGGCAAAGTGTCCCGAATCTTCTCTCTCCCAACATGTGTAGGAGGTGGTGAGGAGAGACTATGAGCCTCAGCTTCCTCATCTCTGACATGGGGGTCACAGTCCTGTCAGTGATGTTCGTGTGGGAATCAAAGGACCCGGGGCAGGTGGAGTACTGGTGTCTGTGAAGGTATCCACAAGCAGGAAGTAAGAGGATTCAGGCTGCTTTGCAGGTCTCCAACACTCTGGAATGCTCTAAAGCTCCCGCACTGCTGTCAGCATGCGTAATGGCGACCAGCGCAGCCTGGTGTCCTGGGGTCACATTCCGGCCCGCCACTCACCAGCCTTGGGAACTTGGGCGGGGTATTTACTGTCTCTGTGCCTCAGCTTCCTCCTTTGTAAAACAGCACATGAACAATTTCTGATTCTGTTCCTGCGCAGGAACCTCCTGTGCAGAGCGCAGTACTGCAGCGTGAGCATGCCTGCCCACACAACCACGACCTCCATCACCTCCTTCCATTCCCTCAATGACTTCACAGAGCCAGAAATAAGGAGACAGGCTGGGGAGGGGCAATGACTTGCCTGAGAGGTAGCCTTGGAGTCCAGACTCCAGGGCCCTGTCTGGATGCACCCCCCCCCCCCCAAGCCAGCACTCACTCTTCAGCCTGGATGGAGTCCACGGGGGCCACGTAATTGCTGGGAATGTAGCCAGTTTGTCCAGAGCTGAGGGACCGGGCCTCCCACCAGTCTCCTTCACTGCAGGCACAGAACAGGGGGCAGTCAGACAACCTCAGCCCCTGGGGCACCCTGGGACCAGGCAGGGCCACACAGAGGCTGGGCGCAGACTGGCCTGGTCCTCCCCTCCCCTCGGACATCAAAACCTGCCCAGCGGCCACTGCCCCCAAGGACTTTCTCTGCAGAAGAAACAAGCGGGGTCACCCAGGCCTCTGGGCCTCTTTCTGGGGTTCAGGGACACAGCGGACGGCTGATGACATCTCTTCCCTGCTGGAAACCTGCCAATGGCTACATACAAGGAGACTTCAAGTTCAAGGGGTAGGGGGGAGGTGGGTGTTTGGCTTAACAGATAAAATGCTGGCTGGGATGCCTACATCTCACATCAGAGTCCTGGTTCCACCCCTCATTCCAGCTTCCTGCTCACACAGACCTTGGAAGGCAAGCTCCCAGGAAGGCTCAAGTGCTTGGATCCCTAGCCACCCATATGGGAGACCTAGATTGTGTTCTAAATTCTCAACTTGGGCCTGGCCCAGCTCTGGCTATTGGGGGTGTTTGGAAAGTGAACCATGGCCGGCGCCATGGCTCAATAGGCTAATCCTCCACCTGCGGCGCTGGCACACCAGGTTCTAGTCCCGGTCAGGGTGCCGGATTCTGTCCCGGTTGCCCCAGGCCAGCTCTCTGCTATGGCCAGGGAGTGCAGTGGAGGATGGCCCAAGTCCTTGGGCCTTGCACTCACATGGGAGACCAGGAGAAGCACCTGGCTCCTGGCTTCAGATCAGCGTGATGCGCCAGCCGCGGTGGCCATTGGAGGGTGAACCAATGGCAAAAGGAAGACCTTTCTCCCTGTCTCTCTCTCTCTCTCACTGTCCACTCTGCCTGTCAAAAAAAAGTGAACCATGATGGTTATGAGGGTAATCATATAACAACAACAAAAAAAACTCACTGATCTGTACACTTAAGTTCACTTTTTGGTATGTTAACTGTAGTTTAATAATAAAATGTTTAAAAGAGAGAGATAGAGGGAAAGTGAACCACCTCTGTCTGTCTCTCTTGCAAAAATAAATACATAAATGAATAAAAATTTTAAAGTTCAAGGAAAAATTAAATTAAAAGATAAGTTTAGGGGCCAGTGTTACAGCACACTGGGTTAAGCTGCCACCTGCAATGTCAGCATCCCATGTGAGTGCTCGTTGGAGTCCCAATTGCTCTACTTATAATCGAGCTCCCTGTTAACGTACCTGGGATAGCAGCAGCAGCTGGTCAAGTGCTTGGGTTCCTGCTACCCATGTTAGAGACCCAGGTGGAGTTCCAGGCTCCTGGCTTTGGCCTGGCCCAGCCCAACCATTACAACCATTTAGGGAGCAAATCTGTGGATGGAGGATCTCTCTCTCTCTCTCTCTCTCTCTCTCTCTCTCTCTCACTTTTTCAAATAAGTCAAATAAGTCTTCTTAAATATAATATATAAAAAGTTATTTTGGGCCAGTGCCGTGGCTCACTAGGCTAATCCTCCGCCTTGCGGCGCCGGCACACCGGGTTCTAGTCGCAGTCGGGGCACCGGATTCTGTCCCGGTTGCCCCTCTTCCAGGTCAGCTCTCTGCTGTGGCCAGGGAGTGCAGTGGAGGATGGCCCAAGTGCTTGGACCCTGCACCCCATGGGAGACCAGGATAAGTACCTGGCTCCTGCCATCAGATCAGCGCGGTGCGCGCCAGCCGCGGCGGCCATTGGAGGGTGAACCAACGGCAAAGGAAGACCTTTCTCTCTGTCTCTCTCTCTCACTGTCCACTCTGCCTGTCCAAAAAAAAAAAAAAAGTTATTTTGATTCAAAAAATTGAAATTCATTCACAGGTTTTTTAAAAAGATTTATTTTATTTGAAACTCAAAGTTAGAGAGGGAGAAGCAGAGAGAGAGAGAGAGAGAGATCTTCCATTTGCTGGTTCACTGGGCCAGGCTGAAGCCAGGAGCTTCTGGGTCTCCCAGGTGGGTGCAGGGGTCCAAGCACTTGGGCCATTTTCTGCTGCTTTCCCAGGTACATTAGCAGGGAGCTGGATGGGAAGTGGAGCAGCTGGGACTTGAACCAGTGCCCACATGGGATACTGGTGCTGCAGGCAGCGGCTTAATCTGCTGCGCCACAGCGCCAGCTCCCATAGTTTTTTTCACAGGACACCTTTTCCATGAACTTTTTCAAGAACTCACCCTCTTCCTTCTGGATAAAATCCCGACTCCTCAGCAGGGCTTCACACACCTTGCAGCCCCTGCGCCTACCTGCTCCCCGGCTTCTGCGCGCTCCACCCGCATCCTGCACTTCATGATTCATCTGGACAGAACAAACCACTCCATGGTCTCTCTCACCCTCTTCCTCTTTTCTCATCTGTGCCTTCACTGGCTCTTCATTTTTGGAGTCGCAACCTAAAATCACCTTCTCCAGGAAGCCCGCCCTGATCACCGCTGCCTTGGGGACCCTGTTTAGGTCATGTACCCATTGTTCCTTATGCTCCCCCACCCCATGTCATAGCCATTGCTCAGGCTGTCATTTATGTGTCTTCAAGCAGCCTGGCGCTTTCTGAGCATGGGAAATGGGTGAGACTCCAGCACAGGCCCCACAGCAGCTGGGTGGCTTGGTCACTTACGTGTTGTTCAGGATGTGGAACTTCTCGCCCTTGGTGAAGGTGAGGTCATCTTCTGTCCGGGCCTCATAGTCATACAGGGCAATGAACAGGGTCACCCCAGAGCCTGTGGAGCCAGGACCACTCAGCCGAGAAGGGCACAGGACAGCGGCGCCAATGGGGCTGAACCCCCAGAACCCATTCCCCAGCCCATTGCTGCAATGCCCCAGAACCCACGGACCACTGGTGCCCTGTGGGTTTCTGACTTGGCCCCTGGAGGATTCAGGACCTGGGGGTCCTCCATGTTGCTCATTCCTCTTCTTCCTGCCAAGACTTCCTAACTGCAAAGTGGCACTCAAGTGGCCCAGAAGGGTCCCTTTCCCATTTGTACCTGCTACCAGGTCCCCCCCAGCCTGAGAGCACAGCTGTATCCCCCACCTCGGAGGGCTCCCAGGAGGAGGCTGCACAGGCTCCCCAATCCAGCCTGTGCAGTCATGGAAATAGGGCTGCTCTTACACTGGTTCTGGAGGCTCCCTGGGGTCAAGTCCAAGTCTCCCCTTCTCCCGAGTTCTCCCCAGATCCAGGCCGCACCTGCCCCCAACCCCCTGCACTCACCTGAGATGCCCTTGACGGTGCCCCCACCAAGGAAGGTGTGGCTGGAGGGCTGAGGGGTAAAGTTGTTGTAGTTGGGGATGTGTGCAAAGGAGGAGGCCGGCCGGCCCTGGGTGGGGTCAGGGCCATAGCGGTCGGCAGCCCCAGAGGCCCTGAAGTTTCCTTCCAGGCCCACATCCTCCTTGGGCCCCGGCTCCAGCTTCTTGCAGAACACACAGCCCATTCCAGGTGCCCTGCTACACAAGGGGGCGTGCCTCACCAAGGGGTCCCTGCACAGAGCTGGCATGCACACTCCTGTGCACACTCTCATACAGGCACATGGCTTCCCCTGGGTTGAGGTCCCCCCTTGTGAAGGTGAGGGTGGCCCAGGTATGCCCCCCCCCCCGCCAGCCAGCTCCACCGGCCAGTGGCCGGGGCATGTTTGGAGATAGCCAGTGGCTCAAGCCCACTCCTCCAGGCTGGTTTTCCACATCAGGGTGTTGCTATGGCTCTTTCATATTTTCGCCTCCCATCGCTGTGAATCCCTCAGGGTGCTTGTGTCCCTGTGTCTGTGTGTAGCTTGCTTGTATGTGTGTAGCTCCTTGCAAATGTGTGTGTGCATGTGCAGGTGTGTGTGTGTGTGTGTGAATTCGTGTATGTGTCTCGGCACCTGTGTTTGGCTGCGTGTGTGCACGTCTGTGCTGGTGTGCCTGTCTCAGTATGTGTGTGTGTGTGTGTGTGTGTGTGTGAACATGTGCAGGTCTGTGTGAGAAGGTGTCGCTGTCTGTGACAGGGTCCATGGCTCTGTGGGGAGAGCACATGTGCCTGTGTGTATGCCTGTCTCTGTGTGTCTTTGTGTGCGTACGTGCATGAATCTGCACAGCGGTGTGCGGGGGTGCGTGTGAGGGCTGTGTGCCTGCACCTGGAGGCTCCCTGCAGAGGGGGATCAAGGCCATTTCCTGTCGTGGGTCCAGCCTCAGGCCTCTCAAGCTGCCTCTTTCTGGCTCCCCCATCCGTTACCTAGCAACAGGCCTTGTGGGAGGAGGGGGCTGTGAGGAGCTGCAAGGCCCAGGAAGGCCACCCCCAGCCCATTTCCTGACCCCAAAAACCCCCAGTCCTCCCCGCCACACTCACCCCGAAGGCCTCTACTCCTGGGTCAGTGGGGCTGCGCCATGATCCTTGGGAAGGTCGGGGGACCTGAGGGGAGGCCGGAAACAGTTGCGGACTGCCCTGCCCAGCAGCGTGACTTCTGCCCCCCTTTTCCTCCCCACCACACCTGCACACTTACACATCGCCCCACGTGGGACAACTCCACACCCACTCCCACACTCATGCCCACCTAACACCTGACACATGAGCACACCCCGACACAGACTCGCATGAGCCTGGCTGAGACACACGGCGCACACACGTGTTCACAAATACACCTACACGGCCTGTCTACGTGGACACGCATATGCGTTCAGCTGCCTCTCTGCAGGGCATTCTTGCCCTGCCACACTCCTGCTTTTGCATTGGGCCCATCTCCAAGTGGGTTTCCTCCAGGGGCCAGGCTCAGCTCACACAGAGGCCCCCCAGCTACTGTCTCACAAACACAAACCCCTCCCCCACAAGCTCCGCCTCTGCCCCAGCCTGAGCTGTGCGACCCCTCCCCACAGCAGCCCCAGGGTCGCCTCTGGTCACAGAGGGGCAGCAGGTACCTACTGCGGAGCTCTGCTTTGATCCCCACATCAGGGAGAGGCCCAGCCCAAAGCTGGGGCCACCAGAGTCCCTTGGGCAGGCCCCCCACCATGCGCCAAGCCTTCTTAGGCAGCTGAGTCCTCTGAGCAACAGGCAGGGAGGTCATTGAGCAAGGGGTCCCCACCCCCACACAGAAACTGCCATTGCACCACTCAGAGAGGAACTGGCCGGGGACTGGGCTTGGTTTCCTAAGACATGGGAGGAATGCAGAGTTAGGGTGGGGCCTCCCTAATGAACTCTGATTTCCCCCAGAGGGGCCTGAAGGTCCTGGGTACAGGAACCCCCAGATTCCCTCTCTGGACCCCCAGGAAGCTTCCTGGTGGACATCACTCTCTTTCTCTCTTCCTCTCTCTGAGTCCTAACCTCCCTACCAGAACCACTCACCTCTTCCAAGAAGTCTTCCTGGATCTACCACGTCCAGTTTCCTGGCCCATGGCTCTGTCACATCATTGCCTTGACCTCACCCAAGTCCCATCAGCCCAATCACCCTCCACGGTAACTGTTCTCTGGTGTGTGTTTTTGGGGAGAGAGGGTGACACCCATGTGGTAAACTGTGAGGCAGGCTGCGGTGGAGGCCACCCTTAAAATAGCCCCTGTCACCAGGCCTGGGCTCACATCCTTCCCCCAGGACCCTCCCCTGGGTGAAGCCAATTGTCTGAATGGGCCCCAGGCAGCTGCAGTGCCGGTGAGGGTCGGGAGAGAGAACAGAGGGGGCCCAGAAGGGACATCTGGGCCCAGCTGAAGGGATTTCTGGGTCTGTGAGAAAAGCCGGTGACCAGGGCTGACCCCAGATCTGCACAGCACTCCTGACCCATTCTTGGGCCTCCCCACTCCCTGGGCTGCCCAAGCCCCTCCATAGAAAGCCCGGGTCCCTCTGTGCTGAGGACACCCTCCCCATAGCTGCCCAGTCCCAGCTCTGTCCACTTGCAAATACGGGATGGAGAGCTGAAGAGGTGGCAGCAGCTCTGTGAAGCCCCTGACCTAAAACACCTCTTGGGATCCTCATCAGAGCTCTGGGATTCAAGGATTATTGTTGATGAGACAACTGAGGCACAGAAAAGTTTAGAAACTTGCCCAGTGCCACACAGAATGATGTATCCTAGCATTTTGTTCCCACATCACAGCGCCCAGCCACCCTTCTCTGCCTTGCCTGTCAGACAGGGACAGTGGCAGCCACAGCTCAGCCCTGGGCTGGCGCTCAGACCCACTGTGGGGCTCTGCTCTGCAGGTGATCCACAGGTCCACCCCTCCCCCACATGCAGATACAATGTTGCTACCTCCCAAGTGCACATTGCCACAATGTATCCCTATCAGTCTAGAGTCTGGCTTTCTCTCAGACCTGCTCTGAATGGTGTTCAGAGACTGTCAGCCCTGGGCAAGGAGGCAGAAAGCTCTGTGGGCCGAGGAGAGCCCTGGCAGCGCTGACGGTGTGGGCGGCAGACAGAGGTGGCAGCTGTCAGAGCTTTGTCACTTCCAGGCTTGATGAGGACCAAAGCCCCAGCTGGGCCTGGCTCTCCGGGGACAGGAATGCTGAGGGCATCAGGGGACATGGGGCCAGGGTCTGGGGGTCTGCACGGCCCAAGGCAGTGAAGGGCCACACTGAATGTGACCTGGTTCACAGGATTTTGTCAGAAGAGAAAAAGACATGAGGAGACAGGAGAGGCAGGAGTGGCATGGGCATTTCATCCACTGGTTAAGAAGCAACTTGGGTTGCCTGCATCCCACACTGGGGCACCTGGGCTTAAGACCTGGGGCCCTGCTATGGATTCCAGCTTTCAGCTAGTACACACCCTGGGAGGTAGCAGGTGATGGCTCGGGTATGTATATGTGGTATCTCTCAAAAACAGGGAGAGAGAGAGAAAGAGAAATTGAGAGATAAGAGAGACAAAGAGGAAGAGACAGTAATAGAGGCATAAAGACAGAGGGATGTGAGAGAGAGAGAGAGAGAGAGAGAGAGAGAGTATGGTGTGCTGATAAACTGAATCTCAAATGAGAAAATCCTGATTTGCACCACTTGCTGATGTCCGTGGTGTAGATATTCCTCCTGCGGCTGATTTAAAGCTCCTGGAGTGGCTTCCTGAATGCTGGCTTGGGAGATGTGCGGGACCAACCTGAGCCAGCATTAGTTGGCTCCACCGTCTGCAGCACTGCCAGAAAGAAACAAAGAGACACAGCGACGAAAATGCAAGGTGAAGAGGAGAGGCAGAGGCACTGAAAGAGGCAGGAGCAGAAGAGAAAGGTCGAGATGCAGCGAAGAGAGCTAAAGAGCCAAACAGGCAAAAAGAGAGGGGGCAGCTTGCGGCCTCTCTGCTCAGCCGCCTGCGTCTGGTGGCCATAGCCCCAGGACTCCACATCCTCCCCAGGCTGGTTCCAGCCCTGTGCCTCCCACTCTGTGGGGAGTAATTGGGCATCCTAGAAGTTGGGGTGGCAGTAAAGACTAGTAACAAATGTGCTCGTTTATTAAACATTTACACAGTGGCTGGCATCATACCAGGCAATTTCCAGGCGTAATCTCACTCAGTGACCCTGAGAGGGAGGCTTCACTTTTAGTCCTGTTTTACAGATGAGGACGCTGAGGCACAGGGATGCTAAGTTATTCGCTGAAGATGGCAGGGCAAGTGAAGGAAGCTAAAACACAATGCTAATCCATTTGGCTCCAAAGCCTGCCTTGAGCACTGTTCTATTTTGTAGCCCTCGTAGAAGCACTGATGAGTGTTTCTTCATAAACACCTACTGTGCACCAGGCCAGGTGTTACACACTCGAAATTTCCTTTCAGCCCAGAGAGAGAAGGAGATCTGCCCACATACCCTCAGTCACTGAATCTGAAGCCACTTCTATCTTTTCTCAGTACCAGACTTCTAAGACCAGAAAGGGAGTAGCAGCCCAGAGTGACCACAAGCATTCTGGACACTGCGGGAACTTGGGCTGTGCACAATGGCTCTTTAAAAAAAAAAAAAAGATTTATTTATTTACATTGAGCATCAGAGTGATAGAGACAGGTCTTCCACCTGCTGGCTCACTCCCCAAATGTCCACAACAGCCAGGGCTGGGCCAGGAGCCAGAAACTCCATCTATGTGGGTGGCAGGGGTACAGGCGCTTGAGCCATCTTCCGCTGCCTTTTCAGGCACATTAGCAGGGAGCTGGATCGGAAGCAGAGCAACCCCAGCGTTTGGATATGGGATGTCAGCATTGGAAGCAGAGGCTTAACCCACCGTGCCACAATGCCCTCGCCCTGAATATGCCCCTTGAACATCTACTTGGTGGGAGTCAGCTCTCTGAGCCCCATCAGGGCCAACAGCAGGTCATGGGTATCAGAACTGAGGTCCTGGCCTTGGACCGTGCTGCTCCCACGTCCAGCACTTGCTGCTGTGTGGCCCTGCCCTGCTCTGCTCAGTAGTGACCTTGCATGAAGGACATCAGTCTCTGCACCTGCCCCTCTGTGCGGAGCTGCTGGCAGGGCTCGAGGAGATGAGCTTCTTGCCGGGCGTGCAGTAGCCCTGTGAAGTTGAGAACCACAAGCAGCAAAGCTAATTTGGCTCCCAGGGACCATTTATCACCCATCCCCCACCTGCTCCTATGTAGGGGGGAAGTGACTTGCCCAAAGTCACACAGCCAAACAGGGAATTCAAAGTCAGGGCTATTTATTCAGGTCCAAAGCTCTGTTCCCAGGGCTGTTGCGACATTCTCCAAAGCCTGAGGAGCCTGAGCAGCCAGACCGTGCTGTCTCTGACTGGTGCCTGTCCTGCTTTCTACATAGTCCCTGGCCAACGGAACACACCACCCCTGTCATGAGGTAGCTGACCACCCACCAGGGAACCGGCCCTGCCCCTACTCCTGGTAGGAAGACCCACGCCCACCCATCATTTCTTGAGGTCCACACTTCCCAAAGCCACATCAGGGCTTTGAGGTAGAAACGGGATCTTCTTGGGTGCCCCTCCACCCCCAGCCTAGTATCTGTGAGATCCAGAGACAGATTCAGGCTGAAATTCTCCCCTGCCCGAGAAAGAGCATGCGTGCAGCTCCCTCAGCTGTCAATGCTCTACCTAAAAAACAGGAATGCAGATCTTTCCCTCAAGGGGTTGCTTCAAATGCAGTCAAGCCCCCAAAGCATCAGGCACACAGTAGGTGCTCAGTGAAGGTTCACTCCCCTCCTTTCCTTTGAGGAAGACCCTCCACAGTAGGGGGAGGCAGCTGAGGGCACGGGGCTGGGCAGAGCGGAGAAGAAAGAGAAGTTCCCAGGCGAGGTGGGAGGGCTGGGCTGGCCTCAACCACGCATGGGGGATTTCACCAAAAGGGAACTGGGACTCTGGGCAGCAGCCGGAAACCACCATCCTGCAAGAGTTCCGGCTTCTCCTCAAGGCTCCGGCCGGGCAGGGGTGGGGCAGGGGAAAGGCTAAGGTCGGCAGGTGAGTCCCAGTGCCATTGGGCCCCTCGCCAAGACCAGAGCCGTGGCTGCGGGCATCCACCCCGCACCCCGGGTGCCGGCCCGTCGGCCCTAGCTGGCTCCCGAGGGCACCGCTTCTCAGCAGTACTGTGGTTTCCTACCTGCACTGAACCACCCACGCCAGCCTCTGCACAGGGCTCCCAGTGCCACTTGCTTGGCCTGGGCTTCAGCATTTTCAGGAGCTGGCTCCGTGCCCAGGGGCAGCTGAGGGCAGAGGAGTCCGGGTTCCACAGTGTGGCAGACCGGAAGCCCCCTCCCAGGTCCTGCAGGGTGGGGCATCGGGCCCTCTCCCACCTTGGGCAGCCCAAGGGTGGGAGTGCACCCTGGCTCATCCTTCCCCAAACTCCGAAGGTCAGGCCATTTCCCTCACCACACCAGCCCCAGGTGGGTGCAGAGGAAACCCAGTGCACACACAGATGCTCACAGGCTCACACGCATTCACCCAAAGCCCAAACCACACGCACATTCTCTCTCTCTCTCTCTCTCTCTCTCTCTCTCTCTCTCTCTCGCCCACGCTCACTGCTTCACACCCACTGGGGAGCAGGAGCTGGTGGAGGAGCCCAAGGACCCCCAACCTCCTCCCCCATGTACCTCTTCCCTCTCCAGGGGGCTCTGAGAGATTGGGTAGGGATGAGATTGGGGGGCGGGGTGGCTCAGAGGCAAGGTGCCCTGGACTGTTGGTCCCTACTGTGGGTCCTGCCAGTCACCGACTCCCAAACCTCCCTCTCCCCATCTGTGAAGTGGGGTTAGCAGCCTGCTTTCCCATCCCCAGCACAGATGAAAAGGTGCCAAAGGCCTCAGGATCCCTGAAAAAACCACTGACTGGAGGGGTGGCCACCTGGGTGTGGCACCAAGAAAGGTGGGGGACAGATCTCACCCCTGCTGATCTCCCCAGCATGGGTCCTACAAGAGATGTAGGACATCTGTTTGTTAGGTGCCCTCTGTGTGTGGGTCCCTCTCTTGTCCCCCTCCATGTTTTTGAGAAGGCAAAGGACAGAGCCCCTTACCCCCTCCAGGACCCTCAGCAAAACCCGCATTGCAGGCCAGGGTCTCACCCGGGGCCAGCAGGCAGGTGTAGCCAGCTTCTATCTCCATAGCTCAAACAGAAGGAGGCGGCCCAGAGAAGCCTGACCTGCAACAGTCACACAGCAACTGAGGACATAGTCTTGCTAAGAGCCCCCCACTCCAGGATCCCAGATCATGGAACATCAGCACCCCCTCCTCTGTCCCGCACCCCTCCCAAGATAAGGACTCCAAATTGCAGCAAAGACCGGGCCCCCGGGGTGGGGGTGGGGGGCTGCGCCGGCCACCAGCCCCGAAGCAGCCAGAGCCCAGCTCGCCTCTCCGCCCTCTGGTTGCCATGGACACAGCCCCTCCGCGCCTTCGCGGTCAAAGGCAGGATTTCCGTCGGGGCGGCCAGCAATTCCCGGATCCCGAGAGGAACGCGGACCGAGGCCGCCGCCGCTGGCGGGGAGGGGGCGCCGGGAGAGGCCGTCCCTGCGGAGGGCGGGGACTTCCCCAGGAAGCGCCCTGCAGGAGTCCCTGCGGCCGGCCCCTGGCGCCCACCAGTGCGGGGGCGGGCAGGTCTGGGGGCCGCAGGCCTGCGGGCCTAGGCTTGACCCCCGACTTCTGACGATGCGGAACAGAGGGTACTTACTGGGCCCCTGAATGGCCCCGTTAAACTGCGCGGGCCAGAACTCGCTCTCCCTGACCCTCTTCTCGAATGTCCCCGCACCCCACGGAACTCCTTCCCAAATGCTGCATTTTCAGAGTCCCCGCACTCTCTACCCCAGGCCTCCCCCGACTCTCACCCCGCGTTCCAAATCGCACCCTCCAGGCCCCCACTCCGCCTCCCCGCCAGACCCCGCCTTGGGGGTTCCCAGATGCCCCGGGCCCTGCCCCGCAGGTTACTCCCAGGTCTCTGCGGTTTCCCCCCTCAGCCCTTTTCGAGGTGAGGTTCCCTTGGCCTTCAACTTCTGTAGCTTGTCTAAGTTCAAGTGTCCCTACTGCCTCCAGCCCGCCCCCTCCTCTCCCAGACCTGTCCCAGCCCCCACCTGCCGCGGCCAGACCTACCTGGTGCCAGGGGAGCCTGATTCCGCCAGCCCCCGGCGAGCCAGCCGGGGCTCACGCAGCTACGAGTGCCGACGTGGGCGAGGGCTGGGGTGCTGCCCGCCTCTGCCCGCCGCCCCCTCTGGACAAGGGAGGAGGAAGCCGCCTCGGACTTCTCTTATTGCAGCCGCGGGCGGCGGTGGCAGTGGTGGCGGCGGGGAGAATTCGTTGTCACGCCCCAGCCCCGACCCGGCTGCCCGCAGTGGGGAGGGGCCCCCAGATCCAGGCCCGCCCGCCCTCACTTCCCGCCGGCCCCTGGTTGTGGGGGTCGGCTCTCCCAGGCCTCTCCCCGCACCCCGGCTGCTTTCCCAGCCCCTGCCCCAGGCAGAGCTTTCCCGATGGTTCCCGACCGACACCTGTGCTGTGGGCATCCCTGGGGTGGGGGAAGATGGGCTTTTCTCTGCCACAGGAAGGCCAGTTCCTCCTGGGGAAGCCCAGGAACAGGTCCACTCAGCCAGAGGACCTCAGACTGCTGTCACCGGAGCCGCTGCTGTGGATGCTGTCTCTGTGCCTGGGGAGGGTAGGGAGCAGCCAGAGACTTCCCTCGGGCCACATCCAGTGGGGGAGGGGTGTCGCTCCCCACAGCTCTGTTTTAGAGAAAGCGAAGCCTCCTCTTCTGTTACAGTCCCAGCCTTTGCCGCTAGTAGTGAGTCCTGACCCCTGGCCTGGGGTTCCACCCCTGCTTCCACCGTTGCCTCTGCAGCCTCAAACCAAGCACTAGGGTCCCATGCTGTGGTGCAGCAGGTTAAGCTGCCACGTGCCCGGCCAGCACCCCTTCTGGAAGTCCTGGCTGCCCTGCTGGGAATTCAGCTCCCAGCTAATGCACCTGGGAAAGCAGCAGATGATGCACCCAGGTGGGAGACCAGGATGGAGTTTCTGGCTCCTGGCTACAGCCTGACTCAGCTCCTGCCACTGTGGCTATTTGAGGAGTGAGCCAGCAGATGAAAGATATCTCTCTCTCTCTCTCTCTCTCTCTCTCTCTGTCACTCTGCCTTTCGAATAAATAAATAAATAAATCTTAAAAAACAAACAAGGGGCCGGCGCCGCGGCTCACTAGGCTAATCCTCCGCCTAGCGGCGCCGGCACACCAGGTTCTAGTCCCGGTCGGGGCGCCGGATTCTGTCCCGGTTGCCCCTCTTCCAGGCCAGCCCTCTGCTGTGGCCAGGGAGTGCAGTGGAGGATGGCCCAGGTGCTTGGGCCCTGCACCCCATGGGAGACCAGGAAAAGCACCTGGCTCCTGGTTCCTGCCATCGGATCAGCGCGGTGCGCCGGCCGCAGCGCGCTGACCGCGGCGGCCATTGGAGGGTGAACCAACGGCAAAGGAAGACCTTTCTCTCTGTCTCTCTCTCTCACTGTCCACTCTGCCTGTCAAAAACAAACAAACAAACAAACAAACAAACAAGGACCAGAGAAATCTCCCCTGTCACTGGGAGAATAGATGTGGTAGGGGAGGGAAGTTCTGTGTACTGGGCTGTGGTGGGGGAGGCAGGGAGGAGGTGTAAACACAGAAATGTGTGGATGAGAGAGGGAGGGAGGGAGGGAGGGAGGTTGTAGGCAATGACACGGTGAGATGCTGGGGATCTGTCAGCAGGCAGGTGTGTTTTCATGAGTGCACAGGAGTGTGTAGGGATGTGTGCATGTGTGCATACGCTCAGGTGTGTCCCATGTGACTGTAAAGGCAACAGAGAGGGGTGAGATGCAGAGAGGAATGCTTTTCTCCCAGGAGAATGGGAGAAGGAAGCCCCAGGGGAGCCGCGGGACTTCCGGAGGATGGCCTCAGCCCAGCGCGGCGTGCGCAGCCTCACCTGCCCCATCAAGCACTCACTGACTGGCAGTTGGTCCACATGTGCAATTAACAAGCAAACATCCTTGCCTGTCCCCTGACAGCCTTAGGGAACACAGAGATGAAAGCGGCTGGTCCCTGCCTGCTCCGCAGTCCTCCAGGGCCTGGCTCACAGCATCTCTGCAGGAGGCCGTCCCTGATTGCCACCCTCAGCCCGGGCAGAGGCGACAACTTCCGCCAGCTGCTGGGGGATGGGCTTGTGGGACGCGTTTTCCTCAAGGACAAGGACTGGCTCCTGCTCTTACGGATGTCTCTGGTGCCCTCCAAGGGCCTGGCACAGAGTAGCAGGGCCTCTGGGCAGAGGACTGCTCAGGAACAAAGGCCTTAACAGGTGAGCAAATGAAAGCCCCTGGATAAATAAGCCACTGAAGGTAAGAAAGAGCCAATGAAGAATCCCAAGAATTAGGGACGGGATAAGCAAATGAACAGAACAGAATCGCGTCTGCCTTCTAGAACACACGGTGGGCCACATCAGTCCTTGCTGAAAACTGTGCAGGGGCTTCCCATTCATTTTGCTAAGAATAACAAAAACAAGAGACAATAATAATAATAATGAATTGTACAGTCCAAATGCTTGCCACAGCCTCCCAGGTCCTGTGTGCCTGTTTTGTGCCACCTCTGCGGTTCCATCTTCCTCTTTCAGCCACGATGGATTCTTTTTTTCAGTTCCTAGAACACATTGAATTTTTGCCTCAGGAACTTCTTGGGTGCTGGTCCCGTTTCTTAGGACACTCTTCCCTTGCTCTTCACTGCACTAGCTCTTATTTATTTATTTATTTTATTTGAAAGGTAGAGAGAAAAACAGACAGACAGCTAGAGATCTCCCATTTGCCAGTTTGCTTCCCAAATGCCCAAAACAACTGAGCTGAACCAGGAGCCAAGAACTGAATCTCGGTGTCCCATGTGGGTGGTAGGGACCTGAGCACTCGGGTCATCACCTGCTGCCTCCTCCCCAGGTGCACATGAACGGGAAGGCTACGGTCAGGAGCAGAGTTGGCACGCGCATCCAGGCATTCCGATATGGGGGTGGGCATCCCGGGTACTGTCTTAACTGCTGTGCAAATGCCTGCCCCTGTTCCTGGTCCTTTTTATCTCTCACCTGGAGTGTGCTACCTTCTCAGAAAAGTCTCGTCTGAACACCCCATTTAAGGGAGCTCCCCTAATTTTTTTTATTTGACAGATAGAGATATAGACAGAGAGAGAGAGAGACAGAGAGAAAGGTCCTCCTTCCGCTGGTTCACCTCCCAAATGGCTACCAAGGCCAGCGCTGTGCCCATCCAAAGCCAGGAGCCAGGTGATTCCTCTTGGTCTCCCATGCGGGTGCAGGGCCCAAGCACTTGGGTCATCCTCTGCTGCCCTCCCGGGCCACAGCAGAGAGCTGGACTGGAAGAGGAGCAACCGGGACTAGAACCCAGTGCCCATACGGGATGCCGGCACCACAGGCGGAGGATTAATCAAGTGAGCCATGGCATTGGCCCTCTCCCCTAAATTTTTAATCTCCACACCCAGTTTGTCTCCTTAGACTATTCCAGGGCCGGCGCTGTGCTTTCATTTTTCTATTGAGAATAACCCCTGGTTATTGTGGTGCAACAAGTTAAGCCCCCATCTGCAATGCCATGAGCACTTGCATCCTGTATGAGCACCTGTTCATGTCCCAGCTGCTCTACTTCCAATCCAGCTCCCTGCTAATGTACCTGGAAAAAACAGCAGACCATGGCCCAGGTCCTGGGCCCCCTGCTGCCCATGTGGGAGACCTAGATAGAATTCCAGGCTCCTGGCTTTGACCTGGCTGTTGGGGCCATCTGGGGAGTGAGCAAGTTGATAGAAGATCTCTGTCTGTTTGTCTGTCTCTCTCTGTAACTCTGCCTTTCCAATAAATAAATAACTGTTTGTTCGTTTTTTAACGAATAGCCCCAGACTCTGGGGCCAGACTGCTGGCTTATAGACTACCTCTGCCTCTTCCTAGTTCCATGATCATGAGTAAGTTATTTCTCCCTTTTGTATGTCAGTTTTCTCACCTGTAAAATGGGGATCATAGTGGACCCCACTTCACAGAAATCTTGGGGAAACCAGTGGGCTGGTTTATCATGTGGGCCCCTGGTAAACGCCATGTAGGTGACATTTCATTCACTCATTCAATCAAGCCTCAAAGCTTTGTGTCATTATTCTGTGCCAGGTTGGGTGCTGGAGGCTCAGGGAGGAATCATGACCAGTTCTTGCCCCCGTGTGACTCAGAAGATGGTGGGCACAGGGTCAAGTGGCTACAGGAGAGGCCTGTGGAACCATGCTCTCTGACCCCAGTCTCCCATCCTTCCTGCCCCTGCTCACATGCTCCTTTAAAGCAATCCCCCCCCCCGACAAATGGCCAGAATAGGGGGACTGGGCAAGTCCAAGCCAGGAGCTTGGAACTTCATCCTCCGCCAGGGTGTAGGAATCCAAGGGCTTGGGCCATCCTCTGCTGCTTTTCCAGGCCATTAGCAGGGAGCTGGATTGGAAGTGGAGCAGCCAGGACTTGAACCAGTGCCCATATGGGATGCTGGCATTGCAGTCGGCATCTTAACCTGCTGTGAGCCACAAGGCTGGCCCCTAAAGCAATTCTGAACCCCAACTCCAAAACTGAAACTCAAAGCCCAGCAAGATAACTGCGACCTCCAATTCATTCTCCACCTAAGCATCTGCTTAGCTCTCACTTCTGCTGTCAGCAGCCTACATGCTGTTGGTCATCCTTGTAGCCCTTCTGCCCAACATTGCCCTGCCTCCTTCTCCCTCCAGGGTACTTGCCCAGAGAGCCCAGGCCTGCAGGAACCCCACCATGCACCTTCTCCGAGTGGGAACGAAAGTATCACCTGCTAAGCACAACTCCCAGCTCTGAAAGGACAGCAAGCCGGCTCCACAGCTCTCTGCCTTTCTCAGGAAGCGCTCCGTCTCTCTGCCCAGACGTCTGGCCACATCCTTTCGTCCACCCTCTAACTTCCTGCCCTATATCCCCTTCCTCACTTGAACTCTAGCTTCTGAGGCCCTCACATGCTCTGTAACCCCCTCTCCTGCACCACCTATCTCTCCCTATCTAAGGACTTGTCTAGAACACCCAAACTTGATCCAGAAAAGAAAAACCACAAACCTTCCCTGAGAGAATGACACCTTTATCCTGCCTTTTTGGTAAGAGCTGCAGTTGATGAGGGAAAGCTCTTTGGAGAAAAACATCAGCAAAATGTGAGCACAGGCCAGATGCTGTGGTGCAGCAGGGTAAGCGGCCGCCCGTGACACCGGCATCCCAAATCAGAGCACCGGTTCGAGTCCCAGCTGCTCTGCTTCCAAACCAGCTCCCTGATGATGCACCTGGGAAGGCAGTGGAAGATGGCCCAGGTGCTTGGTCCCCTGCCACCCACGTGGGAGATCCGGATGGAGTTCCAGGCTCCTGGTTTCAGCCTGGCTGGGCTGTTGTGGGCATTTAGGGAGTGAATCAACAGCTAGATGATCTGTTGTGTCCCTCTGCCCTTCAAATGAATAAAATAAAAGTTAAAGAATCATCAATGGGGGCCGACGTTGTGGCTCAGAGAGTGAAGCCGCTGCTTGCGATGCTGACATCCCGTATGGCTCGGCGCACCAGTGGCCAGCTGCTCTGCTTCTCAGTAAGGCACCTGGGAAAGCTGCAGAAGGTGGCTCGAGTCCTTGGCCCCTGCCACCCTCATGGGAGACTTTGTTGTAGTTCCTGGCTCCTGGCTTCAACCTGGCCCAGTCCCTGCCCATGTGGCTACCTGGGGAGTGAACCAACAGAGAGAAGGTCCCTCTCCCTCTCCCTCTCCCCCTCTCCCCCTCTCCTCTCCCCCTCTCCCTCTCCCCCTCCCCCTCCCTCTCCCCCTCCTCCTCCCTCTCCCTCTCCTCCCTCTCCCTCCCCCCACTCCCTTTCTGTCTTTCTACTACTCTGCCTTTCAATTAACAAAATACTGTCGCCCTGACAGCTTAAACAACAGACACGGATGGACCTTTGTGAAGTTCTGGAGGCCAGAAGCCCCAGATCAAGGTCCGGTATGGTGGGTTCCTGGTGAGGCCTCTCTTCCTGCCTTGCCAATGACCGCCTTCTCACCGCGTCTTCACAGGGCCGACAGACAGCCGGGTCTCTGCTGTCTCTCCTTACAGACACCAGGGACTTCCTTTTATGCTTTTGCTTCCCCTGAGTGACTCCCATAAAGGCCCCATGCATAGGAATTTGGCAAGGACAGATTCCAGATGCAGCAGGTGCAAAGGCCCATAGGTGAGAGACTTTTGAGAACTGCATGCTCACGCAGGATGGGGAGAGCCCCTCACAGAGGATTTGCTGTTTGCGGCTCAGAGCTCTCCTCAGGCAGAGGCCTGCTGGAGAGCCCGCGCCGGGGCCGGCCGTGTGTGCCTGCTCACACCATGGCCATTCAATAAATGAGTCATTTATTTAAAAGGCACAAATAGCCACCCCACACACACAGAGGAAGAGAGAGAGAGACAGAGACACAGAGTGACAGAGAGAGAGATCTCCATCTACTGGTTCACTCTCCAAGTGCCTGCAATAGTCAAGTGTGGGCCAGGCTGAAGCCAGGGGTCTGGAACTCATTCTGGGATCCCTCATCACCCGCTGCCCCCAGGCTGTGCATTAGCAGGAAGCTGGATCTGAAGCGGAGCTGGGACTTGATTGCAGGCACTGCGGACAGGATGCTGGCACCCCAAGCAGCATCTTCACCGCGGTGCCAAACGCCCGCCCCCGATGACTGCTGAGTGTGCACCACCACTGTGGAGAGTTCTGGTCCTCACAGATGCTTAGCCTCTGTCCAGTCAGGACTCAGCAAGCCATGGACCAAGCGTGGCCCTCCACCTGTAGCCTGTAGGTTAAGATTGGTTTTTTCATGTTTAAATGATTCAAAAAGGGGCCAGCGATGTGGCATAGTGGGCTAAGCCATGGCCTGCTGCACCAGCAACCCATATGGGTGCTGGTTCTTGTCCCAGCTGCTCCACTTCTGCTCTCACTCCCTGCTAATGGATGTCTCAAGTGCTAGGGCCCCTGCACCTACATGGGAGACCTGGAAAAAGCTCCTGGCTTCTGGCTTCAGATCAGTCCAGCTCTGGACTTTGTGGCCATTTAGGGAGAGAACCAGTGGATGGAAGACCTCTCTCTCTGTGGCTCCCTCTTTCTCGCTGTAACTTTGCCTTTCAAGTAAATAAATCTTTAAAAGTAAATAAATAAGCAATTCAAAAAGTCAAAAGAATAATAGCTTTTCATGCCATGAAAATGACTTTCCATGTCTATTGTACTGGAACACATCCATGCCCCAATTACCAACTGTCAGTGGCCATAGAGCGACACAGGGAGTAGCGGCGAGACCAGAATATTTACTTTCTTGTATGCACCACCAGGGGGCCTCTGACACCATGCGCCTTTTATGCGCAGACAAGTCTTTACCTGGGTAACAGGCAGTGCCTCTGACAGGCTGTGTGGCCTTCAGCTACTGTCCGCCTGTCTCTGGGCCTCTGTTTCCTGCTCTGTACTAGGCCAAGGGGGACGAGATGCTTGTGAAGGCTGTTCAACCTCCACGTGTCTTCCTTGGGGTCTGGGTCTCCGTAGCACTGGGGACCCCTTGGGGAAGGGGTGACAGTGGCTGAGGCCTCGCCAGGACCCCCAGGAACAGACCGGCTCCTCACCACTTGTGTAGGAGTGATGGTGATCTCTCACCCCCTTCCTCGTCAGAGGTTTAGACACAGTTCACATCCGGGTCCCATGGGTTGCTAGCTTTGTGATCTTAGGCAAATGACTTAACTCCGGGCTTTAGTCCACATCATCACAACTAGAAGAGCTATTCCTGTTTCATAGGAGGAAGAGTAAAGGAAAAGATGGCTTTGAAAATACCCTGGGGTTGGTGCAGTAGCATAGCAGGTAAAGCCCCCATTTGCAGTGCCAGCATCCCACATGGGTGCTGGTTCAAGTCCCGGCATCGCCACTTCCAATCCAACTCCCTGCTAATGCATCTGGGAAAGCAGCGGAAGATGGCCCATGTGCTTGGGCCCCTGCACCCACATGGGAGACATGGATGAGGCTTCTGGCTCCTGACTTCATCCTGGCCCAGCCCCGGCTGTTGTGGCCATTTGGGGAGTGAGCCCGCAGATGGAAGACTGATCTCTCTCTGTGTCTCTCCCTTTCTGTGTAACTCTGCCTCTCAAATAAATAAACAAATTTTTTAAAAGAATTTTTTTAAAGGAACGAGAGGAGGACTGAGCAGGAGGTTCGGAATCTCTTCCACCACTGCCCCAAACTCCAATCCCTTTAAAATTGTCAGCTAAAAGGCCGGCGCCACGGCTCACTAGGCTAATCCTCTGCCTAGCGGCGCTAGCACACTGAGTTCTAGTCCCAGTCAGAGCGCCGGATTCTATCCCAGTTGCCCCTCTTCCAGGCCAGCTCTCTGCTGTGGCCCGGGAGTGCAGTGGAGGATGGCCCAAGTACTTGGGCCCTGCACCCCATGGGGGACCAGGATAAGTACCTGGCTCCTGCCATCGGATCAGCGCGGTGCGCCGGCCGCAACGCGCCGGCCTCGGCGGCCATTGGAGGGTGAACCAACAGCAAAGGAAGACCTTTCTCTCTGTCTCTCTCTCTCACTGTCCACTCTGCCTGTAAAAAAAAAAAAAAAAGTCAGCTAAAGGGCCGGCGCTGTGGCACAGTGGGGTGAGCAGCCACCTACAGCGCCAACGTCCCATATGAGCGCGGGTTTGGGTCCTGGCTGCTCCACTTCTGATCCAGCTCCCTGCTAATATG
Organism: Oryctolagus cuniculus; assembly: GCF_051225735.1. NCBI lineage: Eukaryota > Metazoa > Chordata > Mammalia > Lagomorpha > Leporidae > Oryctolagus > Oryctolagus cuniculus. The sequence continues at coordinate 144,716,590 of NC_142873.1, read as the reverse complement.
CCCAAGAAGGCAACAGAAGATGGCCCAAGTGCTTGGGTACCTGCACCCACATGGGGGCTCCTGGCTCCTGACTTCAGACGGGCCCAGCTCTGGCCATTGCGGCCCTTTGGGGACATGAACCAGCCTCTCCTCTCTTCCTCTCCCTTCTGTCTCTCCCTCTCTCTCTTTGTAACTCTGCCTTTCAAATAAAGCAAACGAATCTTTAACAAACATAATAAATACCTTATGTATGTGTGTACAGCAGATCTGTCACAAAGTATGTGCTCAGTAAATATTCATGGAATGAAAGGGTCGTTCTTTTTTGATTTTTTAAAAAAAGATTTATTCGTTTATTTGAAAGGCAGAGTGGCAGGGAGAGAAGGAGAGTCAGACAGAGAGGCTCAGGCCTCTGTTTGCTTCCCAGAGCCCTGTTCTAAGAGCAGGACTCCCCACTGACGGAGGGAGCGTGGCTGGGCACAGAGCCGCTTGCTCCCCAGGGTCTCTCGACAGCCTGCGCGCAGTCCCTCTGCTTTGGGGCTTACTTAGTTCCTGAGCCTGGGAGCCCTGCTGGGCCTTGGCCCCCACCCTGCCTCAGTGGCCCCATAACCTCTTGCTGCCTGTGAGGTCTTGGAGAAGGCGTTGGTGCGTGGCAAGCGGAAGAGGCGTGCGCCAGCTCGGAATGGCATCAGGCCTCTTGGGGACAAGGCCTGCCCGGCACACCATGTGCGGCTGGAGCTACCTTCTGGGCTTGGCTGAGATCTAGCTGCTGCTGCTACTGCTGCGGCTGCCAAGTCCACCAGCCGCTGTTCAGACCCGGACTCGTTCCACCTCCCCCGGCGTGGGCGGCCCCAGCAGCAGGGCCCCATGCACCCTCCCTTCCTCCCCTCCAGAGCAGCAGCCCCACTGCGCTGTGTCCACACACCGCAGTCACACGCCCTGCCCTGTGCAACGAGCTGGCTCCGTGCTGTGGTTTCTCAGTGAGTGTCAGCTGTGGGGCCAGCACCTCCCCGCTCTGACTGGGCTGTCTCCATCTGACTGGGGCCCATCCCCTCCCCCTCTAACAGACTGAGGCTCCCTGGGAGTCAGGAGACCCTGGGGCGGGAAGAGGGGGCTGCTCAGCTGTCCTGGGGCCTTGTCAGTATGCTGGGGACAGCAGTTCAGCATGGCTTGGCACATGCCCAGGGCTGGAATGCTGGCCAGGGAAGTGGAACAAGGAAGGGAGGAGGCAACACCCTTCATGTCACACCCAGTGGGTGCCAAGCCTGGTTCTAGATATTCTACACTTTTTTTCCCAAAAGATTTATTATTTATTTGAAAGTCAAGGTTACAGAGAGAGGGAGAAACAGAGGGAGAGAGATCTTCTATCTGCTAGTTCACTCCCCAAGTGGCCACAATGGCCAGGGCTGAGCCAGGCTGAAGCCAGAAACCAGGAGCTCTTTCTGGGTCTCCCATGTGAGTGACAGGAGCCCACTCATCTTCTGCTGCTTTCCCAGGCACATTAGCAGGAAGCTGGATCCGAAGTGGAGCAGGCGGGACTCAAACCTTTGCCCATACAGGATGCTGGCGTTGTAGGCGGTGGCTTTACCTGCTATATCGCAACATTGGCCCCGATATTATACACTCTTGGTGTCCCTGTAAAAGACAACCTCTTTTTCTGTTATTTGGTTAGGGAAATGGATGCCAGAGAGGTGTAGAATCTTGCCCAAGGTCACTGTGCTAGCGGACGAATGAAAAGACTGGGGTTTGGCCCACGGTCAACCTTAACTGACATTGGCTCTTCTCCATAACCCCAAAATGGGCCTTGCTCCTCCGTCTGCGCTCTGGGTGAGCTTGAACAACTTGCATAAGCACTTTGAGCCTCAATTTTCTCATCTGTACAGTGGGTGCATTGATAAAACCTTGGCATCAGAGGAGCTGAGATACTGCCAGTGTAAGCACCCAATAGCTGTTAGATCAACCCTGTACCTGGGACCACCGTGGAAGAGAGATAGCCCCACCCCCAGCTTGAGGAAAGAGACCAAGTTCTGCCTTGGGGACCCCGCAGTGTGAAGGAGACTCCGGGCAGAGAGGCAGAAATCACTGCCACTCATCACTTTGCCAGGGAGGTTGTGGAGTGGAGCACAGCTCGAGAATGGGACAGGTGAATTCCCCAAGATTCTCCCTTAGGGCCAATCTCACTGTCCCCATTCTGCAGCTAGACAAACTGAGGCCGGGGGCAAAGTCGCTTGTCCAAGAACATAGTGGTTCAATCACCAGGGACTTTGAGGGCCCTGGGGTCAAGGGGCTCCTTCAGCAGGGTGGGAGCAGGTGTGGGGTCCAGGGTGCCTTTGTGCCGCCCCCCCAGGTGTGGTAAACCCCATGTCGGACTTCTGGAAATGCAACCAGGACCTGGCCTCCAGCCCCTTGGAGCACTACTGTTCTGGGCTAGGGGGCGCTTCCAGCAGGACCTGGAGCTGCCTTGAGTGGGGGAGGCTGGCGGTGCTCCTGCCTGGGGAGAGTCCCCAAGCTTCCCATCTGTCCTCTTTCAGCGTCCTCAGCGCCACCTGCCACCTGACGGGGCAATCCCCACTGCTCAGAGGAGGAACAGGTTCAGAGTGGAGCCAGGCCTGCCCAAGGTCACGCTGGGAGAACCCAGCAGAGGCCAGGCTGGGAAGCAGAGCTGGCTCAGCCCTCAGTCCTCAGCCTGGCCCTGCCTTATTTTTAGCCACCAGGCCCCACTCCAACGCCAGTCTTTTCCCTGGCATACCAAAGAGGGTGTGCCCATCCCAGGGTCCCCAAGCAGGCAGCAGGCAGGTGGACCCCAGCCCCACCCTGCCCCCAGATACTCAGTTGTTTGGGCTTTGCTATAAGCTGTAGCTGCCTTTCCCACTGGATCCCTGAGAGCCTGGTCCGGAGGTGCATCTCTCGGTGTCGGCTGATCGAACTGAAAGCCGGGTTTGGGAGAGCCTCACAGTGAGCCAAGCCTGTGCTAAGGCCTTTCTACGCTTCAGATGGGTCAGTGGATCATCACCATGAGCTGAGAAGTGGGGGCTGGCGTCCCCCTCTTACAAACAGGGAGAGTGAGACTTCGAGATGAGAGCGGGGTGCTTTTACAATATTGATTTATTTGAAAGGCAGACTCGGACAGGGAGATGAGAGACCTCACACCTGCTGGTTTGCACCCCAGACGCCTGTAACAGCTGCTACTAGGTCAGGCGAAGCTGGAAGCCGAGAACTCAATGGGGGGGGGGGGGCGGGCAGGGACATGCTGCCTCCCAGGGTGTGCATCAGCAGGAAGCTGGGATGGGGAGCGGGGCCGGGACCCGAACGCAGGCACTCCAATGTGGGATGAGGACATTGCCAGCTGTGTCATAACCCCAGTGTGAAACACTGGCCCCCAGTCCATGCTTTTGCTCATTTTATTCCTTAATGAGTGTGTGGATGAACGAGTGCAGCCGGGGTGGAAGCCACTAACAGCTGCTCCGTCACCCGGGTTCACTACCTCCCACGCTGGGCCCGGGTCCCAGCCTCCTGACCGCAGGCCTGGGGGCCCACTGAGACCCTGAAACAGAATAAAGGGAAAATTGCATGGCAGCCTGAACTGGGGACTCCACAGTGGGGGTCCCTCCTCCCTGTACCCCAACAACCAAAAAAGACTACCGGAAACTTTTGGCCCTGGGAAACTGAGCGGAAACTCATGCTTCATTGCAGCAAGGATGATTTCAGCTAGACTGCAGAAGGCACTTACTGACAGAGAGGAGGAACAAGCCAGAGGGGAAATTCTTTGCCAGAGTCAGGAAATGACACGGGTCCCTGTGGGCAGCTTTGGGAGTGAAGAGAGCTGGAGCGAGGCGGAACCACCGTTCCCACAGTCCCTGCACAGGGCCACCATTGTCTGATGGCAGAGACAAATCACACCCTCAGGTCAACAGTCAAATGGAAAGGCCACTGGGAAGAGTGAGAGCAGAGCGGGAGGGGAGCAGAGGGAGGAGGGAGGTGTTCCTGGAGGGCGGGGGCGGGGCGTGTGGGAAGGTGTCCCGGGAAGGGAGGGGGAGGGCCGCTGAGCAGCCCAGCCTCTACCTGGGCCCGGCCCAGGCTGAGTGTCCACAGACGGTTGTGTTTCATTCTTGCACTGGACAAATACACACAGGGTGTGCCGGGCTCCTTGCTGGGGACCGCGGCACAGCCGTGAGCAATGCAGCAGGAGGAGAGGCTCGTGATGGGGGGTGGGGTGATGCCTACCATGCAGGGACTGGGGCAAGCTGCCAGGTAGGGGCCAGGGCTGCTTCACACCTTTTTTTTTTTTTTTTCCTGTGAGCGAGTGCCCCTCTGCAGAGATGCCATTTAACAGAGAGCTAAATGCAGCAAGGGAGCAGGCCATGCAAAGGCCCTGCGGTGTGGGGCTGCCGGGAGTCCTGGGTGCCGGGCGCGGGTGTGTGTGTGTGTGTGTGTGTGTGAGTGAGAGTGTGATGAGTGGGGGTGGGGGGGAGCTGCTCACTGCCTCTGTGCCTTGCTAGCCGCAGGGAAGGGCATTTGATTTCATTACAGATGTGATGGGAAACTACAGGGGCTTTCCGAGCAGGAGCGGCGCAGGATTCATGCTTTAAAACGACGTTTAATTTTTGAGCAGATAGTATATTCATTTGGATCAAAAAAATATAGGAAAAGCCTGAAGAACAAAAAGATTCTGCAAAATCTTGTGCCCATCTCTGTTTTTCATTTTTGTTATTTTAAAATTATTTTTAGGGGCTGCTGTTGTGGCGTAGCCAGTGAAGCCACTGCCTGCAGTGCCGGCATCCCATATGGGTGCTGGTTCGAGTCCCGGCTGCTCCACATCTGCTCCAGCTCTCTGCTAATGGCCTGGGAAAAAGCAGCAGAGGGTGGCCCGAGTGTTTGGGCCCCTGCCACGCACATGGGAGACCTGGGGGAGGCTCCTGGCTGCTGGCTTTGGCCTGGCCCCGCCCTGGCTGTTGCTGCCCTCTAGGGAGTGAACCAGCAGATAGAAGATCCCTCTCCCTCTCTCTGTAACTCTGACTTTCAAATAAATAAATATATCTTTGAAAAAAGTAAAAAAAAATTTATTTGAAAAGCAGAATGACAGAGAGATAGGGATTTTCTGTCTGTTGATTCATTCCCCAACTGCCTGCAACAGCCAGGAGCTGGGATCCTCCTCCAGGTTTCCCATGTGGGTGGCAGGGACCCAAGCACTTGAGCCATCGCCTGCGGTCTCCTGGGATTCTCTAGCAGCAAGCTGGACTGGAAGCAGAGTAGCCAGGACTCGAACCAGCATCGAACTGGTTGTGCCACAACACCCGCCGCTGCATTTCCTTCTCTCTCTCCCTTGTACAAACCACATTTATCAATTGCTTGGTCGTCCTACCAGATGCAAATATATGCAAATACACGCAAGTGTTGATCTGACATTTCTACAGCACTACTGCCTGTCAGACTCTGCTCCGAGTTTCTAGAAGACTACCTCGTGGAATCCTCTCAACCCCGCGCAGGGAGGGGACGATTATTTCTGTTTTCAGCAAGGAAACGAGGGCAGAGCCATGCTAAACAACTTGCTCCCGACAGCACAGCTCCGGCCTGGCCGTGTCCACTTCCTGGGGCTCCCATAACAAGTGACCACAGCTGGGTGGCTCTGCACAGAGATTGGTTTTCTCACGGTTTCCGAGACTGCATGTCCAAAAACAAAGGGCTGGCGAATCCATTCCTTTGAGTGACTCTAGGGAGAATCTGTACTGCACCTGTCCCAGCTTCAGGAGCTGGGAGAGGCTCCAACCTCTGCCTCGGCCCCACCTGGCTCTCTCCACTGCGTATCTATCTCTGTGTCCAAACTGTCATCGTCTTCTCCTCCTCCTCCTTCTCCTCTCCTTCATGTTTTAAGGTTTATTTGGAAGGCAGAGTTATAGAAAGAGAGGGGGAGACAGAGAGAGGTCTTCCATCTGCTGGCTCACTCCCCAAATGGCTGCAAAGGCCAGGGCTGCGCTGATCTGAAGCCAGGAGCCAGGAGCTTCTTCAGGGTCTCCCACGTGGGTGCAGGGGCCCAAGGACTTGGGCCATCTTCTTTCCCAGGTCATAGCAGAGAGCTGCATCGGAGACACGAACCAGCGTCCATAGCGGATGCCAGTGCCACAGGCAAAGAAAGGCATAGCCTACTATGCCACAGCTCTGGCTCTGATATGGAATCCTTTTACAATGATTTGTGATTGGGGAATTCCCAAAAATCATTCCTAGAACCCAATAAAGTGGCCAGAAGCTAAGTTTGCTTATGGTCAGAGATAATAGGCACCCGCCATCTATTTAGCGCCTACTGGATGACAGATGTGCCAAGCATAACATCATGAAATAGATTTACTATTGTACCCATTTTACAGATGAGGAAACTTAGCCACTGGAATTCATGTCACAACAGAAGTGGTCACAGAGCACTCTGCCACTAGTTAGCAATGTGGCCTTAAGTATACGCAAAATAATAAAGATGAATATAATTATAATAATTGTTCCTTAAAATTTCACAGAACTTCACAAGGCACATATCTTCACGATCACATGCAATCTCTCTCAGCCATTATCCAGACTTTCAAGAAAAAATGGGGGGGGAGGAGGCGGGGCGGCACTGTGGCATAGTGGGTTAAGCTGCTGCCTGCGGCACCGGCATCCCATTTGGGTGCTGGTTTGAGTCCCGGCTGCTCCACTTCTGATCCAGCTCTCTGCTAATGCACTTGGGAAGGCAGCAGAGGATGGCCCAGGTACTTGGGCCCCTGCACCCATGTGGGTGACCTGGAGGAAGGGGGTAACCTAGCGGATGGAAGATCTTTCTCTCAGTCTCTCCCTCTCTCTTTCTCTGTAACTCTGCCTTTCAAATAAAAATAAATGAATCTTAAAATAATAATACTAATAATGAGGGCCCAGCACTGGGGCATAGCAGGTAAAGCCACCACCTGCAGTGCCAGCATCCCATACGGGGAGAGCAGTTCAAGTTCACTGCTCCACTTCCTATCCAGCTCTCTGCTAGGGCCTGGGAAAGCAGAAGATGGCTCAAGTTCTTGGGCTCCTGCACCCACATGGGAGACCCGGAAGAAGCTCCTGGCTCCTGGCTTCAGATTGGCGCATCCCCAGCCATTGCGAACAATTGGGGAGTGAACCAGCGGATGGAAGACTCTCTCTCTCTCTCTCTCTGCCTCTCCCTTTCAAATAAATAAATAAATCTTTTAAAAAAATGCTTAAAAAAGAAAAAACAATGATGGGATGGTGTTGTGGTGTAGCAGGGAAAGCTGCCACCTTGCTGCAAGCATCCCATGTAGATACCAGTTTGTATCCCAGCTGCTCCACTTCCCGACCAGCTCCCTGGTAATGACCGGGAAAGCAGCAGAGGATGGCTGGGGAGTTTAGGCCCTTGCACCCAGGTGGAGGACCTGGAAGAGGCTCCTTGTTCCTAGCTTCGGCCTGGCTCAGCCCTGCTCACTGTGGCCATTTGGGGAGTGAACCAGCAGAAGGAAGATCCCTCTCCCTCTCTCACTGTAACTCTTTTAAATTAAATAATTAAACCTTAAAAAAAAGAAAGAAAAAAATGATAAACTTTTCTATTTTTATTTATTTGACAGGTAGAGTTATAGACAGTTGAGAGAGAGAGACAGAGAGAAAGGTCTTTCTTCCATTGGTTCACTCTCCAAATGGCCGCTATGGCCGGCACTGTGCCAATTCGAAGCCAGGAGCCAGGTGCTTCTTCCTGCTCTTCCATGCGGGTACAGGGGCCCAAGCACTTGGGCCATCTTCCACTGCACTCCCGGGCCACAGCAGAGAGCTGGACTGGAAGAGGAGCAACCGGGACAGAATCCGGCACCCATATGGGATGCCAGTGCCTCAGGTGGAAGATTAGCCAAGTGAATCATGGCGCCCGCCCCGATAAACTTTTTTTTTTTTTAAAGATTTACTTACTTATTTGAAAGTCAGAGTTACACAGAGAGAGGGGAGGCAGAGAGAGAGAGAGAGAGAGAGAGAGAGAGAGAGAGAGATAGAGAGGTCTTCCATCTGCTGATTCACTCCCCAAATGGCTGCAATGTCTGGAGCTGTGCCGATCTGAAGCCAGGAGCCAGGAGCTTCTTCCAGGTCTCCCACACAGGTGCAGGGGCCCATCTTCTACTGCTTTCCCAGGACATAGCAGAGAGCTGGATGGGAAGTGGAGCAGCCAGGTTTCGAACCAGCACCCATATGGGATGCCAGCACTTCAGGCTAAGGCATTAACTCACTGAGCCACAGCACTGGCCCCTAAATGATAAACTTTTTAAAAAATATTTATTTTATTTATTTGAAGGGCAGAGTTGCAGAGAGAGCGAGGGAGAGACAGAGAGAAAGAGAGATTTTTATTTTTTATTTTTTTGTTTTTTGACAGGCAGAGTGGATAGTGAGAGAGAGAGACAGAGAGAAAGGTCTTCCTTTGCCGTTGGTTCACCCTCCAATGGCCGCCACAGCCGGCGCGCTGTAGCCGGCGCACCGCGCTGATCCGATGGCAGGAGCCAGGTGCTTCTCCTGGTCTCCAATGGGGTGCAGGGCCCAAGCACTGCCCTCCCTGGCCACAGCAGAGAGCTGGCCTGGAAGAGGGGCCACCGGGACAGAATCTGGCGCCCCGACCGGGACTAGAACCTGGTGTGCCGGCGCCGCAAGGCGGAGGATTATCCTAGTGAGCTGCGGCGCCGGCTGAAAGAGAGATTTTCTATCCACTGGTTTTGTCTCCAGAAGGCTGTAATGACCAGAGCTGGGCCAGGCCAAAACCAGGAGCCAGGAATTTCTTCTGGGTCTCCCATGTGGACGTAGGGGCCCAAAAACTTGGGCCAAGTTCTGCTGTTTTCCCAGGCCATTAGCAGGGAGCTGGATGGGAAGTGGAGCAGCAGGAACATGAACCGGTTCCCATATGGAATGCTGGTGTCACAGGCAGCAGCTTTATCCACTACGCCACAACGCTGGTCCTCTTTTGAGTGATTTAACTCACTTGTATTTACTTTTCTGGGAACTGTCAGCTCACGTCCTATGCCTATATTTCTAATCTTTTGTGGACGTTTTCGACAATTTCCAGGAATTCTTTGTAAGCTGGAGAGATGACCCTTTGTCTGTCACCCGAATTCCAAATACTTCTGCCATTTTGTCATTTGTCTTATGACTTGATTTGTAGTGTTTTCCATGAAGAAGCTCTTGATTTTTAATATAGTTGACTTTATCAGTCTTTCTTAGTGGCTGTTTGATTTTTGAGTCATGGTTGGCCTTTTTCCACCATGAGATTATAAATTCGCCCGTGTTTTCCTCTGGTGCTATTTGGGTTTTATTTTGATTTTTCCGACATTTAAATCTTTGATTCCCTTGGAACTCACCCTGGTGTTCCACCGGAGGCACAGGCCTGTTTCGCTTTCCCGGCTGGCGGCCTCACGCTCCCAACGCCGTTCATTAAAGGGACCTTTGGCCACTCTGAGACGCCCCCTTAAACAAGCACCAAATCCCCGCGTGCAGCTGCGGCTATTTCTGGACTCCCACTCTAGACCGCTGGTCTGCCTGCCTCCTCCTGAGCCCAAGCCAGGTCGCTTTCATTACCAAGGCTTTCAGTAGCATCGTCTCGGAGTGGTGGTCGTGTTCCTGGCGCTGTTTCTTCTCTCGGAATTTTCCTGATAGTTTCTTCCTCCCTCCCTCTGGGGAGCAGTAGGCCCCTGGGTGCTAGGGGAGGGGGACTCTGAGCCCCCCCTGGGAAGATGGTGAAGACACAGCTGCCTGGCAGAGCAAGGGCAGGGCCAGTGCAAGGCCTCAGGCTGGCGGCCAGTGCGGCTGGAGTGGAAGGTAGGAAAGAGAGCACCTGTTGGTGGGGGGGGGAGGGCGGACAGGCAGAGTCCGGAGGGCAGTGGCTCTGTGGCTCTGCAGCAGCCCCGGAGGGAAGTGAGATGTGCTCAAGTGGGGAGTGGGCAGCAGCGACTGTAGGGCTGGCTGCTCAGCAGGCGCTCCCCCAGTGCCCGCCCAGCCCGGCAGCAGTTTGCACTGGAGTCCCCCCTCCCGGGGCCCTGGACACGGCCGCCATTCCTTGTAGCAGGGGGCCTCCTGAGTCGGTACCCACAGAATCCCAGGAGGGGGACTTCACCCCTTCTACAGGCAAGAGATTGACACTCCAAGAAGGAAAGGAGCCTGCTCAAGGGGCCTGGGCCAGTTTCAGGGGCGTGGCTCCGGCAAGACAGCTCCTGGGCCATTCTGATTTGGTCTGGGTCCCTCTGCAGGGTTGGGGAGTAAGAGAAGGAAGGGGTGATTCCTGGCATTTGGTCAGCTTTTGGCTGCTGCAAGGCACAGCTGTGGAGTCCCCCTGAGGGCAGCCCCCAGTGGTGGGGAACAGGAGGTACCAGACCCTCCAGGCCTCAGAGTGCTTTGAGCACAACAGGTCTGGGAGCAGGACAGCTAGGCAGGGGCAGAGGAAAGAGGTCAGGCTTCGAAGTTAGGCCACTGATTGTGTGGCCTCCGGTACACGGCACGCCACCGGGAACCTCGGTTTGTGCATCTGTAAGATGGGACCGTGGATCCTGCCTGATGGGGCTGGCTTGGGGGTGGAATGAGGCAAGAGGAGCCCGGGGCCACCTGAGCTAGCTGAGCGGACGGAGGTCCTTGCCTGCACAAGAAAAAACTCAGACCGAGACGTAGAGCAGCAGCAAGCAGGCAGCCAGGTTTAACAGGAGCGCGCACCTGGCAGGCTGGGAAAGACCTGAGCGATGCAGACTGGAATTTGTATGGCTATGCCACCCCCTCTCCCCTCCCCTCCCTCTTCTGGGTGGAGGGCGTGGAATTCCTGAAATTCCTCCCAGGACCTTATCAGCACAGTGTTACTGGACCTCCCAGCCCCCTTGGTGCAGGGGGAGGGGGGAGAGGAGATCCCCCCCCAGCTGCCCCGGGGGAGAGCAGGGGTCCCACCTAGCAGGGTTATTGACTGAGAGCTGGTCTGCCTTCAAGGCTTGCTTCCTCCTTCCATCGCACAAAAATCCCCATTTTCCTCAAAAATCTCTCATTTTCCTCGGGCCCTCTGACACACGCAGGCTCACTGGTGCCGAGTGGGCGAACACCTGCTAGTGCTTCCTTCCCGGCCTCCTCCCCCAAGGTGGATCCTGGTTCCCCACCCCCCCACCCCCCCACCCCACCCCAGATGCTGGCTGGCTGCTCCAGGGCAAGGGGGAAAGGGGCGGGGTGGGTTCCAGGCCGACACTGGGAGCCAGGCAGTGGGTGACTCGGCCAGGGCCGACATCTCAGACCCCGCTGGGGCCAGGCCAGCCTGCACAGGCTCCCAGGACAGGGCAGCAGGGCCTGGCTCTGCGCCATGCACCTCAGACAAGGTACACGTCTTGTCCGGGCTTCAGTCCAGGAAACCCCTTGGGCACTGGGCAGGGTGATGAGGAGCTGGAGGCCCTCTCAGGGCACCTGGAGAGGGCTGCTTCAAGACAGGCACTCCTGGGGCCGGCACTGTGGCGTGGCAGGTAAAGCCGCCGCCTGCAGTCCTGGCTGCTCCACTTCCCATCCAGCTCTCTGCTATGGCCTGGGAAAGCAGTAGAAGATGGCCCAAGTCCTTGGGCCCCTGCACCCTCGTGAGAGACCAAGAAGAAGCTCCTGGCTTCGAATCAGCACAACTCTGGCCATTGCGGCCATTTGGGGAGTGAACCAGTGGATGGAAACCACCCCCCCTTGTTTGCCTCTGTGTAACTCTGACTTTCAAATAAATAAATAAATCGTAAAAAAAAAAAAAAAAAAAAAAAAAAAAAGACAGGCACTCCTGTCTCCGCAGCTCTGTGAGCAGAGACTGGCCAGGCTTCGAGTAGAGGGTCACCCACCCCTTCCTTCAATGAAGCCCTGTTGCAAATGGACTTTGGGCCAGCCAGACCTGTGCCCATGGTTGTCATGGGTGGGCAAAGTGACAAGGCATCCTTACCCTCCCGTAAATAATGCCAAGAAAGCGTGTGCTGGCCACGGAGCCTCTTTGTTGGGTCTGAGAAAGCAGCACGTGCAAAGGCCAGAGACAGGCAAGGCAGGTATCTTCAAGGTCAAAGTTCAGCATGGACAGAGGGGAGGAAGGAGGCGTGGCTGAGGTCGGGAGGTACTCCGGGTCCTCACCTGCACAGGGACCCATCTTAGGGGTCAGAATCCATCTTCTCATCAAAGGGACAAGATTAAGGAATTAGCCAGGTGCGAGGTGAGGTGACCACGGGGCAGGGTAGGCGTGGTCCCAACAGGGGGAATTGTGTGTGCAGACACAGGCAGAGGGGAAAGAGAGCTTTGGGCAGCTCTGTCTGACTAGAGCCCGGCCACGAGAGGAGAGGAGGCTTGGCAGAGCGTGGAGACACAGCCATGGCCTGGGGGGTCTCGCTGAGGGGCCACGGCCCGGAGAGTGACCCACGCTCGCTCGGAAGGAATGAAGAAAGCTCTCCCTGGATGTTCCTGGTAGCTTTGGGAACCGCATGGAGGAAAGGCCTGTATTTCCCGGGAAGAAAAGTCCTTGTCAAGGTCCCTGCAGGTGCCTAAAGGTCCACCAGTGAGGATCAGACCCGCCTCAACCTTTAACCCCCATGCCCTGAATCTATAAAAGGAGCTCTCCCAATCTCCGATGTGCGACTTCCCCGGCCCCCCGCTCTGTTGCTCTGTTGGGGCCAGGGACCCTCGCCCGGGAGCGGAACCCCAATAAAAGCCTGTGAATTAATTGATTCGTCTGCCTGGGAAGATCTGTTACGCGCCGGACACCTTGCAGTTCCTTCTTACTTCCCAGCACCATGCGTTGTTTTCTTTTCTTTTCTTTTTTTTTCATTTGACAGGCAGAGACAGAGTGAGATTATCTTCCATCTCCCCAAACGCCCACAACAGCCAGGGGTGGGTCATGCTGAAGCCAGGAGCCTGGACCTCCACTAGGTCTCCCGTGTGATTGGCAGGGACCCAAGCACTTGGGCCATCACTGCTGCCTCTCAGGGTGTGCATTACAGGAACGGAGGAGGGGCTGGCACCTCACTGCCTGCAGTGTCAGCAAACCACCTGGACAGTGGTTCGAGTCCCGGCTGCTCCACTTCTGATCCGGCTCCCTGGTCATGTGCCTGGGAAAGCAGCAGCAGATGACCCAAGTCCTTGGGCCCCTGCACCCACGTGGGAGACCCAGATGGACTTCTAGGCTCCCTGCTTCTGCCTGGCCCAGACCCAGCCTTTGTCCCCATTCGGAGAGTGAACCAGCGAATGGAAGATCTTGGCTCCTCTCTGTGTCTCTGCTCCTCTCTGTAACTCGGACTTTCAAATAAATAGATAAATCTTAAAAAAAAAAAAAAATCGCTGCCGATCCTAAGACCCAAAGCGCCGTTGGAGAGCCCAGCCGGCTTAAACACTTGCTTATTAGCGCCATCTCGGAGACTGGAAGCTTCCAGTCAGAGGAACCTCAGGGAAGCCCAGTGCCCAGGCTGCAGGACCCAGAGCTGGGGGATGGGAGCCTGTGGGCAAAATAAAAAGGGGAGGGGGAACTGCCGAAAGTACAAAGTGCAGCCCTCGCCCCCGCCCCGCAGGACCCCAGGAGTGACTCTGGAGGTCTTAGCCTCGAGGAAGGGCGATTCTCACAGCCTAGGCCCCCAAGCTTCAACCCCCATGGCCCTAGGTCACGGGGCAAAGCACTGGCAGGGCAGGATCAGCGTCGGAGGGCAAGAGCCCCGCACCCCCGAGCCGGGCCGCGCCGCGCCGCAGGTGCAGCGCCGGGCGTTCCACACATCGCCTCATCACAGAGGAGCGGACTGGGCTCCGGAGGGCGGCCTCCGGCTCAGCGCCAACAGGCTCGGGCTGAGGACCCAGGACCAACAGACACCGCCCCACACCTCTCTGAGGTGTCGGGCAGAGGGGCGGGACGGGTGGGGCTGCTTCTGGGACTTTCCTCGCTGAGCTCAGAGCCCCCGAAATAGCCGCTCGCTCCGCCCGCCCGCGGTGGGGAGCCCTGCGGCCGCAGCGTACGGCCCCTCCGAGGGCCCACTTCCGCCTCGCCGGCTCCCGGAGGGCGGCCCCGGGCGACGCCGGCGCACTGAAGCCGGCGCGGCTACGCGGTGGCTGGGCCGCACTCCCGGGCTCTCCCGCGGTCTCCGCTTCGACGCCAGCAGCGAGGGCGGTGGCCGGCGCCGCCTCGCGCCCACCAATCAGCACGCGAAGGCTGGCTCCGGACACGCCCCCTCGGCGACGTCACGCAGCCGGGCCCCGGGAGCCCCGCCCAGTGGCCTTGCCTGGGAAAGGGGACAGGGACCGGGGTGGTGGTGGGGGCTCTGGGAGGGTGGACGCTCCCTTGTCCGTGGCGCACGCTGTAGCCGCTCTAGAGCACAGGGACTCCTACTGTGTCAGTGTTTTTGTTCGCTCGGTCACCCACCTCCCAGCTCTCCCTCCAGCCATCCATCCGCTCAGCCGAGGTGGTTGGGCGCCCCCTGGCGGCGGCCGCTGGGCTTGGAGCCGGGGGAAAGCCATGTGGTCAGCCTTGAACCCTGCGCTTGTCCTCAGGGGGCCCTGAGCGGAGCCAGGAAACCCGACAGTAGTGCATTCTCACCCCGGTCAGCTCCAGGGTGGGGAGGGCCAGCGGTCTGGGCGTCCAGTGTCCCTAGAGAAGTTTCCCTGACCAGGCTCCCGAGGGTGCCTTCCAGGGTGCCTAGGAGTTTGTGCCAAGGCGCTGAGGTTGGCAGGCGCGGGAAGTGAAGAAGGGCTGGCCGGCTGGCAAAGACACACGATGAGACGGGCTCTGAGGTTTGCAGTGATTGGATGGGTCCAGACCTCGAAGGCCTGGGCAAGGCAGCAGGCTTTGGTTCCAAGTGTGATGGGCAGCCGCTGCGTACTGTGTGTGTGTTTGAAGATGTCTGTGTTTAGTTGAAATGGGGAAAGAGAGAGGGGGGGGGGGAGAGAGAGAGAGATACATCTTCCATCCACTGGTTCACTCCCCAAATGCCTACGACAGCCAGGGCTGGGCCAGGCCAAAGCCAGGAGCCAGCAACTCCATCTGGGTCTCCCACGTGGGTGGCAGGAACCCAGGTACTTGGGTCATGCTCCATTGCTTTCCCAGGTGTGCACTAGCAGGAAGCTGGATCAGAGGCAGAGCAGCTGGGACTCAAGCTGGGCACCCTGACGGGGATGCGGGCATCCCAGGCTGCGGCTTGACCTGCTGGGCCACGTGGGTCTCCCCACTCTGCATGGAGAGCAGACAAGCGTGGACACTCGGAGACCTCTGGGCCTCAGGGCAGAGAGCCAGATGAGACGGGCGCTCCCCAGGCAGAGGGATGTGAGCATGCTCCGGAAATACTGGGAGGGCACAGTGCAGGGGCTGGACAGCGGGGGGACTGACGAGTGAGTGGGCAGGGGCTAAGCCATTCATCCGGGGGTCAGCACTTACGCAGGCTCCGCAGAGGCAGACTCCAACCCTGGCTTCAGGTCCTGGCCCTGTCATTTGCTGCCTGTTCACCTTCGGAAGTTATTATTTGGCCTCTGTGTGCCTTGATTTCTCGATCTGTAAAGTGGGGGTCCCCGAGGATTGCTGTGAGGGTTAAGTGAGCACATATAGGTACAGTCTTGCATCTGGGGGTTCACAGGTGGCTCTGAGTCCGGGACCTTGGACTTGATTACGGGGTGAGCAGGCCTCTGTTTCTCACTGGCCTTATACAAGAACTAAAACACAGCGGTGTGTTAGAGCAGTGCTTCCCACACTGGTCTCACCTTAGAATCGCCTGGGTTGCTTTGTTTTGAATTCCAAAGCCCAGGCTGAACACAAGACAATTTAATCATAGCCCAGGTTTTTTTTTTTTTACATTGATTTATTTGAAAGGTGGAGAGAAAGAGAGAGAGAGAGAGAGAGAGAGAGGTGTTTTCCATCCACTGGTTCACTCCTCAGATGGCCACAATGGCCAGAGCCATGGCCATGGTGATCTGAAGCCAGCAGCCAGAGGCTTCTTCTGGGTCTTGCGCCATCTTCCACCGCTTTCCCAGGCCACAGCAGAGAGCTGGATTGGAAGTGGAGCAGCCAGGACTTGAACCGGCGCCCATGTGGGATGCTGGCACTGCAGGTGGTGGCTTTGCCCGCTACCCCACAGCACCGGCCCCAACAACAGCCCATGTAATCGTGGGGGTGACTCCCAGGTGTCAGTATGCTTGAAACCCCTCTCCCCTGAGGTGATTCCAGGTGCAGACGTGTTTGGGAGTCTGCTGTGGAAACACGGGGGCTTCTTTAAAGTAGGTGGTCAGGGAGGGCTTCCTGGAGGAGGTGACACTTGAGATCACAGAGTGAAGAAGAAGCCATCATTGCAGAGTCCAGGGAAAAGCCTTTGGGACAGCGTCTGGCCTGTGGGCTGTGTGGCTGCAGGTGCCTTTGCCTGAAGTGGGATAGATGGCGAGAGGAATGGACTTGGGTTGGTGAGTTCCACAGAATGCGTGAATAATCGTGGCTGTGCTTCTAGGATCTAGGGGTGCTCAAAAGTAAGTCTTGTGGGCTCATCTAGAATGCGCCATCTGCAACACCAGCTTCCCACATGGGCACAGGTTCAAGTCCCAGCTGCTCCAGTTCTGACCCAGCTCCCTGCTAATGGCCTGTAAAAGCAGTAGAAGATGGCCCAAGTCCTTGGGCCCCTGCACCCGCATGGGAGACCCGGATGGAGTTCCTAGTTCCTGGTTTCAGCATGGTCCAGCCTCAGCTGCTGTGGCCATTTGGGGAGTGAACCGCAGATGGAATCTCTCTCTCTCTCTCTCTCTCTGACTTTGCCTTTCAAGTAAATACACTTGTTGAAGAACTCATGGTCACCGGCGCGAGGTACCTGTGTGACCACCTGTGAGGTCCCCACTGCCGCCTGGCTCCCCGTGCCACCCCGAGCAGGGGTTGAGCAGCTGCCCCCCCACCCGAGGCGTCTTCCTCCTCACCCCTCACCCCTGCCCGCCAGGGACAGAGCTGGGCTCAGCGGTGTGCAGCCCCGCCCTGTGCCCCTGCCCCCTACCTCAGGCTGGCTTCCGGAGCCCCCCCCCTCTGGCCCCGGCCTCTGGCTCTGCGTGTGCTGGGGAGAGCCGGTTCTTCACCGGGCGAGGGCGCTGGTGCCTGGAGGCTGGGTACCACCGGACGGGCAAGCGCGTGCAAACTGAAAGCTGTGAGGCCACTGATTGGGGTTTCTGTGAAGATGCGCGTGACTGGGCTGGCTTTCCCTTGGTGTTGGCTACAGGGACAGGTCAGACTCGCAAACCGCTGGGCCCTGCCAGCATCTGCCTGGGCACTGGACGCCCACCTGGGAGTTTGTGCTTGGGTCTCGGGACTGGGGACTGGACGTGTGAGGCCAAGTACTCAAGGCTGGGTGTCTGGGGCTGGGTGCTAGGGTTGGGTACTTGGGGCTGTGTACTAGGATTGGGTACTTGGGGCTGGATACTATGATTGGGTACTTGGGGCTAGGTATTATGATTGGGTACTGGGTTCCTGGGGCCAGATACTAGGATTGGGGTCTTGGGCTGGGTTCCTGGGACCAGGTACTAGTTTTGGGTGCTTGGGGATTGGATACTAGGATTGGGTACTTGGGGCTGGGTACTATGATTGGGGTCTTGGGGCTGGGTTCTTAGGGCTAGGACTGGGTACTTGGGGCCGGGTGCTGGGCCTGTTCTGGAGTCACGAGAGCTGCACTTCCCCACTGTCCTACACGGACGAGCCTTTCCCCTCCCTGACTGTGCTCTGTGGCTTCAGGCTGCGACCCTGCCTGTTAACTGTCTGCTCTCGGAGACCCCAGAGCTCCTCCGGGCCTCTTCCCGGGGCCCCTTCTCTCCTCCCGAGCCTTGTTCCCTACCTTCCACCCCCACCCCCACCCCAGCCATGCAGGAAGTGGGTGGCTCCTCGGCTCCTCACTGGAAGCCACCGGCCTCCTCTGCCACTGTCAGGTCCCTTTCCAGGCCGGGCCTAGGGACGCCCCGTTCCTAGCATCACCCTGTGCTGCCCGGCCGGGCCGAAGTGTGTGGGGGGCGCCCCCTGCATTTCCTTGAGATCCGTGGGGCTCAGGGCTGGAGGTGAGACCTGGTCATGGACAGTCGCCAGTGCCAGGCACGGGAGTTTGGAGATTCCCAGATGGTGCGACGGAAGGCCTGGAAGCAGGGGAGGGGCAGGCTCTGCAGCGATCCTCGATCCTCGGGGTGGCCCTGTGCCTGTGCACAGCGGGACCTCCTGCTGCAGTGTCTTCGTGGTGCTGGGGCCCGCCCCAGGCAGGGCTGTTGCTGACTGCGAGGGTTGTAACCGTGCCACGGTGGGGCTGCACTGCCACCTGGTGGTCACTCCAGCACACAGCAGTCTGGAAAGGTGGAGTCCCTGCCCAGGGGAAAAGAGAATGTTCACAGGTGTGGGGGCCTCCAAGGCCCTTCAAGAAAAAGAGAAATCCCTAAGCAAACGGATCTTTGTTACAGAGCAAGACACCCCTAAGTTGAGTTCTTGGGGAAGACGTTCTAAGTCTGGATGAGAGTTCAACTCCACCGCACTATTTTAGACTGAGGTGTGGAGCGTGACCATGAGGTCTGAGTCGGGCTGTTTCTGGACTCGTCTGTAGGTGCAGGTGTGCTGCTGGAGTGGGGCGCTGCACCCCCATGTGTGGACAAACATGGCGTCTCCCAGCACCGTCACAAGGTGGCCTTGGGCTGCTTCCAAAAATAATAATCTGCCCCGACAGGGCCAGGATCTGCCAAGGTCAAGGGGATTCCAGAGCACGTGCTTCCGGCTCCCATGTTTTAAAGCTAGGGGCTCTGCAGACTATGAGATTCAAGCTCTCCGGTTTTAAAACCGGGGGACTTGGGGTCGGTGCTGTGGCGTAGCAGGTTAACCATCTGCCTACGGGGTTGGCATCCCATATGGGCACTGGCTGGTGTCCCGGCTGCTCCCCTTCTGATCCAGCTCCCTGTTGATGACCTGGGAAAGCAGGAGAGGATGGCCCAAATGCTTGGGCCCTGCACCCGTGTGGGAGACCGGAGGAAGCTCCTGGCTCCTGGCTTTGGATCAGCCCAGCTCTGGCTGTTGCAGCCATCTGGGGAGTGAACCAGTGGATGGAAGACCCCTCTCTGTCTCTCCTTCTCTCTATCTGTAACTCTACCTCTCAGGTGGATGGGAGGGAAAGACCGCTGACTTCCAGTTCAATTCTGCGCACAAGTATTGAGCACCTACTGTGTGCCAGGCCCATGCTGGGCCCTAAGGAGGACAGAGGTTACACACAACGCCCTCCCCGAAGCGGCTGAGGCCCACATGCTTGTGTCTCTGGGACGTGAACCCTGTGGATGAAGTGTGTGTAATGAACAGGGCTCCATGGGGTGTGTGGCTTGAGGCCCCTCGGTTCCCTCCAGGGGAAGAAGTCCACTCTGCCTGCCCCAGGCAGAGGGCTCCAAGCGGAAGCCACAGTGCGCTGGCCCATGGGCCGGCTTCAGCTCTGGGATGGGAGCCTTGGGCGTGGTGCCTCTCCCACCTGCACACATCTGCCATCAACAGGTGGCAGCTAGCCGAGGCCAACAGGTGCCACCTGCAGAGGTGGCGGGGAAGTGGGCGGGCCAAGCAAGTGGAGGCTGCCTGGCAGAAGGTTGAGTGCAGGAGGCCCGAGGGCAGCTGGTATGGGGTCCTCACCAGCTTGCCGGGCTCTGACCACCTTCCTGGGGGTGCAGCGCTGCATCCTGCGTGCCCCTTCGCCGAGCAGAGCCACAGGTGGGCTCCCGCTCAGCAGCGCTGGTGCCTGCCTCACCTTCCCAGCGGCTGCATCTCCGCAGCCGTCAGTTCCGCCGGCCAGGCTGTGCCAGTGGCAAACCTCCCGAGGGGAGCTTGGGCGGCCCCTCCAGTCCCCTCGCCCCTGTGGGCCTGTGGGCTCTGTGTGCCGATGCCCACCCTCTCGCCGAGTTCTAGGAGGAGAGAGAGGCCTCGCGGGCCCTCCTGAAGCATCTGTCTGGGTCACTCCAGTGCCTTCCGTCCTCTCCATCTCCGTCTGATCATCCATCTCCGTCTGATCAGAGAAGCTGGAAGCTCCGCTTGGCCAGGACAAAGAGCCGCGCCCGGGAGGGGGAGCCGGGAGCGGGAGCCGGGAGGGTAGTGCCAGCCTGGGAGGAGGACAGAGATTTTCCAGGACATTCCTTCTGGACAGCGCGTGCTGAGGCCCAGACACCACAGCGCCTGGCTTTGTTCCGGGCGTGGGGATGTGGGTGCGGCCGGCTCGAGCCGGATCTCGGGCGAGTCACGGAGGACAGAGTGTTTCCTGAGAGTTTGTCATTGAGACAGGGAGGGAAAGTTCTGGATTCCAGCTAGAAGAGGGAGGGCCAGGTGGCGGGAGTGGGTTCATGGGAGCTGCCGCCATCGTTTTCCAGGTGCTGTGGGCTTTGTAGCCCAGAAGGGCACCTGTTTTGCCCATGAGGACACCGCTGCCACCAGCTGTGTTAAACCGGGCAAGACTGGGCCCTGGAGCCCAAGCGGCAGGCCTGGGAACCCACTGGCAGAGTTCACACCTGGAGATACAGGGCCCGCAGAGGAGATGGGACGCCCCCAAATATGGCTCCCCCTGCTCGCGCCTGTAATGACGCCACCAAGTCGCTCAGAAGGCCAGCAGCAGCCACTGTGCACGTCCAGGGGGCTGACAGCCAGGGGACAGCTGGCACCCAGCACAGGGGTGCCCTGGCCCGCAGCAGAGTCAGGGCTGGGGCTGTGGGCTTCTGTCATCCAGTCTTGAGAGACAGCCCAGGATTCAGAAAAGCACAGGGGATTTGTCCGGGGAAGGGGTGGGGGGATTTTCTCCTGGGTTTTGGAGGCTGGGAGTGGGGGTGGTAGGAAGGAGGGAGGGAAAGTGGGGGAGGGGACAGAAAGAAAGATGTGACGGCTATTTTTCGGAAGAGTTCCTCTGAGCTCTCCTTCTAGCCTCTTCATGGTGTCCAAACATAGAGGTCAAGGGCAAGGTGGGGGTGGCACTGGGACCTAGGTTAAGCTGCTGTTTAGGACATCGGGCACCCCTACGAGCACTGGTTGAATCCAGCTGCTCAGCTTCTGATCCCGCTCCCTGCTGATGAGCCTGGGTGGCCGCATGGTTCGCTGGGGTTGAGCAGGTGCAAACAATGGCAGACCGAGGGTGACAGAGCGTTAGTGAGGCACCTGGCCTGAGGGGCCACCGGTGGGGCTGTGGCATCCTCTCCGCTGACCAGCATCCTGCTTGGTTCTAAGCCCGCTGGGAGAATGGGAGTAATCAGCTTAATTCCTTGGTACCTCAGTTTCCCCATGGGGATGTTGGAAATGACAACGCCCACCCCGCAGAGCTGATCAGCATCCCTGGCTCCCGTCTGCTCTGCAGCCTGGCCCCAGCCCCCAGGGTCCCCTCCTGCCTGAGGCTCAGGACCCCTCCCGGAAAGGGGGCTCACCATCCTGCCTTCAGACAGACTCTCAGAAGGAAGGGCCTTTTCCTGAGTGGTACAAGCTGGCATAGAACACATTTTGGTAGAATCCAGGAACTGACAGCGATTCGAACCCTGCGCTCTCCGTTGTAATAGCTCCAGGAGTTCAGAAACACGTCCAACTCCCTAGACCCGGGCTCCGGGGTCCCCTTTTTCCCCCCGCCGAGTCCTGCCGGACCCTAGGACCCTTACACAGAGCGCACGGCCAGGGCGATTCCGCCTTCTGCCGCAGGGTGGCGCCGCGCTCAGGCATTGTCGCTGAGCCCGGGCGAGGGGGGAGAGAGGGAGGGGCTCAGCAGCTCGGTCGGAGCGCAGGTGCGTTTTCCGGGCCCCGCGGACTCCACCTCCTCTCGGTGTCACAGCCGCGGCCCGGTGTCTGGCACGGGGAGACCGCAGCACCCCACAGTTGTCAGCGCGGATGCCGTGGCTGGCCCTGGCCTGCCTTCTGGCTCAGTGACTGTGGGCTGGGTACTAGGGGATTTCACTTCTCTGGGCCTCGGTTTGCTCATCCTTAAAACTGGAGTGATAGAGCCCATTTCCGAGGGTGCTTGGGAGCTTAGAAACTGCAACACCGTATCTTGGAACAGTGCCTGGCCGGTCGACTTGACTGTTGCAAAGTGATCCTTAGCAACAGTTAAGACACCCAACATGGGAGCACCTGGGTTTGAGTCCCCGCTCCGGCTCCGACTCTGACTTCCGGCCAAGGCGGCCCCCCTCCCCAGGCAGTGGTGATAGCCAAGCGGCTGGGTCCTTGCTATCCACTGGGAGACCTGGATTGAGCTCCTGGCGTCTGTCCCCCAGCTTCGACCTGGCACAGCCCCCTGGCAGTGGTGGGCACCTGGGAAGTGAACCAACAGATGCAAACTCTGTCTCAAGTAGTTGGTTTTTTGTTTTTGTTTTTTTTTCAAATGTTGGGCCTGCGTTGTGGCACAGCAGGTTAAGCCACTGCCTGCGGGGTCAGCATCCCACTTGGGTGCCAGTTCCAGTCCTGGCTGCTCCACTTCCAATCTGGCTCCCTGCTGATGTGCTTGGGGAAGCGGTAAACGGTGGTCCAAATTCCAGGGCCCCTGCCACCCAGATGGGAGACCCAAATGGAGTTCCAGGCTCCTGGCTTTGGCCTAACCCAGCCCTGGCTGTTGTGACCATTTGGGGAATGAACAAGCAGATGGTAGATCTGCGTTCTCGCGCTCTTTCTCTTAAAAAAAAAAAAAAGTAGATGGAAGATCTCTCTCTATGTAACTCAAATAAATAAATATAGCTTATTACTTTAAAAACAACTTTATTTTAAGTTTATTTACTTGAAAGAATTACAGAGAGCCAGAGACAGAGAGGGAGAGAGGTCTTCCGTCTGCTGGTTCACTCCCCAAATGGCCACAATGGCCAGAGCTGAGCTGATCCAAAACCAGGAGCCAGGAGCTTCTTCTGGGTCTCCCATGCAGGTGCAGGGGCCCAAGGACTTGGGCCATCTTCTACTGCTTTCCCAGGCCATAGCAGAGAGCCAGATCGGAAGTGGAGCAGCCGGGGCTCAAACCAGTGCTCATATGGGATGCTGGTACTGCAGGCGGCAGCTTTACCCACTACGCCACTGTGCTGGCCCCCTAAACTTATTCTTAACAATGCATTGAATATAGGCACAAAACAATGGCCTAACAATGACTTCATTTGTCAGGAAAAATAATGCATAGAGGAGTAAAGGAGCTTGCCTGAAGTCACACAGCAAACTGTGCTGCTGGACACATGTTCTGGGCTGTCAGAATTCAAAATCTGGGGCCAGTGCTGTGGTGTAGCAGGAAAAGCCACCACGCAGTGCCAGTATCCCATATAGACACTGGTTCATGTCCTGGCTGCTCCACTTCCAATCCAGTTCTGTGCCATGGCCTGGGAAAGCAGTAGAAGATGGCCCGAGTCCTTGGGCCCCTGCACCCATGTGGGAGACCTGGAAGAGGCTCTAGGCTCCTGGCTTCGGATCAGCTCAGCTCTGACCATTGCAGACATTTGGGGAGTGAATCAATCTCTCTCTCTCTCTCTCTCTCTCTCTCTGCCTCTGCCTCTCTGTAACTCTTTCAAATAAATAAATAAATAAATATTTTAAATAAATAACTAAAGAAAATAATTCAAAACTTATACCCTTCCCATTATACCAGAACATAGAAAATACATAAGCCCCCAAACTCACCTCTGCTGTGACCTTTACTCAATGCTATTTCCTTGAATTAAAAACAACAACAAGAGGACAGACAGGGGTTAGACCAGGGCAGCACAGCCAGTGAGGTGGGCGGGATCAGCCCTGGCGCTCTGGAGCCCAGGAGGGCAGTCACAGTCCACAGTAATTTGTACTACTTCTCAGAACTGGAGGAGAATGAAGGCTTCCAACACATACAGATGATGAACGTTTGAGCAGATGGAAATTCAGATTAGCCCAATTTGATCATTACACATTGTACACATGTATTGAATTATCCTTCTGTACACCATAAATAATACAAATATGTATGGGTCAATAAGAAAAAACCTCCTGTGATTTGAGCACTTGGCACTTTATGACACATGATCATTTATACTTATAACAGCTCCACAGGTAGGTACCATCCTTATTAACCACATGTTATAGATGAGGAAGCTGACGTTCAGAGAGGTTAAGTAACATTCCTGAGGTGGCAGAGTAAGGATTTAAACCCATATAATTGACCAATGCCCAAGTCCATGCTTTGTTTTTTTAAAAAGATTTATTTGGCAAAGTTACAGAGAGAGGGAAACAGATAGGAAAAAAAAACCCTTTCACCGGCGCCGTGGCTCAATAGGCTAATCCTCTGCCTTGCGGCGTCGGCACACCAGGTTCTAGTCCCGGTCGGGGCGCTGGATTCTGTCCCGGTTGCCCCTCTTCCAGGCCGGCTCTCTGCTGTGGCCCGGGAGTGCAGTGGAGGATGGCCCAAGTGCTTGGGCCCTGCACCCCATGGGAGACCAGGAGAAGCACCTGGCTCCTGCCTTCGGATCAGTGCGATGTGCTGGCCGCAGCGCGCCGGCCGCGGCGGCCATTGGAGGGTGAACCAAGGGCAAAAAGGAAGACCTTTCTCTCTGTCTCTGTCTCTGTCTCTGTCTCTCTCTCTCTCACTGTCAACTCTGCCTGTCAAAAAAAAAAAAAAAAAAACAAACTTTCATTTGCTGGTTCACTCTCCAAATGCCTGTAAGAGCTAAGGCTGGACCAGGCTGAAGCCAGGAGCCAGAAGCTTCATCCTGGTCTCCTATCTGGGTGGTAACACCCGCACTATTTGTTGCTGCTTGCCCCTGGCACATTAGCAGGGAGCTGGATCGGAAGTGGAGCAGCCAGGACTCGAACAAGCGCCCATATGGGATGCTGGTGTCACAGACAGTGGCTTAACCCGGTATACCATGAGTCCAGTCCTCCAAGTCCACACTTTTAAAAACTATTTATTTTATTTATTTGAAAGGCAGGGTGACAGAAAGGCAGAGATAGGGAGAGAAACAGAGGGAGAAAGAAATCTTCCATCCACTGGGTCACTCTCCAAATGCCTGCAACATCTGGGGCTGGTCCAGGCCAAAGGCAGGAGCTGGGAGCTCCATGCAGATGCCCCATGAGGGTGGCAGGGACCCAGAAACTTCACCATCATCTGCTGCCTTCCAGGCACATCAGTAGGAAACTGGATGGGAAGTGGAGTGGCTGGGACTTGATCCCAGGCACACCGAAATGGGGTGCAGGCATCCCAAGTGACAGCTTAACCTGCTGTGCCACAATGCCCACGTCAGTCCCATAATTTTTTATTATTATTAAAGATTTATTTATTTATTTGAAGAGTTACAGAGAGGCAGAGGCAGAGAGAGGAGAGCTCTTCCATCTGCTGATTCACTCCCCAGATGGCTGCAACGGCTGAAGCCAGGAACCAGGAGCTTCGTCTGGGACCCCACCAAGGACTTGGGCCATCTTCCACTGCTTTCCCAGGACATAGCACAGAGCTGGATTGGAAGTGGAGCAGCCAGGGCTTGAACCAGTGCCCATATGAGATGCTGGCACTGCAGGCGGCGGTTTTACCGACTCACCACAGTGCCGGTCCCCAATCCCATACTTTTAACAGCCACTCCAGATGGCTTCATGTATCCTCAAAGATGAACCCACGGGTTGGCATTGTGGCATAGAGAGTTAAGCTGCCCATGTCCCATATCAGAATATGTGGGATTGAGTCCTGCCTCCATTTCTGATCCAGCTTTTTGCTAATGTACAGCCTGGGAGGCAGCAGATGATGGCCCAAGCACTTGGGGCCCTGCCACCCACATGGGAGATCTGGACTAGGGTTCCTGGCTCCTGGTTTGGCCTGGCCAGGGTTAAGTGGCTTCTTCTCCAATCTACAGTTAGTACTAAGGTCCAAGAGGTGAGGTGATGGGGTTAAGGGCAGCGAGAGCTTACGTGCACCTCTAAGCCTCTTGGAATTTCACATCCCATCACCTAAAAGCCCCAACCCATCCTCTCATGCCAGTCCCAGTCTAGGGCACTCCAGGGGACACAGGGACACTGTTTCCAGCATGTGTAAGGCCACCACAAAACACGCAAACACTGGAGTTAGAGGAAAAGGTTTATTGTCGGGTGGGGGAAGCCCGATGGCCTGGGAGGAGAGGGCGAGAGGGTTAAGAGAAGAGGAGAGTGTAAGAGAGAGAGAGATCAATGGCCGGCGCTGAGGCTCAATAGGCTAGTCCTCTGCCTGCGGTGCTGGCACACCAGGTTCTAGTCCCGGTCGGGGCGCCGGATTCTGTCCTGGTTGCCCCTCTTCCAATCCAGCTCTCTGCTGTAGCCCGGGAAGGCAGTGGAGGATGGCCCAAGTGCTTGGGCCCTGCACCCCATGGGAGACCAGGAGAAGCACCTGGCTCCTGGCTTCGGATCAGCCACAATGCGCTGGCCCCAGCAGCCATCGGGGGGTGAACCAACAGAAAAAGGAAGACCTTTCTCTGTCTCTCTTACTGTCCACTCTGCCTGTCAAAAAAAAAAAAAAAAAAAAAAGAGGGAGAGAGATCAAGAGAGAGCACGTGTTCAGAACAGGTCCTGTTAAACCTCTGTGGGGGGGAGGGGCAGGGAAGTTGGAGCAGCGAATCCCTTTAGGGTGGGGGTGGAGCTGACACCAGTGGTTCGGCCATGGGACATAGGACCGAAGCCTACTGTGCAAGGTGGCGAAGGGGGTTGGGGGTGAGCAGGGCCTAAGTTGGCGTCGGGGGCATAGATGGCGCCACAGATAAGGCTGCGCCATTTACTAACAGCATGGGCACCCCCTCCCTTGCTCTTCAGGGCCGAGGCTCCCAGGCAGGCGGCATGCAGTGTGTGGCAGCTTGGCGCCCACACTTCATAGCTCCTGGGTTTACCTTGGAGAGGAGGAGAGAAGCAGTCTTCCCGCCTGGGGCCTGTGGAGAGATGGCAGCCCGCGGAAACAGCTCTCAGGCTGAAGGCTGGCTTTTTATAGTCCCATTTGGATCCCCTCCACCCGCCCCAGGCAGCCAATCCCGGCCAGCGCTTCCATTTCCTGCGCTCCGCAGCCTGTTGGGTTCGCCTCTCCTCCAGCTTGGCTCCCTGGCGGCAGCGTCTGTGCTCTGCCTGCTGGCAGGAAAGTGTCCTCCAGGCCGGTGCCTCCCGCGACAGCGAGGTGAAAGCAGCCCCCAGGGGGCTCGGAGAAGCCGGCCACCCGCTTCCCTTGGGGGATGGGGCGGATTTCTCATAATTCAGCCCCGTTAGCTGCAAAGCCTGGCATTCACTGAGCACTAGCTGTGTGCCAGGCCTGCCTATGGCCCCCATGAACACCATCATTCTCCCACCCCAGGCTCTGACGTGGCCTGGCCTGTCTATAGTCCCGTTTGCATGTGTTCTCAGTCTGGCTGCCGCTGGGTGAGCCGCTGGGTGACAGGTGCGCCGATCAGGGAAGGCCGTGGTCCTATGTCCTCTGCTTTACAGTGAGACCCCAGCCCTAGGCAATGGAGCACGCACTCTCCAAAGCCTCTGGATGCTGCCGCTGGCAGAAGCACTGTGGGTGAGAAAGGCAACCTGTGTTTGGAGAACAGAGCACGTCCACCAAGCAGGAATCATGGCCTTCTCCGTGGGTGAAGGGGTCTGATGTGGCCGACCCGCTGCCTGCTGCTGGCAGGTGGTGATTTGTTGACAACTGTGAGATCCTCCTTGGGGAGAAGCAGTCCAAACTGTTCGACCCTATCCTTACCACCATGGACACCTGGGAAATCTCTGGGGCAAACTCCAGAGGCTGCCTGACCCCCTGGGCGGGGCCCCACCTGGAGCTTCCTCTGCAGGTGCTCACTGGCAGAGGGAGACACAGGGATCCACATGCTTGTGGCTACTCCCTGAAGTCCATCTGCTGCCCCTAACTCAGACCTGCTTCTCCCCCACCTGCCAATCTTGCTCTTTCCGTGCCCTTGACCACCTAGCTGAGCCATCTGCCACTTGTTGGGAATGGGCGTTTGCGCCTCACTCCACCCTCTCTCCACACAAAGGGGCTGACGAAGTGTCCTGTTCTTAGCTCTGTCCCCGCAGGACTCGCCACCGTCCTGGGCTCTAGTAGAGTGCTCGGTGTCCAGCTGGTGCCCGTAATTACACCGACTACCTGTGAATCGGTTCAACTCCTGCCATCCTGTATTGGTTAGGTGAGGGGACCCCTCCCAGGCCACAGTGTGGGTGTCAGATCAACAGTGCCAGGCGCCGTGGGATGTGGGCTGCTGGTCATTTCGTTGGCTCTTGCCTTTCGGACTCCTCTGGCCCCTGCATGCCTGTACCACGTGTGTCACATATGGACTCACAGCTCTGCTTGTCTGATGAGCTCTAGCTTAGCACCTGCAGCCTGGGTGGGTGTTTGGCCTAGCGATTAGATGTCAGTGAAGGCGTTCACAACCCACATCAGAGTACCCGGCTTGGATGCCCTGCTCCGGCTCCTTACTCCAGATGTCTGCTAATGTGGGCCTGTGAGGGCAGAGCTGGGTCCCTGATACCCATGTGCAAGAACTGGATTGAGTTATTGGCTTCTGGCGTCAGCCCCAGCCTAGTCCCAGTCATTGTAGGCACTTGTGGAGTGAACAAGTAGTTGGGCGTTCTCTCTCTCTCTCTCTCTATCTCTCTCTCCCTCTCTCCCTCTGGCTCACTGCCTCTCAGAAACAGGAAAGCAACAGCAACCAAAGACACATATCATCCAGTGGTCAGAGGCCCAGGTGCTTCTGGGGCCCAGCCACGCACCAGGACCCTTTTTCCCCAAATGCACTGCAGTAAGCATGGCCCAACCCTGGAATTCTGGGAGTTCTCGTATTTGGGCTCTGAGACTCCCTGCAGAATCTTCATCCACCAGTTACCCCTGGCAACACCGTGCCTACAGGCTCATGCCATCTGGAGCGGCAGGGTGGCTTGTATGCCCCTTGTCTTGCTTCCTGGCTACCCAGTGAAGGGTTGGAGAAGTTCTGTGTGTGTCCACCTTCTGCTTCCAAGACGCAAGGAGACGTGCAAGTCACTGTGGTTCTTTCCATGTGTAGAATACGAGAGGGGAGATGACTTGTGCTTGGCATGCCCAAGCCACTGAGCTCCTGAAAGTGCTACCGATGTGGCAGGACCGCGAATCCTCACGTAACTGATCTTCCGCTCCCTGGCAGACATGGTACTCACCACTTCCCATTCATGTACAGGAAGCGTGACGTCATCAACATAGTGGACCAGCATGGTGTCCTGTGGGATGCAATGGGATTGAGGTCCCAGGAGATTACATTTTGACAGTGAACTAGGTTAAAAAAAAAAGCTCCAAGGGGATGGAGTGAAGATGCTATTATGTTTATGTAGTATGGTGATGATTTTATAATATTCAGCTTTAGACAAGTACATGGGGGTGGGTGTTTGACCTAGTGGTCTGAGTGCCTTTGTTTGGTACTTGGCTCGGGCTCCTGACTCCAGCTTCCTGCTATTGCAGAGTCTGGGAGGCAGCAGTGATGAAAAAGCAGACTTGCTGTGCTCCTCTCCAGGGTGTTGAAAGGCAAGCATTCGCCAGCTCAGTGCCCGTGCGCAGCGTAGAGGCTGCACTGGCGGGCTCCAGGAAAGACCACATCCAGGCAAGCTGCTGTCATGATTGGGGCTGTCACCTGCTTGGGTTGCCAGTGTCTGTCCGTCATCTACCATAATCCATCTGTTTTCTCAGAGCCCGGGCAAGTGAACTGAGTGAGCATGTGATGGGGAGCATAACCAAAGCCAAAATATTAGATAAGAGTTAGTACTGCAGAGGGAGGATGTTTGGCTCAGTGGTTAAGCTGCAGCTTGGGACGCTCGGATTCCACATCAGAGTGGCTGGGTTTGAGCCCCAGCTCCACGTCCACTTCTAACTTCCTGCCAATGCAGAGGCAGTGGCACAAGTAGTTGGGTCCCTGCCACCCACATAGGAGACCTGGATTGAGACCCCAGCTCCTGGCTTCCACCCAGCCTGCCTTAGCTGTTGCAGGTACTTGGGGCATAAACCAGTGGATGGAAGCTCTCTATTTACCATTTTTTTAAAAAAGAAATTAAATAAAAAGTTTGAAAAAGAAATAATACTGCAGAAACAAACTATAGGGTAGTTTGGTGGTGATGGTTGATGTTATGTGTGAATGGCTTAAGCCACAGTACCCAGGCATTTGCTCAAACTCTAGTCTAGATGTTGCTGGGAAGGTAGTTTTTAGATACAGTTAACATTTACATTAGTACATTTCTTTTTTTAAAAAAGATTTATTTTTTATTTATTTGAAAGACAGAGTTACAGAGAGAGGTAGAGACAGAGAGGTCTTCCATCCACTGGTTCACTCCCCAGATGGCCGCAATGGCTGGAGCTGCACCGATCCAAAGCCAGGAGCCAGGAGCTTCTTCCGGGTCTCCCACGTGGGTGCAGGGGCCCAAGGACTTGGGCCATCTGCTGCTGCTTTCCCAGGCCATAGCAGAGAGCTGGATCGGAAGAGGAGCAGCCAAGACAAGAACGGGCGCCCATGTGGGATGCCGGCGCTTCAGGCCAGGGCGTTAACCCGCTGCGTCACGGCGCCGCCCCCAGTACATTTCTTTTTTTTTTTTTCTTTTTTCTTTTTCTTTTTTTTTTTTTTTTTTTTTTTTTTTTTTTTTTTTGGACAGGCAGAGTGGACAGTGAGAGAGACAGACAGAGAGAAAAGTCTTCCTTTTTCGTTGGTTCACCCCTCAATGGCCGCTGCGGCCGGCACACCGCGCTGATCCGATGGCAGGAGCCAGGTACTTCTCCTGGTCTCCCATGCAGGTGCAGGGCCCAAGCACTTGGGCCATCCTCCACTGCACTCCCTGGCCACAGCAGAGAGCTGGCCTGGAAGAGGGGCAACCGGGACAGAATCCGGCGCCCCGACCGGGACTAGAACCTGGTGTGCCAGCGCCGCTAGGCGGAGGATTAGCCTAGTGAGCCGTGGCGCCGGCCCCCAGTACATTTCTAATACAGCAGTGTTTGTGATTGTGGTGTCCATGCGGAGCTGCTCACTGAGAAGGCCCCGTCTCGCTGGTGGTGAACTCGTGTTTAGGATCTGCATGAGGGACTGGGAGTTTTAAAAGGTTTATTTTCTCCCTGACTGGGAGAAAGGAGTTCCTTCTGCCAACCAGGAGAACTTGGGAGAATTTGTGAGACAAACATCTTGGGCAAGCCTTGCGGGGCAGCAGGGTAAGCCACCAGCTGTGATGCCAGCATCCCGTTCAAACACTGGTTGGAGCCCCAGCTGCTCCAATTCCAATCCAGCTCCCTGACATTGTGCCTGGGAAAGCAGCAGGAGATGGCTCAAGTGCATAGGCCCCTGCGGCCCATGTGAGTGACCCCAAGAGAGTTCCAGCCTCCTGGATTTGACCTGGCCCAGCCCTGGACGTGTGGCCATTTTGGGGGAGTGAACCAGCAGATGGAAGATCGATCTCTCCCTTTCTCTGTAACTACGCTTTTTAAATAAATAAATCTTTAAGAAAACATTCTTAGGTTTCCCCACCCTAATGTTCCTATCACAGATCTTGGAGTCCCACTCTTTCCTGGATATCAGGACTTTGAATTTTTTTTAAGATTTATTTATTTATTTGAAAGTAAGAATTACACAGAGAGAGAAGGTGGCAGAGAAAGAGAGAGAGGTTTTCCATCTGCTGGTTAACTCCCCAAATGGCTGCAATGGCCAGAGCTGGGCTGATCTGGAGCCAGGAGCCTGGAGCTTACTCTGGGTCTCCCACGTGGGTGCAGAGACCCAAGGACTTGGGTCATCTTCTACTGCTTTCCCAGGCCATAGCAGGGAGCTGGATCTGAAGTGGAGCAGCCGGGACTTAAACTGGCACCCACATGGGATGCTGGCAGTGCAGGCAGCAGCTTTATTTGCTACAACATAGCACCAGCCCCAGAACCTTGACTTTGACATTGGAGTCTTACTGAAGCTATGCATTAGAGTCCTTGCAACTCTTTTCCTGGATCTGATTTCTCACATGACCTTTACAAATAAAAATGTAATAATGTTGTACTGCGAACCAAAGGCCTGGGTTATAATCACTCTGCCTACTCCCAGCATTGAGGTCCCTATTGCCTTCATTGAAGTAGAAATGCGACCCCAAAATAGATCTCTTTTGATACTAAATGCCAACCTATGTTCCCCAAAACACAGAGTCTGTGTTGTATGTTAACACTTTCTTAGGGTTTCAATCCTAAGGAAGCAAAAGTTTGCATCTTGGTGTTGTGTTAACTCGCTCCATTGTGTAAAGTCACCCCAGCAGGTACTGGGGAATCCAGAGCTTTCGTGGGTTCAGCTGGGTCAGACACAAGTGTTAAAGTCGCGGTGGTCCTCTCCTGAGCAGCCTTGATTGAGTCCGTGACAAACACTGGCACCTGTCTCCCACTGGGGCTGAGGCAGCCAACATCGTTTGGGGATGAAGCAACGATGTTAGCTGCTGGGACCTTCTGCTGGGAGACCTCTGAGTTGAGTCTGGCGTAGTCAGGGTAAGGGTTTGGGTTTTCAACTATGATGAGCTGAGAAGCCACTGGAGGGAGTGGGACGATGCATCTCACTCTGTTTGTGGAGGGTGGGGGTAGTAGGGACAGAAACGGGGGCCAGTGAGGAGCCAAGTGCAATAACCCAGGTGTGTCAGTTAGGGTCCCATCCTAGAAGCAGGAGCACTAGGAGTGAAACAGAGTAATGGATTTATTATAGGGATTTGACTTAATGCAGACAAGGTGCTGGTTGGTAGTCTCTGTATGGCTGTTTCTTGTGCATCTGCTATTGGGCTGGAAGTCAGCAGAGCAGCTCACTGCAAAGGGCAGACAGACATGAAGAGGGAGAGGGCAGGGTCAAGACAGAACCTACAAAGATGGACTGGAAACCACGAGAACAAGCCAGGTCCCCACACCTCCAAGCCTCCAAAATGTTGATGATGGTGACCTGAGGAGCAGCTGGTGCCTTTCATCAGCGGGCACCCAGGCCAGGAGTTGGAGCAGCTGCAGGTGGAGGTCCAGGGGCTGCTGGAGCGGCTGTGGGCCCGGCTGCTTCCTCGCACCCACGAGAGGAGCCAGCAGATCAGTGAAAACAGGCAGGAGCTGGGGCCGCGCCTGACCTGCCAAGCACAAACCTGGTTACAGCCTCACTCCCGCACTCCAAATCCTGCTCAGAGCTCCTCCCGGGGCATATTCTCACCCAAAACGACAGAGCAATGGGATTTCTGGGAAACACAGTTCCATTTTAGCTAAGTTGAAACAAAACCAAGCCCATCAGACCAGCTGAGAAGTTAGGATGGCTTGGACCAGAGTACTGGCAACAGGGTGTAGGAAGTGCTTGAATCCTGGAGGAACTTGGCTATTCCTCGCTGCTTGAATCCGGTTGGTTCCCGAGTGCGGATGGTGAGCTCTGAGACAAGGGCAGTCGTGTCACCTTGAGCTTGAGGAGGGAGAAGCAAGCAGGCCTACCAGACCCAGGCGCAGCTCTCAGGACAAAGGATGGAGGCTCATGCACTACATATGTAAGTATTGAAAAACTGGGAGATATAAGTCAAGCTTGCAGACTAGGAAGTAAAAATATATTTGGGACCAGCATTGTGGTGCAGTAGGTTAAGCTGCTACCAGCAACGTTGGCATCCCATAGCAGAGTTCTGGCAGGTCCACTTCCTTTTTTTTTTTTTTTTTTTTTTTTTTTTGACAGGCAGAGTGGGCAGTGAGAGAGAGAGACAGAGAGAAAGGTCTTCCTTTTTCTGTTGGTTCACCCCCCAATGGCCGCTGCAGCTGGCACACTGCACTGATCCGAAGCCAGGAGCCAGGTGCTTCTCCTGGTCTCCCACACGGGTGCAGGGCCCAAGGACTTGGGCCTTCCTCCACTGCACTCCCAGGCCACAGCAGAGAGCTGGCCTGGAAGAGGGGCAACCAGGACAGAATCCGGCGCCCCAACCAGGACTAGAACCTGGGGTGCCAGCGCTGCAGGCAGAGGATTAGCCTATTGAGCCGCGGCGGGCCATGGGCAGGTCCACTTCCAATCCAGCCCCCTGTTAATGCGCCTGGGAAGGCAGCAGATGATGACTCAAGTGATGGGGCCTTTGCTCCCTACGTGGGAGATGCGGGTGGAGTTTCAGGCTCCTGGCTTTGGAGTGGCCCAGTCCTAGCCATTGTGGCCATTCGGGTGGTGAGCCAGCAGATGGAAGATCTCTCTCCGTCTACCTTCCACCCTGCTGTGGCTTAAATGTGTCCCCTAAAAGTTCACTTGTTGAAACTCAATCCCCATGGCTATATTAATGGGATTTGGACCTGGGGTCTTAGGGACGGGGCCTCCATGATGCCATTGGTGGCTTTGCAAGGAGAGGAAGAGACCTGCACAGCTGAGCCAGCACACTTGCCGTGTCTCACGGGTGAGGTCCCTGTGCTGTGTGGTGGTGCAGCTGGAAGACCCTCACCAGGCACCAGCCCACCCTCCTGGACTTCCAGCCTCCAGAACTGCGAACAACTACACTTCTTTATCAGGGACCCCCGCTCGGGATTTTGTTACAGAAACAAACAGATGAACACGATGCCTTAACACATGCACCTCAGTAATGACAAAATCAAAAGTATGTGTGGACCTGGAGCTTTTATTTGACTGCTGCGGTCTGAATGTCTGCATCTCCGCCTTCACCTCATCCATATGATAAAACCCATTATTTTTCTCTGATTTCATCTTGAGTTTTCAGAGGAGCTGTGAGTTCCAGCTCCAGAGAGGTAGGTCGCTGTGGATGCTTACCATGTACTTTTCCTTTTTTAGGATTTATTTTATTTATTTGAAAGGCAGAGTTAGAGAGAGAGAGAAAGAAAGAGATTTTTTTTTTTGACAGGCAGAGTGGATAGTGAGAGAGAGAGAGAGAGGTCTTCCTTTTCACGTTTATTCACCCTCCAATGGCCGCCACGGCTGGCGCGCTGCGGCCGGCTCACCGTGCTGATCCGAAGGCAGGAGCCAGGTGCTTCTCCTGGTCTCCCATGGGGTGCAGGGCCCAAGCACTTGGGCCATCTTCCACTGCACTCCCTGGTCACGGCAGAGAGCTGGCCTGGAAGAGGGGCAACCGGGACAGAATGCTGCGCCCCGACTGGGACTAGAAGCCGGTGTGTCGGCGCCGCAAGGCAGAGGATTTGCCTATTGAGCCACGGCGCTGGCCAAGAAAGAGATCTTCCATGTACTGATTCACTCCCCAAATGGCTGCAACGGCCGGAGATGATTCGATCTGAAGCCAGGAGCCAGGAGCTTCTTCCGGGTTTCCCACGTGGGTGCAGGGGCACAAGCACTCGGGCCATCTGCAGCTGCTTTTCCAGGAGCATTAGCAGGGAGCTGGATCATGAGATGGCGCTCATGTGGAATGCTGGCCTCACAGGCAATTGCTTAACCCACTGTGCCACAACGGTGGCCCCTACAGTGAGCTATTCAAGGGCCACTTCTTTATCTTGGTAGATAGCTTAACGCCTAATTGTCTGGCCCGGTGATCAGGTGTCCCTCTCTTGGGACATTTGCTTATACTGACAGATGCCCTTGTGCCTCTTATTTGACCTGTGCCCAGTTTATTCTTCTGGGTCTCCCTTGTGAGTGCAG
Source organism: Oryctolagus cuniculus (assembly GCF_051225735.1). Taxonomy (NCBI): domain Eukaryota; kingdom Metazoa; phylum Chordata; class Mammalia; order Lagomorpha; family Leporidae; genus Oryctolagus; species Oryctolagus cuniculus. The sequence continues at coordinate 144,681,148 of NC_142873.1, read as the reverse complement.
TGGCCCAAATACTGTGCCACCTTCTGCTATTTTCCCAGGTACATTAGCAGAGAGCTGGATTGGAAGTGGAGCAGCTGGGACTTGAACTGGCTCCCATATGAGATGCTGGAGTCTCAGGTGGCAGCCTTACTCACTACGCCACAGTGCCAGCCCCTCTTAGCCACTCTCCAGGAGAGCTGTGACTGGGTGGAGAGTTAGGTGCAGGCGTGTGGGCCAGGTGAGACACAGAGGACGCAGCAAACACCTGAAGTAGCAGAGCAGTCTCATTACAGATTCCAGAAGGAAGGCAGTAACGTGCACTGCAGGGGAAGGGGAAGGGAGGCCTCCCCAGCTGCTTGAGCTCACCAGCAGGTGAAGAGCGAGAGAAGGGACGGACCCACGGGACTTTTTTTTTTTTTTTAATGTATTTATTTGAGGGACTGGCACGGTGTGCAGCAGGCTAGGCCTCTGCCTGCAGCGCTGGCCAGCATCCCATATTGACACCAGTTCATGTCCCAGCTGTTCCTCTTCTGATCCAACTCTCTGCTATGGCCTGGGAAAGCAGTGGAAGATGGCCCAAGTGCTTGGGCCCCTGCACCCATGTGGAAGACTGGGAAGAAGCTCCTGGCTCCTGGCTTCAGATTGGCTCAGCTCCAGCCATTGTGGCCATCTGGGGAGTGAACCATCAGATGGAAGACCTATTTCTCTGTGTCTCCCTCTCTCTGTAACTCTACCTCTCAAATAAATAAATTGTAAAAAAAAATGTATTTATTTGAAAAAGTAACAAAGAGAGAGGCGAGACAGAGACCTCTTGTCTGATGGTTCTCTTCCCAAAGCTGGGAACTAGGGGTGCCATCCTGGTCTCCCATGAGGGTGGCAGGGGTCCAAGTAGTTGGGCCATATGTGCTTTCCTAGGTACATTAGCAGGGAGCTGGACCAGGGTTGAAGCAGCCAGGAATTGAACCTGCACTTCCAGACTGGATGCCAACATCATAAGCAGTGGTTTAACCTGCTGTACCACAATGACTGCCCACTCTGTGGGACTATTAAGGCCCAAGGGTGAGATCCCTTGTGCCTCCTCTCCAAGTTGTGGACCAGTGACTTTCAAGAAAACACAGGTCACTTATTTATGTGATGCAGGTGTCAACAATTAGGTTTATCACGGCTGGCGGTTGTGGGCATGTTGGGTTTTGAGTCAGTGGAATGAGGAACCAGTGAGCTATACCATAAGCAGCCACACAGGGAGGGGAACTCTCAGCGAGGCAAAGGTGACAAGTTAGAACTTGTTTTCAAACAACTTTTGTCAAGCCTAAAATGGTTGCCATGGTGGCAATTATATTTAACAAATTTATGAAAAGTCCTAATCCTAATTGTGCTTGGAAGCTATTGGGTGATTAGGTCCTGAGGGTGGAGCTCCCCAGCTGACTGCAACAGCTGGAGCTGTGCTGATCTGAAGCCAGGAGCCAGGAGCTTCTTCCAGGTCTCCCACACGGGTGCAGGGGCCCAAGCACTTGGGCCATCTTCCACTGCTTTCCCAGGCCACAGCAGAGAGCTGGATCGGAAGAGGAGCCGCCGGGTCTTGAACCATATGTGATGCTGGTGCTTCAGGTCAGGGCTTTAACCTGCTGTGCCACAGCGCCGGCCCCTTGTTCTGAAAATTTAATCACATCTGATTAATTTTGTAATGCTAATGCCATTTTAGCATTCAATATTCATCTAAAGCCAGCAGAAAGACTTGGTGCCATGCTTCATGCATATATCTAGATGCATACATACACAGACCTGTCCGGTTAGAAAACATCCTTCAGCTGCCACCCACAGCTGCTGTGAACACCAAGGTATCTGTGAATATCTCTAGTTTGGATGGACGCGGGAGGGGAAGCAAGAAATGGACCCTGGGCACTACTGGGAAATAATACTTTGCTATGCAAGAAGTAATTGCCTTCATGCTAGCAGGACGGAAGGGCTCAGTGAGTCAATTAATTTGTCTTTTCTTTTTTAAGATTTATTTTTATTTCTTTGAAAGGCAGAGTTACAGAGAGAGAGGGAGAGATGATCATCTATCCGCTGGTTTGCTCCCAAATGGCCGCAGACTGGGCCAGACCGAAGCCAGGAGCCAGGAACTTCTTCTGGGTCTCCCACATGGGTTCAGGGGTCCAAGCACTTGGGCCATCTCCCACTGCTTTCCCAGGCCATAGCAGAGAGCTGGATCAGAAGTGGAGCAGCCCAGACTTGAAACAGCACCCATATGGGCTGCTGGGGTTGCAGATAGTGGCTTAACCCGTTATATCATGCTGGCCCTCTTGTCTTTCTTCTTACCTAAGCTTTTCTGTCTCTCATTCATCCCTATACTCTAAAGTGATGTCTGATGTTGGCTTGACACAGCCTGTAAACATTTACAGCAATCAGCAGAGTTCAGTTTGGTTCCAGGACATAGTGCAAAAGCATTCTTGGGGTATTGACGCTGGGGTGTGTGGGGAGCAACTCGGACTAGACTGTTACTGGAATTAAGACTTATTCTAAGCATCTGCTCTCCCACAATATGGCGCTGGGAGAGGAGGAAACAGCTTCTACACAGCTGCCTCCAGTTCAACCAATAAACAGCAGGACCTGCTCCTGATTGGAGGAGAGCAGCGTACTCGGCGTGTGGGTAGCAGAGTTGGGATTGGTGGAAGAGGACTATAAAGGAGGAGAGAGACAACATGCACCAGGAACATCTATCTAAAGGGAACACCTGAGCAGCCCCCGAGAGAGCCGGCCGGTGGTGTGCCGCTCCCCCGTGGAAGTGGGGAAAGTGGCAGGGGGAACCGCCCTTCCACGGAGGTGGAAGGGATGGTAGCCAACCCGGGAAGAACCAGCAGCAAACCCGGGGAGGGCTGAGCAGATGAAAGAACAACGCAGAGTCTTGTGTCGTTCCTCCACGAAGAGGGGGAGCGACATAATGGTGCCGTGACTCGGATATGAAGCCTAGGCAGGGTTTAGTGTCGTTCCTCCACGAAGAGGGGGAGCGACAGGGGTGTATGGGGTAAAGCCTCCATCTGCAGTGCCGGCATCCTGTATGGGCACTGGTTCAAATCCCAGCTGCTCCTCTTCTGATCCAGCTCTCTGCTGTGGCCTATTAGAAAGCAGTAGAAGATGGCCCAAGTCCTTGGGTCCTTGCACCTGTTTGGGAAACCCAGAAGAAGTTCTTGGCTCCTGGCTTCAGATCAGCCCAGCTCCAGCCATTGCAGCCATTTGGGGAGTGAACCAGGGGATGGAGGAGCTCTCTCTCTCTCTGCCTCTCTGTAATTCTGCCTTTCAAATAAATAAATAAATCTAAAAAAAAAAAAAAAGAGCATCCTTTGGGGCCTGAACGGTGCTGCCCTGTAGTAGACGTTTAGAGCCACCAGTTGTGCAACACCGGTGCTGGGCTTCAGATCCCGAGTGACACGTGATTTTGTTTTTGGTGTCTTTGTGCTATGCTGAGTCCCCCAAACACAGGGCCTGGTTAGATAGATGGTACTGGTAGTAAGGGCTCAGATGCTGAGAGATATTTCAGAAGAATGTTCTCTGCATCTCTTCGGTCTCTGATTTGGATAGCATGTGTTCACTAGCGAGGGGTACCTGGAGTTTTGATAATAGAGCATCTGCTGGTAGCCTAGATGAGGACTGTGAGAGGAAACGAGGAGTCTGGGATGACACCAAGCTCCGTGGCCCAAACAACTGGGAAAATGGAGCTTCATCAGCTGAAAGAGGGAAGACTGGAGGAGGAGCTGGGCGTTTTGAATACACGCAACTTTGAGCTACCAACTGACACCCAATGGAGATGTCAAGGTCAGGGGCAAGGCCAGAATGCAAATTTCAAAAGTCATCAGTTGTAGAAAAGCCAAGAACTGGATGAACGAGAAAGAGAAGAGGGCCAAGGACTTTTTCCTCCTGGCTGGGCCCCCGCCGTGAACCAACTTCAACCGTGCAGACCGTGGAGCAACTCCCTGGAAGCTACGTGGGCCCCTGCATGGTACCACGGACATGGGCACCAGCTGATCCAGAACATTAGCCCTTACACTGCTCCAGAGGATAAGCCTAAATGTCTAGCTTCTTCTAGCCAGGGAATGGGTGTGCATTCTCCTTCTTGCCAAAGACCAACCCTGCCCTAGGTGGGTACCCAACCTGTCCCAGAGGAGGAGAGAGCTAATGAATGGTTGGAAGGTGGGGACTCACTGTGCTTGAAGGTGGCACAGGGAGCAGCGGAGCATTTTCTCCAATGGCCTTGAGCAGAGCACCTGTTACCTGAAGAGGGCTTGCAGTCCTGGTGAGAACGGCAGCAAGGCAGCTGGGAGAATTTCAGGATGGACGGATGTCAAAGACTAGCTCCTCCTTTCCGTTCCAACTGCAATAGTCCAAGAACCTCCTAGGCTGTAGACACGGTCCCGGAAAGTGTGGGGGGACATCCTAAAGTATCCCTGCTACTCCTGTTGAAATGCTATTGCACTCACTACTCAGACTTTTTAGAAAATTTTTTTAAAAAGATTTTATTCATTTGAAAGGCAGAGTTACAGAGAGGCAGAGAGAGAGAGAGGTCTTCCATTCACTGCTTCACTTCCCAAATGGCCACAATGACCAGAGCAGGGCCCATTTGAAGCCAGGAGCTTGGAGCTTCTTCAGGGTCTCCAACACAGGTACAGGGGCCCAAGTCTTCTACTGCTTTCCTAGGCCATAGCAGAGCTGAATGGGAAGTGGAGCAGCTGGGACCAGAACCTGCGCCCATATGGGATGCTGGCACTGCAGGCAGTGGCTTTACCAGCTAAGCCACAGCACTAGCACCTACTCAAAGACTTTGCCCCTGAAAAAATCTTCTTTCTCTGGTATTGTCAATGTATCCCTTTATTGTAGCCCCCATTTAAGAAAAAGAAAAAAGGGGACAGCATTGTGGCATAATAGGTTAAGCCACCACCTGTGGCACCTGCAATCCCATAGAAGCACCAATTCATGTCTTGGCTGCTTCATTTTTGATCCAGCTCCCTGCTAATGGCCTGGGAAAAGCAGTGGAAGATGCCTCAAGTCCTTGGGCCCCTGCACCTGCGTGGGAGACCCGGATGAAGCTCCTGGCATTGGTCTGGTCCAGCACTTGTGGCCATCTGGGAAATGAACCAGCACACAGAAGCTAGCTAGCTCGCTTGCTCGCTCTCACTCGCTCTCTCTTTCTCTCTCTCACACATACACACTTCTCTCCCTCTGTCTCTCTGTTCTACCTCTCTAACTTTCAAAATTAATAAAGAATTCTTAAAAATAAAAAGGCCCCTAGATCCTTCTCTACATCCACTGGCTCCATTTCCACATTTCTGTTTGTGCCACTGTTCTCCGCTGTTCTCTCTAAAGACAGGGTTAAAATCCATCCCAATCAGGCTTTTTCTCCCTCCAAGTCTGTGAAACCACATTCGTCAAGGTCACCAAACATATCCATCCTGCCAAAGCTCTAAACTGCCTTTAACACAGCCAATCACTTATTTCTAGAAGCCTTTTCTTCATGTGGCTTCTGCAACTCAAAACGCTCCTGCTTTGGGCCGTCGTCGGCATGGTGGCACAGCAGGTTAAGCTGCCTCCTGCCGGGCAGGCATCTCATACTGCAGCACCAGTTCATGTCCTGGCTGCTCTGCTTCCAATCCAGGTGTCTGCTAATGGGAAGGTAGCAGAAGACAGCCCAAGTGCTTGGGCCCTGCACTCTGTGGGAGTCCAGGAAGGAGTTCCCTGGCTCCTGGCTTTAGCCTGGCGCAGACCTGGCTGTTGTGACCATTTAGGGCAGTGAACCAATGAATGGGAGATCTCTCAGTCTCTCTATCTCTCTTTGCCTTTCAGATAAATAAATCTAAAATTAAAAAAAAAAAAAAAAAAACCGTCTCCTGGTTTTCTTCCTCCCTTGCTGGCTGCCTCTTCTTAGTCTCATTTGCTGGATTCCCACCCCTTCCCTCTGCCATCCCATCCTCAGTCACCAAACTTCCGATGATGGAAGCTCCAGGTAAATTCCTGGAACTCTTCTTCACTCAATTCGCAGGCGATCTCACGGCCTTTAAAATGCTGTTCCTGACTTCCAAGTTGCGCCTGCGGCCCTGGCTGCTGCTCTGAGGCTCAGGCTGCACTTCTGGCTGCCTGCTCCTCTGACAGTCATTCCAAACTTACCCTGGCCAGCAGGGGTCTGTCTTGCTTTTCCTTCCAAATCTGCTCCTCCACTGTGCTTGCCATTCCAGGTCATCTCACCCCGGTTCACCCAGTGCTTATGCCAAAAAGCTTCATTTCTCTCTATTGCCCAAACCCTCAGCCAGCCATGTAAGTTCTGTCCAAAAATGTATCCCAAACCATTGAGTTGGCAATGGCTTCTTAAGTATCTCATGCATGCACACACACACACACACACACAGTATGACACATAAAGCACTGGCAACAAAAGAAATAAATTAGATTTCATAAAAATTAAAAGACATTTTTAAAAAGATTTATTTATTTGAAAGGCAGAGTTACAGAGAGGCAGAGACAGAGGCAGAGGCAAAGGCAGAGAGAGAGAGGTCTTCCATCTGCTGGTTCACTCCCCAAATGGTCACAATGGCTGGAGCTGGGCCCATCTGGAACCAAGAGCCTGGAGCCTCTCCTGGCTTCAAACTGGCTCAGCCCTGGCTGTTGTGAACACCTGGGGAGTGAACCAGCAAATGGAAGATACCTCTCTCTCTCACTCTCTTTTTCTCTCTCCTCATCTGTCTTTGTGTCACTCTGCTTTTCAAACAAGTAAATCAAAGAGAGACAGAGAGAGAGAGAGAGAGAAAAGAAGCACGCTGGGTATTGTGGTACACTGGATTAAGCCGCCACTTAGAATCCCACATCAGTCCTGCCTCCAGTTCCAGTCCAGCTTCCTGCTCCTGTGCACCCTGGGAGGCAGCAGGTGACGTTTCAAGTCCTTAGGCCCCTGCCACCCACATGGGAGACCCAGATGAAGTTCCTGGCTCCTGGCTTCTGTCTGGACAGGCCATGGGTGTTGTGGCCATTTGGAGAGTAAACTGACAGATAGGAAGATCTCTCTCTCTTTCTCTCTGTGTCTTTCCTTTTCTCGGTCACTCTGCCTTTCAAATGAATAAAAATAAATATTAAAAAAAAAGAGAGAAAAAACAGGGGCATGCATTTGGTTCAGTGGTGAAGGTTGCGGTGGGACATTCACATCCCATTGTCAGAGCACCTCCTATCCAGCTTCCTGCTAGCGTGCACCCTGGGAGCAGCACTGATGCTCAGTACTGGAGTCTCTGCCACCCTGTGCGAGACGGATTGAATTCTGAGCTCCTGGCTTTGGCCTGGCCCTGCGCTGGCTGTTGCAGGCACTTAGGGAATAAACTAGCAAATGGAAGCTCCCTCTCTGCCTTTCAAATAAAGTGAAAATAAATATATATTTTAACAGCTTTAATTTAAAAATAAGAACAAACCACAATGAGAAATAACCGGATATGGAGAAATCAGAATCCTCATCACCACTGGGGAAGTGGAAGCTAGTGAGACCACTATGGAAAACATGCTGGCAGCTCCTCAAAAAGTTAAAAATGGAACCACCGGATGAGCCAGCAGTTCTACTCCTAGGAATATGCCCACAAGAGTCGAAATCAAGGATGCACCAGACACTGTACACCAACGGCCATCGTGGCATTACTCCTAATAGCTCAAAAGACAGTGCTGCGGGGTGAACCTTTCCAGCATTAGGCACTGGAACTTCGTGGCCAATGGAAGAGAATCGGGAGGCGGGCCTCTGAGAGGTGATTGGCTGTGGGGGCTCCTCCCTCCCGAATGGGAGAGGGGCCCTCTCAGAGGAGGCTCCCCGCTCTGTCTTGCCTTTTCACCAGGTGAAGACAGGGTCTTACCTCCCTCTGGAGGCTGCAGCACCGTCCAGCTGTCCTGGAAGCAGGCAGCAGCAGTTGGTCAACGGAAAACCGAAACCTGCGGGTCCCCGGATGCTGGAATTCCCAGCGTCCAGACTGCAAGAAATAAACCTCTGTTCTTTTTCTCTTACAGCAGCACAAAATGGACAAAGGCAGGAGGAAACAATCTAAACACACCCTCCTGTAGATGAATGGCTAAGCAAAGTGTGGTATGTAGGACACATGCACAGTGAAATACTATTCAGTCGTGAAAAGGAATGGAGGCCTGACGTTAGCTACACTGAGAATGAACCGTGAAAACATGCTAAGTGAAATAAGCCAGACACAATTGGACAAATATTGTATGATTCCAATTAAATGACACATCTAGAATAGGCAAATTCGTAGAGATAGAAAGTAGAATAACGGGTTACCAGGGAGTAGGGGGTAATGGAATGTTACTGCTGAATAGGTTCAGAGCTTCTGTTTACAATGATGAAAATATTTTGGAAATAGGTAATGGTGATGGTTGCACAGCATTGCATGTGAATTTATTTTAAAGATTTATTTATTTATTTGAAAGAGTTACAGAGAGAAGGAGGGGCAGAGAGAGAGAGAGAGGTCTTCCATCTGCTGGTTCACTCTCCAGATGGCCGCAACAGTTGGAGCTGAGCTGATCTGAAGCCAGGAGCCAGGAGCTTCCTCTGGGTCTCCCACATGGGTGCAGGAGTCCAAAGACTTGGGCCATCTTCTACTGCTTTACCAGGCCATAGCAGAGAACTAGATCAGAAGTGGAGCAGCCAGGACTTGAATTGGTGCCCATATGGGATGCTGGCACTGCAGGCAGCAGATTTACTTGCTACACCACAGTGCTGGCCCCAGATTTTTTTTATTTTTATTTTTTGACAGGCAGAGTTAGAGAGAGAGAGAGACAGAGACAGAGAGAAAGGTCTTCCTTCCGTTGGTTCACCCCCCAAATGGCCGTACGGTCTGCGTGCTACACTGATCCGAAGCCAGGAGCCAGGTGCTTCTCCTGGTCTCCCATGGGGTGCAGGGCCCAAGCACTTGGGCCATCCTCCACTGTGCTCCCGGGCCATAGCAGGGAGCTGGCCTGGAAGAGGGGCAACCGGGACAGAATGCAGCACCCCGACTGGGACTAGAACCCGGTGTGCCAGCACCGCTAGGTGGAGGATTAGCCTATTGAGCCGCAGCGCCAGCCAATTTTTTTATTTTTAAAAAAGCTTATTTATGGGGCCAGCATTGTGGTACAGCGGGTTAACGCCCTGGCCTGAAGTGCCGGTACTCCATATGGGCATCGGTTTGAGACCCGGCTGCTCCACTTCCAATCCAGCTCTCTGCTATGGCCTAGGAAAGCAGTAGAAGATGGCCCAAGTCCTTGGACCCCTGCACCCACATGGGAGACACAGAAGAAGCTCCTGGCTCCTGGCTTCAGGTTGGCGTAGCTCTGGCTGTTGCAGCCAATTGGAGAGTGAACCAGCGGATGGAAGACCTCTCTCTCTCTGTCTCTCCTCTCTCTGTGTAACTCTGACTTTCAAATACATAAATAAATCTTAAACTTTATTAAAAATATTTATTTATGTATTTGGAAGACAGTTACAGAGAATGAGAGAGAGGGAGAGACAGAGAGAGATCTTTTATCCACTGTTTCATTCCCCAAATGGCCACAATGGCCAGGGCTGGGCCAGGGCTGGGCCAGGCAGAAGCAAGGAGGCAGGAGCTTCATCCAGGTCTCCCATGTTGGTGGCAGGAGCCCGGGTACTTGAATCATCTTTTGCTGCCCTCCCAGGTGCATCAGCAGGGAGCTGGATTGGAAGCAGCTGAGACTATAACCAACGCTCGTGTGGGAGGTCAGCATTTCAGGTGGTGGCTTAACCTGCTGCACCAAAGCACTGGCCTCTGTGAATGTGTTCCTTACATGTTTCCACTTTTTTGTTTTCATTTTATGAAAAAGACAGAGAAAGAGAGTGACAGACAGATGGAGAGATCTTCCATCTACTGGTTTATTCCCCAAATATCCGCAGCAACCTGGGCTGGATTAGGCTGAAGCCAGGAGCCTGGAACTCAATCCATGTCTCCCAGGTGCATGGCAGGGATCCAAGTACTTGAGCCATCACTGCCTACAAGGGTTCACATTAGCAGGAAGATGCAATCAGAGGCAGGGCCTGGACTCTAACTCAGGCACTCAGTTATGGGAGGTAGACATTGCAAGTGGCAGCTTAACTGCTACACCAAATGCCCACTCTTGTGAATGTATTTAATGCCACTGAATTGTATACTTCAAAATGGTTAAATAGCAAACTATGTTTTTTGAAATGATTTATTTATATATTTGAAAGGCAGAGTTATAGAGAGATACTGAGAGGAAGAGATCTTTCATCCACTGGTTCACTCCCCAAACGGCCACAACAGGTAGAGCTGGGCCAGGCTGAAGCCAGGAGCCTGGAACTCCCTTGGGGTCCCCTACTTGAGTGGCAGGGACCTAAGTGCTTGGGCCATCTTTTGCTCCTTTCTCAAGTGCATTAGCTCAGGGAGCTGGATCAGAAGCAGAGCAGCCAGGACTCAAACTGGCATTCATATGGGATGCTGGCATTGCAGGCAGCAACTTAACCCACTGTACACGGTGCCAGCCCACTGTAATTTTATCATAGTAGAAGAAATGAAAAAAGAAAACCATATTCCAAATCTCTTTCCCAAGCTCAGTCACCATCACCTCTGGCTAATTAGTCTCCTTGTTTCCATTCACCCCCTTTTTTCATAGAGAAGCCAGGGTGGTCTTTTAAAACACAAATCCTTCCAACACTCTACAGCTTAACGGCCTCCAATGACTTCCTGTCATTCTCAGGTCAATCCAAACTCTTGCTGGCATCATATAAGGTGCTGGTTCGAGTCCCAGCTGCTCCACTTCCAACCCAGGTCTCTGCTATGGCCTGGAAAAGCCGCTGTGGCTGGCGCACTGTGCTGATCCGAAGCCAGGAGCCAGGTGCTTCTCCTGGTCTCCCATGGGGTGCAGGGCCCAAGCACTTGGGCCATCCTCCACTGCCTTCACGGGCCACAGCAGAGAGCTGGCCTGGAAGAGGGGCAACCGGGACAGAATCCGGTGCCCCGACTGGGACTAGAACCCAGTGTGCTGGCACCGCAAGGCAGAGGATTAGCCTATTGAGCTACGGCACCGGCCAAAAAAATGTTTTTTTGAGAAGCGGAGAGAGAGAGTGAGAGTGAGAGAGTGCTCACATCTTTTGGCCCACTTCCCATATGGTCACAACAGAAGGAGGGGTTGAAGTGAGAGCCAGGTGGGTGACAGGAACCCAATTACTTGAGCCTTCACCACTGCCTCCAGGGGTCTGTATTCGCTGGAAGCTGGATCAGGAGTGAGAGCTGGGAATTGAACCTGGGACTCTGTCCAGCATGGGGCATGGGTATCTTAGCCACTAGGCTGAACACCCACTCCTTGCTTTTCTTTTCCTACTCTGAACACTACTACTAATACTCCCACAGTTCCCTCAGGGCACTGCCAACTGCAGCTGCCAAAGACAGGCCAGGAAGGCTTCCTGAAGGAAGGAGGCACACGTTTTCTCTGAGCGGACATTCAGCAAACATGGCTGTGTGTTGAGGTCACTTCTGGAAGCATCGGTCATTGTCCTCACTGTAGTCTCTGGTAGCTGATGACACGGATGAGTAACGTCTCTGGCTCTTCTGCGAAACCACACCCTCCCCTCTGCACCCTGTGGCTCCTGGCCCCTCTGCAGGTGTTTCCTGGACCTCAACCGCCGGGGAGAGTTTCTCTCTTTTCTCCGGAACCTGGTTCTCTTCTCCAGGTTTCCAAGGTAATATTGTTCAGTCGGAGGGCTTTAGATAACCACAGATATGCTGATAACTGTCCTCAAAACTGTCTTCATCCCATCCCCTCCTCTTAGAGGCGCACAGAACACAGCCCCTGCCTATGTGGTGTCTCCTCGGTGTCCCACAAGCATCTAGGACTTATCAGAAGCGGACTCTGGGTTTTGACTCTGACACTTGCCCTTCTAGTCTTCTCTTGCTCCTAACGATGCCACCATCCACACAGCTGTCCACATCAACAATTTCTTCCTTTCCTTCACCACCTCTCACACCCAGTCTTCTCCTAAATCCTGTTGCTCTACCTCCAAAACTTATCTGGAATCTGCCTACTTCTCCCCATTACAACCTTTTAACTCTCACCTGGGTGACCACAACAGCCTCTCAATGGCCTCACTGCACGAACTCTGGCTCCTGCGGTCTGTTCTCCCGGCAGCCAGACACACCTTTTAAAAACATAAACCCAATTTGTCTGCCTAAAAGCTGCTAAAGTCTTCTTTCCCATTGTGCTTTGCAAACATCCACATCTGTATCAAGGTCTATTAGTAGGCAGCTGGATTGGAAGTGGAGCAGCCAGGACTCCACACAGAATGCTGGTGCTGCACACTCCAGCTTAACCCGCTGCACCGAGCACCTGCCCCTGTCTGTTTTATTTTTAATGTGTTCAAGTCACACAGCTTATAAGTGGGAAAACTAGGATTCAAAGTCAGGCAGTCTGGCTCCTGAGACTGTATGCTCACCCCCGTAAAAATAATCTGAGGTGCAATGAAGCATTTTAAAGCTGACAATTCAACGGAGTTAGGACACTCACGCTGCCACGCAGCCATCACCTCTACCTAGCGACAAAACAAAACTCTTATCCATTAAGCAATTGTCCTCCATGTAGTATTTTTGAGTCTCTCACTGACCAAGTGTACGACTGAGGAAAACGAGGCTGGAGTTCAGCATTGGTTCCTGGGTCACACAGCTAGCGAGGTTCACCCTTCGTTTTCGGACCCCAGAGCCTAAACATCTGATTAGTACATCTTTGGAGTAACCCGCAGAGAGAGAGGGCTAGATCCGGGCTTCAAGGAGTACATTTTGTCGAGGGCAGGGCACTGGAACAAGCGCGCCCTCCACAGAACAAAGCGAACGTCGATGTAAAACTTTAATTAGTACCGTCCAGGCGGTGGGCAGAGCGGGCAACCTCGGCACAGGGGCAGCCAAGGCCCGCGCTTGCAAAGGTCAGTGCCGTAGGAAGCTCTGGAGACGGCCGGACAACCAGGAGCCCCTAGGAGTGCCAAGCTGGGAACCGAATGAAGGCAGGGGTGCCAGGAGGGCGAGGCTTGCCTTCCGCGGCCAGGCCCAGCCGGCAAGCCCCCGTGGCCGCTTCAGGGAGCGGCTAGCGGAGAAGACAGCAGGAAGCAGGTCAAGGCCATTTGCATGCCCCGCTCGAGGGGGCCTGCAGGGCCCCGGGACGCCTCAGTGTGAAGTCATCCCCGCGAGGCGCCTGTCATCTCTCTGAAATCCTTGATCCTGCAACGGAAGGGCACGCTCTGCGTGGCCCCCTCTTCTTTAGGGGTCCGGGACAGAGGACAACCTTCCAAGTGGCCCTCAGTTACTTCTCGCTCCAGTGAGAGGACTGGGCGGGCCCCCGTGCTCCAGTGACCGAGCGCTTCTTCCACAGGCTGCCCACCTTCCGACTCAGGGCGGCGGCGGGAGTTCCAGATCTACAACGCTCCGCTCTGGGCCCAGTCACGCCCCACGTGCCCCCGAGGGCCGCTCCATGGAAACCAAAATATCACAACGCCACTTGAGGTATCGCGAGAAGCGCGATCGCGCCCACAGCAGAGGAGAGGCGGAACGAGGGCGGGAACGTAGAGCGAAGTGGGGAGGAGCCCCAGCGCTTCCGAGGTCCGGGTCTGAGACGGTCTCTCCAGGCGGCGCTCCCGCGTGACTGCGCTTTACATAATCGCGGCCTCGCGCGTCACAGTGGCGTACACCAGTTCGTACCGAATCAGAGTCGTCAAAGGCTCCGTGTTCCGCCCCTTTCTGCTTGATTGACGCCTAAGTAAACCAGTAAACGGGCGTCCAGCGCCGCCGCGCCCGCCCCGGCCCGCCCGCCCGCTCCCGCCCTCCCGCCTGCCGCAACCCACAGCCTGCCGCCGCCGCTGCTGCCGCTGCCGCCGCCGCCAGGTTGTGCCTCAGACTGACAGATAAAGCGGCGGGCCGGGCCGGCGGGGCGGTGAGCACGGCCCGAGCCGGACATGGCGGCGCTCTACGCCTGCACCAAGTGCCACCAGCGCTTCCCCTTCGAGGCGCTGTCTCAGGGGCAGCAGCTGTGCAAGGTGCGCGGGCTGGGGCGGCGGCCGGGAACTGGGAACGCAGGAGGCGCGGCCCGGAGCTCCCGGCGATGTGGGAACGCCCGGCAGGGTCCCCCGGGCAGGGTGTGGTAGGCTCCCCTAATTGAGGAGCCGCACGCACTCCGATTGAGGTCCGGCGGGGCAGTGGGGGCAGTCCCGGGCCGTGTCCAGGCCCCCACGGGTCGGCGTGTCCGGGTGCTTAGCAACCGCGAGGGATTGTTCGCCGACCCGGCGAGGTCGGGGGAGGGGACCGCGCGTTCCCTTGCCAGCGCCGGGGACCCCTTGCTTTGCCTTTCTCGTGGCCGCGTCTCCCTGATTGTAGGCTGAGGGACCCCCTGCCCCGCCTAGGACCGAGCTCCGGAGTTGGGAGCTGCCCGGGACAAGAGTCTCCTGCTATTTTGAGCCAGTCTCAGAATCAGAGGTAGCTACGCTTTATCTTAAAAAGGAAAGAAAAGAAAGCCCCCACAATAGAGTGCACGAAGCAGGGTGACTTTTCAGCATCCAGGTGGTGACCTTCGCTCCTCGCCCTAACCAGCTTCTGATCAGTTTTTTGAAGTTGCTTTATCCCATTTGCCTGTTTAAACAAATATAGGTGCTGTTGGACAGTAGTTAAAAGTCCCCCAAACGGCAAAAATGGGATTTTGAGATATCCAGATAATCCTAAGTTTGTGTCCCTGGCTTGAATAACTCATAATTCTGCCGCTTTTGCCCCAGGTGCCCTGACTTTGCCACTTTTGTTTACCATATCTGAGAAAATGCAAATGTATATGGAATCTTAAGAAGCTTTGTGTATATAAATAGTCATGATTTTAATCTAGCACTTTTATTTCAGAAGTAAACCTGCTCAAAATCACACGGTGGCGGAAGAACTGGGACTAGAATTCACGCTCTGGTTCCCAGTGTGGGACTTCTTCATCTGTCTGTTTTATAATTTATGACTAATTCCGTATAAGTTCTTACCGAACTCCCACATCAACAGCAGGGCAGTGATGCAAATACTACAGAGGAGAAAAATAAGGCCCAGAAAGTTTAAGTGACTCACTCAAGCATAGTGGCTGTGCTAGGAATAGTACCCAGGTCTTCTACTTCCTGCTGAGGGCTGTTTGCATTCTTGCCTGCCTTTTACAGTTCTGTCCCCATTTCGTTTCAGGAATGTCGGATTGCACACCCTGTTGTGAAGTGTACCTACTGCAGGACTGAGTACCAGCAGGAGAGGTAGAGTTTTTGTCCACCATGAGAGACCTGAATAGGCTTTTTTTCTTTTAAAATCTGTGACAGCATTTTCTGTACACATCTGAAATCAATTCTGTGGTACACACAAATTCTGCAATTTCCTGCTAAAGCATATTGAAGGGCATGTAATACATGTATGAATATGGTTCTCTGGATACCATTCATTGTTGCTTATGGTTTTCAAGTTACTTATTTTTCAGACCCTTGATCATTTTATATTGTGGTTATGATCTTTTTGACACTAAGAAGGCAATGATCCCACAACAATAAAACATGAATCTCACTTTCTGGTATGTATATTATGCTGATATTGAAGATTGTATCAGCCCAAAGAAGATACTTTTGGAAACGTGACAATCCTGATAAGGGTTTGCTAGCCCTACCCACATTGGAAAACTCATTTGCTTTTACACTTCCCTTGTGTGAGTCTCATTTTTAGAAGTGTGAGAAAGCCTTAGGTGTGGGTGAGTACGCATCATGAGTATCTTTTCAATAGCAGTAAGGTAGACTGGTGTGGAACTTTCATAATTGTAGGTATTCCTGCCTTCAGTAGGTTGGGGCTGTGGTTATAGACATAGAAGCCTAACTTTAGTCAGCCTCATTTCAACTCTAGTAATATTTCCCCAACGTTTGTTTATGGATATTTTCAAACAAAAGATACAGTTGGAAGAGCTGATGAATACCCATAGAGTTACTAGTTAAATCTACAGTGTATAAATTTGACTGTATTTGCATCCTCCCATCTTTTCATCTCTGACCCATCAATGCATCAATCCATCTTATTGCTGAAGTACTTTAAGGTCACAGACATCAATATACTTGATCCCTAAACACTTCAGCATGCATATCACTAACTAGAATTAAATGTTCTTTTGTAAAGGCAAAATTTGTGTAAGGGATCTCAAATCTTAAGTACATCAGCTGTTGAGTTTTACAAACAATACGCACATCTTTGTCACCCCAAACCCTGTGGGAATTCAGAATGTTCCCATCACTCTGGAGTCTTCTCATGCGCCAACCCAGTCAAGCGCCACACACCGCTTGTTTCCTTCAGGCAGTTAGTATTCGGATTTCCACTTCTGCCACAGATTAGTTTTTCTGCTCTAAAACTTCCTATCAGTGGACTCAAACACAATACACTCTAGAAACTTTCTGTTTTCAGTTTTACACTTAGATGTGTGAGCCGTCTTGAATTGTCTTCTGTGTGTGGTGAGATATGAACTTGGATATGAACTTGGACTCTTAATTTATACCACATACAAATTATTTCAAGATGAGTCACAGAGATAATTTTTCTTTGCGTGTTTTCTGTCAGGAGCACTGGTATATATTGACATGGACCATGATCCTTTCATCATAAATCCAGCTTTCATCCTAAATCCAAAGTGTTGCTCAATGACACAGACTCACTGATGCTAGTCTTCTTTCCAGATGTTTTCCTCAGCCTACTACACTTCTTGTATTGCCTTTTTAGAGTGGCAGAAAATTGTCCTGCAAAAATGTTTTTTCCAATATCTCAATTGTATTTAAATATTGTCTGTGTTAGCTTTATGAATACATTGCATTTAAATGCATTTCATTTAAATATGATTAAATTTCATGTAAATATTTCTGTTGACTTTATGATTACATTCATAGAAATTATATGGGAAAGTAATCACAAAACAGACTAGATTTTTATGTGATTTTATTTTTAGCCCTCAGAGTATTGTTTTAACTGTTAATGTACCCCAAACATTCATTTGTATTTCCCTTTTTGAAGGGTTAGTTTTTATTTAAAGATAACTTTTTTTCTAGGCAGCTCTATTAGTTAGGCACTTATATGATATTATGACTTCTGGGTCTTCAGAAGGCAACAAATATTTTTATTTTTGTCAATGAAATTGGAAATATTACTGAGTGTTTGGTCATAGCATCTTCTCACCTTCGGGATTTTTATATGCTTTTACTTATGGAGGAGAACACAAAGTAGGGTCAACATGGATAGAATCTGAATTTATATCCAAATGCACAAACTTCATTCCTCATCTCTGACTTCTCAACTCTTCATTTGAACTGAGGAAAGTTAGTTTATTTTCTGCTAGTCCATTGCAATCTAACATAATATTTTGAGAGTCCTCTCCATATCTATTTTATTTTATTTAAGAATCCTTGGAGTTGTCATAATCAGAAGTGATTCATGCTTCATTTTAACCAAAATATTGTCTTATTTGAGATAATAAAATTAAGAACTGCATAGTAATTAAAAGCTTTATTGGGCAGATACTTAAACTCCAGTTAACTGAATGTCTAGACTATTTCACCTTGGCCCTTAGCAGTAAGCAAACTCCTTGGGTTTAAGGAGGAATCGATTATTAGATGTTCTAAGTCTTGTGTCTCTTTCTCCTTTAACAGTAAAACCAATACAATATGCAAGAAATGCGCTCAGAATGTGCAGTTGTATGGAACGGTAAGTAGGATTTTTCTAAACCTCACAGTGAGTACTTGGGTCTCATGGAAGCTTAACCTTCTATGGACTATTAACGTCATCACAATTGTCTCATCTGAAGAACTAGTTGTATTAATATATTTAATAATACAGCTTTCTAGCTTAGCTAATATACTTATTGTTAAGGAGTTCTATGTTTATTTGCCACTTTGGGATTATGATTCTAAATTTCATTGAGAGGCGTCAGTGACCTATGGAAAGAAAAGGGGAAAGGTGAATGCTGAGACTTTGTTTGGTAACAGTTGACTGTTGAATTTGATTTAAGTTTTTTTTCTCTTAATGTTAGAGTTTATGATACTGTGTCCTTGCAGGGCTTCTCAACGTGTTTATACACTGATATGTTTTATAGCATGATAATGGCAAAGAAGTCTTCTCAGAAACTTAGAAGTACTTGCTGATTTATTTTATGAATTTTTCATAAAGTCTCAGCATACATCCTAGTAGGTTTTTGTTATTTTTTCATTTATTTATTTAAAATCAACAGTCCTATGTAGAAAACTGCTTTATGTAGCGTTAAGAATTGGGCTTCACTTGATCAATACAAAAACAAATTTATGAAGTTGGGAATACATTTTTGCCATGATTACTGGGTTACACAGTGGGAATTGTTGCTTTAAAAAATGAGCTAGTATTTTATGATATACTTACTTGACCCTTTTTTTCCTTCTTTAAGCCCAAACCGTGTCAGTATTGTAACATAATTGCAGCATTTATTGGCAATAAATGCCAGCGCTGTACAAATTCAGAGAAGAAGTATGGACCGCCATATTCTTGTGAACAGTGCAAGCAGCAGTGTGCGTTTGACAGGAAAGATGATAGAAAGAAGGTAAATACCCATGTTTCTCTTGAATTTTTTTTCTTTCAGAGAAATTCAAATGGACCAATTATGTTAAGAAAAATGTAACAGAGTTCTCAGTTCCTTTGCTGGTTCTGTTATTGCAGAAGATATTCAAATAATTTTTTCCTGAATATTTTCTAACATTTATATTATATTCCAACATTTGATGAAAAGCTGAATTACAGAGATTAATATCCCACATAGGCAAAGCAGGTCTTGACAAGATTCTGTAGAACTCTGTAAAGAAGAGATTGTGACCTAAGATAGAGTGGTATGACTAGTTTTACCCTGTGGGTCTTTAAATGTTCCTGTTGAAGTTAAGGATCACAAGATGACAACAGAAAGAGGCTGCATGGTGGTACTCTGGTGAACTAAAGTGGCATGGAGTTTGGTCACACGACCCTCCTGCTCGATACCATCCCGCCTTGGTTTCCAGATGCACTTGACATAAAATGCATGCCCTTCCATGCCTTCAGGACCCACACCTGGCTCTCAGCCTCATCGTCTGTCACTCTTCTTCCTCCTCACCTTGTTATATCCATGCTGGCAACCTGTTGGTCCTTCAGCCATGCCAGTCTCTTAGCCACCTTTGTGCTAGCTGTCCTTTTGTCTGGTGCGCCTTCTCCAGTGTCGTTACTGGTTCTTCATGTCAGGTCTCAGTCAGATGCCCCCTCATCACAGAGACCTTGACTCAGTCCCTCTTTGCTGTGTCACCCAGTTTTACTGCCTTCATGGCATAGTGTTGAAAGGTTATCGTGTTTATTTGCTCACGTTTGTCCATCCACACTGGAACATGAGGTCTTTGTCCATTTTGTTCTCTGCTGTATATTTTCGACAGTCTAGCACATACAAGTTGCTCAATAAATATTTGTTGACTGAGATTTAGTTCAGAAACTTTTCAATGTTCAGAGATGCTTTCAGGGGTGCTTAAGCACTTAAGGGGTAACTCTTGATAACCAAATTCATTCGTGTACAGTGGAAGGATATAACTTCCCAGTGCCCAGAATACTCCTGCCTGCCAAGTAGGACACTTCTTCCCTGACCAAGATAATGGAGAAGCTGCATTAGTAATCAGGAGTTAGCAGCCTCCAGGTCCTGTTCCACGCCTGGGGCTGGTGAAGTGATCTAGGCAAGTTACTTTTGCTCTCATGCATCAGTTTCTTCAAATTTCCCAATAATACTAACAGTAGCTACCTCACAGGAGTAGGAAGAGATTTATTTATTTTTTTAAGATTTATTTATTTATTTGAAAGTTAGAGTTACACAAAGAGAGAGAGGGGTCTTCCATCCATGGGTTCACTCCCCAGTTGGCCACAATGGCTGGAGCTGCGCTGATCCCAAGCCAAGAGCCAGGAGCTTCTTCCGGGTCTCTCACTTGGGCCATCTTTTACTGCTTTCCCAGGCCATAGCAGAGAGCTGAATGGGAAGTGGAGCAGCCAGGACTTGAACCAACGTCCATATGAGATGCTGGTACTGCAGGCAGTGGCTTTCCCTGTTGTGCCACAATGCCAGCCCCAGGAAGATATTTTCTTGAAAAAGATCTAGACCCATAAAAAAATTCTGAACCTGGCACATCCTGTGACTCCATAAATGGTTCCTATATTATTACTAACTGAATAGCTAATTTTATTAGTCTGGTTATACTGCAATTCCTTAAGTTTCTGCTTCATTAATTATTCTATTTAGGGTTTGGGTGTTTTTACACATCTTTAATCACATGCTCATAGACTTTAGGAGAGGAAGGCTAAGCTTAGGGATGTAAGAGTGAGTGATCTAGACTCAGTGTGTGAGTTGGAATCCTGTGTCTGTCACTTAAGAGCTGTGTGACTTTGGACAAGTTAACTTCTCAGTGCTTCACTTTCCTCATCTATGAATGGAAATGATCAGACCTCAGCATTGTTCCAAAGACTGAGTTGTTAAGTGTAAAACCTTTAGAATGGAACCTGGTACATAAAGGTATGCAGTCAGCATTATCTATCATTATTTGTTTTTGATAGTTAAGTTCTTTTAAAAAAAAAAAAAACATTTATTTATTTATCCAAAAGACCAACAACAAAAGAGGAAGAGACTGAGAGAGAGAGCTTCTATATGCTGGTTCACTCCTCAAATAGCCACAACAGCCAGGGCTGGGCCAGGGCAAAGCCCAGAACTTCATCCGGATCTCCCTTGTGGGTGGCAGAGGCCCAAAGACTTGAGCCGTCTTCTGTTGCCTTCCCAGGAGCACTAGCAGGGAACTGGGCCATCAGCATCACGAGCGGCAGTTTAACCCCCTGTGCCACAACATTGTCCCCTTGAGAGTTAGATTCTCAGAGGATGATTGTTTATTTGTAGTTTATTTTTAAAGCAGAGACCTGAAATATGAGTAAAATATCCTGTGGTCCTGTGTGCGTGCTTTCTTTTCAGTGGTGCAGCTTTGTTTTGGTTGTAAGCTACTTTATGAGAGCTCTTTCCTGAGCAGGGTCTTCAGGAGGGTTTCACAGTCAGGCCTTCAGGCATATCCCACATTCGTGAGATGAAGCAGATTGAAGTTCAGCTTATATATTCAATTAGGAAATAATTAAATGTCAATCAGATACTGGACATTGTTATAGATACTGGAAATAAGTGAAGTAAACAGATGAGATCCTTCTCTCACTTTTTTTTTTTTTTTGTAAGATTTATTTATTTGAAAAGCAGAGTGACAGAGAAAGAGGTTCACTCCCCCAAGTGCCTGCGACAGCTGAGGCTGGGTCAAGCCAAATTCAAGAGCCAGGAACCCTATCTGGGTCTTCCACATGGGTGTCAGGAAGCAAAGAACTTGGGCTGTCATCAGCATTACAGGTGTATTAGCAGGAAGTTGAGTTAGAAGTAGAGGCAGGACTTGATCCCAGGCACTCCAGTGTGGGATGTGGGTGTTCCAAACAACAGCTGTGACACAAAGCCTGCCCCCTCACAGATCTTACATCCATATATTGTGTGAGAGAGAGCGAGAGAGAGATGGAAGAAGTCCAAGAAAAAAATGAAGACCAGCGCTGCAGCTCACTGGGCTGATCCTCCGCCTGCGGCACCAGCTCTCCGGGTTCTAGTCCCGGTCGGGGCGCCAGATTCTGTCCCGGTTGCTCCTCTTCCAGGCCAGCTCTCTGCTCTGGCCCAGGAGGGCAGTGGAGGATGGCCCAGGTCCTTGGGCCCTGCACCCGCATGGGAGACCGGGAGGAGGCGCCTGGCTCCTGGCTTCAGATTGGTGCAGCGCGCCAGGTGTAACGACCATTTTGGGGGGTGAACCAACAGGAGGAAGACCTAAAATTTAAAAAAAAAAAAAAGAAAAAATATAAAAAAATGAAGACAAATTGTAGGTATAAGTGCTATGAAGAAATAGAATGCTCAGTGGAGAGTGGTGGGGAGGAGAGCCATGATGTGGCAATCAGCAGAACCTCCGAGAAGATAACATTTGTGTTGAAACTAGAATGGGAAAGGAGGCCTTGTGGGAAGCCCTGGAGGGCAAAGCTTCCAGGAAGAGGGAAGGGCTGTGATAAGACCCTATGCACTGCACAAGAGAGAATGTAGAGTGAACAAGGCGGAGAGAAAGGAAAGGAAGTTCTGGATGCAGGTAGGGGCTATGTCTGCATGGGAGATGGCAAAAAAAAAGTTTGTATTTTAATACTAGATTTGATGAGAAAACGTTGGATTTTGAGGAGATGATATGATCAGATTTACATATAAGGAAGCTCTCTGGCAGTTAATGTGGAAGTAGTTCTTAAAAGTAGTGGGATAAGGACTTGATTAGGACAGAACTGTGACTTAGAAAGTGAATGGATTCAAGAGTAAGAATTGAAAACCATGAAGTTCCATAAAATGCTAGCGCTTTCCCTCTCTATCCTGGGTAATTCCACCAGCCCTGCTGCCCTGCCTTCTGTAGTAGACTGCCCCGCAAATTGCTTTGCAATCTGAAGGTTTTTTTTGAAAGAGTTGTTTGTTTGTTTATTTGAAAGGTAGAATGACAGAGGGAGCGGTATCTTCCATCCACTGATTTTTTTTCCCCTAAATGACCAAAACAGCCATCTGGGCCAGGCTGAAGTCAAGAAGCAAGAACTCATCCAGGTCCCCCATGGGGCAGCAGGGCTCCAGGTCCTTGGGCGGTCTTCTGCTGCCTTCCCAGGCACAGTAGCAGGAAGCTGGAAGTAGCAGGAAGCCCCTTCACTTCAGAAAGTGAAGTAGCGAGGATGTGCATTGGCTCCCCAGTATGAAATGCAGTTGTCGGGAGCAGTGACTTACTCCACTGCACCACAGTGCTGGCCCCCTGCAGTTTGAATGTTGCTCAAAGTGCCTGCCTTTCTGGCCTCCCGCCATGCTGCCCGAAGGAGTCAACCTTGCGTGATCTAAATAGCTGCATAGTGAGGCATCACCAGGGAAGGCTCCCTGGGAGCTGCTCACCCATTG
The DNA here is from genome assembly GCF_051225735.1 of Oryctolagus cuniculus. NCBI lineage: Eukaryota > Metazoa > Chordata > Mammalia > Lagomorpha > Leporidae > Oryctolagus > Oryctolagus cuniculus. Next base: position 144,658,129 of record NC_142873.1, on the reverse strand, counting down.
ATCTTTTTCTGGGGACATTCTTTACGTATCAGAGAAGGTATCCAGTAAGCCATTTTGTGAGCCAATTTTAAGGTATTAAACTGAAGTCTGGAAGTGAGTGTTTGGCCTAGTGATTAAGCAGCCAGTAAGGTACCCACATCCCATATCTGGAGTACCTAGAATTGATGCCTGCCTCCGACTCCTGACTCCAGCTTCCTGCTAACATAGACCCTGGGAGACAGCCATGATGGCTCCAGTGATTGAGTTCCTGCCACCTATGTGAGACCTGGATTGAGTTACTGGCTCTGGCTTTGGCCCCTCCCCCTATCTGGTCATTGTGGGCATTTGGAGAATGAAATAGTAGATAAGAGCTAGTGAGGGTGCACTTGTTTTTCTCTCTCTCTCTCTCTTTGCTTCTCAACTAAATAAAAATGAACAACAACAAAAAAACTGAAGTAGAGGGGAGGTGGCTTGGGGAGGTGTTGCCTAGAAGATACAAAGTTTCAGTTAGCCCAGAGGAGAAAGTTCCAGAGTTCTTTTATACAGCATGGCGACTATAGTTCATAGCAGTGTACTGTATTCTTGAATACTGCTAAGATAGTAGATGTCAAGTGTTCTTACCACAAAAAGAAGGTGTGAGGTAATATGCATGGTTTTTTTTGTTGTTGTTGTTGTTGTGTTTTTTTTTTTTTTTTTTTTTTTGACAGAGTGGATAGTGAGAGAGACAGAAAGAAAGGTCTTCCTTTGCCGTTGGTTCACCTTCCAATGGCCGTCATGGCTGGCGTGCTGTGGCTGGCGCACCGCGCTGATCCGAAGGCAGGAGCCAGGTGCTTCTCCTGGTTTCCCATGGGGTGCAGGGCCCAAGGACTTGGGCCATCCTCCACTGCCTTCCCTGGCCACAACAGAGAGCTGGCCTGGAAGAGGGGCAACCGGGAAAGAACCCGGCGCCCCGACCGGGACTAGAACCCGGTGTGCCAGCGCCGCTAAGTGGAGGATTAGCCTATTGAGCCGCGGCGCCGGCCATATGCATGTTAATTAGCTTGATTTAGCCATTCACACTATACATATTTCAAAACCGCATGTTGTACGTGATAAATACATATACTTTTATTTGTCAGTTTAAAAAAACCTGAAGTAAAGACTTTATATTATCTCATTGGTCTTCTCCCTGTTGTTTTCTTTAATGAGCACTGTGGATATACTTGTGTCTTTTCCAATTCTTATGGGAACATTACTCTGGTCTGTGTTGCAGAAAAACCAAAAGATACATACAATTAGCAGCTGATATTTAAGCAACTTGTACATGCCCAGCACTGTTAAGTGCTTTACCTATATTATATCACTAAATCCTTGCTGCAGCCCTCTGTGACGTGCCCATGGTCACCCGGCTCTAAGAGACAGAGCTGGGACTCAGCCTGGAGGTTCTTCTCCCCCTGCCCACATTCTTAGCCACTGCACTACACTCCCTCAGCTTCATCTTGGTCTCCTGGTGTTTCAGGTAGATGGCAAATTGCTGTGCTGGCTGTGTACACTTTCCTACAAACGGGTCCTGCAGAAGACCAAAGAGCAGAGGAAGCACCTGAGCAGCTCTTCTCGGTCTGGCCACCAGGAGAAGGAGCAGTACAGCCGCTTGAGTGGTGGTGGCCATTACAACAGGTACGCAAGATGCCTGAGACAGGCCCAGAGGTGCTGGTGAGTCCAGGGAGACACGTGCAGTCAGCCATGGAATTCACCAGCTCGTATGCTTTCTCTTACTTTTTCTTGAAATACTAGCTGGTAGGAAGAACCTCATTGGTCATGCTTTATGATTCGTATATCTTCCAAAAGCCAGAGAGGTTTCCATAAGGTGTCAGGGTTTCCTCACTTTGTATTGTGTCTGAGTTTTATAGAACTTAACTCTGTCTTCACACGTAGTGTCTTACGTTTACAGTGGCTTTTCTCCTTAGGAGACTGAACATTTCATTAGCTGAGGAATGTACTTTTCTAGTTTTAAAAATTTTTGTTTTAAAATTTATTTTCCTTTTATTTGAACGGCAGAGAGAGAGAGCGAGAGAGCACTTCCCTGTATTGGTTCATTTCCCACATGGGTGGCAAGGACCCAACTAATTGAGCCATCATCTGCTGCCTTCCAGGATGTACGTTAGCAGGAAGCTAGATCAAAAGTGCTGGGACTGAAACCAGGCCCTCTAATAGAGGACGCACACATCCTAAGCACTGTCTTAGCTGCTGTACCAAATGTCTGCCATAGCATACAGTTTTTTAAATGCTAGGAGGGTGATAGATGTTCTCGGTTTGCCCTGCTGAGATCCAGTTAAGATGTCTTATTGTTTTCTTCATCTTCCTTTGAGAGTGTCTGTAATATTGCTAAGAGTTCTGGCTCTGGACTGAATCCTGACTCTACCAACTTCTCTGTGGGGATCTGGGGCAAGTTTTGTTATCTGTAACATGAGGGAAATAATAGTATTACTTCATGAGGTTGTTATGAAGATAAATTACATAGTACCTGGTGATTAGTTTTATAGCTAGCATATAGGGTGTATGCAATCAACTTTAGTTATTTTTTGTTGTTACCATTAAGAGTGTTCATTGAGCAGACATTAAGGCCTCTCACAGGCCAGGGACTCTACTGGGAATGCAGAGAGGAATAACACAGCCCTGCTGTTCCCCTAGAGTGTGCAGTCTGGTCGGAAAGACAGACCTGTAATCAAATCTTTGCAGTATAATATGAGAGGCGCACAGTGGAAACTTGTCAAGATAGAGGCGTGAGAGGCAGGAGTAATTAACTGCCTTGGGAATCAGGTAAAGCACACTTGGAGAAGAGCTGGTTTGGAGCTGGATCTTAGGCTGAGTTGAAATCAACAGATAGGGGCTGGGCAGAAAGCATCCTAGGCTGCAGGAATGGCATTTACAAAGGCCTGGAGAGCAGGAGATCACATGGAGCCCTGCAGAATTCTGCCTTTTTATGCTTTTGGAGCTTACGGTTGGGAACTGGGGAATGGGAAGAAAGGGGTCCCTGCAGACCTGATGAGAAACGTGAACTTGATCCTGCATTTAGTGAGGAGCACTGAAGGGCTTCTACACTGGGGGTGGGGAGGAAGGAACCAAGTCTGTGTGGTTTTAAATAAATGAACCCTGCGGGTTGGAGGGACGTTATCGGGGGGAAGCCATTGTAATCCATATTCTGTACTTTGGAAATTTATATTCATTAAATAAAAGTTAAAAAAAAAATAAATGAACCCTGACTAGTGTGGAGAATGCATTGGGGGCTAATTAGTAAGCTGTTTGGTAAGAATTGAGGTAGGAGGTGTTAACGCGAGACCTTCACCTGAAGCAATGGAGGTGAAGATGGAAGAGGCAGGTTTAGGAAGATAGTTTGGAGAGAGAACTATGAGAAACAGATAATTTGGTGAACAGATACGTGAGTAGCTACTGAATGAGTGATGGATAATTCCCAGGATTTTTATTTTTGTGAACAGGTAGATCCTTAACTGAGAATTCAGAAAGAGAAGTTCAGTTTCAAAAGGCTGTTTGAAGCACCAAGAATTATTTATAGGTGCTTAGCCTATATAAGGGAGGTTTGAATATGGGCCATTGGTAACGTGTAAGAGTCATTGGGAGGCTTGGCTAATCCTCCACCTGCAGCGCCGGCACTCTGGCTTCTAGTCCCATTTGGGGCGCTGGATTCTGTCCCAGTTGTTCCTCTTCCAGTCCAGCTCTCTGCTGTGGCCCGGGAGTGCAGTGGAGGATGGCCCAGGTCCTTGGGCCCTTTACCCGCATGGGAGACCAGGAGGAGGCGCCTGGCTCCTGGCTTTGGATCAGCGCAGTGCGCCGGCTGTAACAGCCACTTCCAGGGTGAACCAATGGAAAAGGAAGACCTTTCTCTCTGTCTTTCTCTCTCTCACTGTCTAACTCTGCCTGTCAAAAAAAAAAAAAAAAAAAAGTCACTGGGAATAGAAATTATTTTCAAATACAGACCCCTGTGGATCTTCCACAGAGTAGTTCAGTAGAATCTGGGATAGAATCCAGGGGTCTACGTTGTTTATAAACATGCCAGGTAATTCTGCAGGTGATCTGAGAATACTGTTTCCAACCACTATTATGGGGAATTGTTAAAACCATGCTCTTGGATGATAGAACTCAGGTAAGAGGCTGAGAACAAAACTCTAGAAGCATTCAGTGTTTAAGAAACGGACAGAGAACTAGGAAGCAGCCACCATGAAAGCAGGAGGAATGGCCAAGTGAGGAGAAGAGTTTTGAGAAAGGTAGAACAGCAGTGGTGTTGAATACTGAAGAGAGGTCAGGCAAGAGCGCTGTGAAGCTCTTGGCCATTGGACAAGCATCATAGTGAAGGAGTTGCACACCAGATTCAGGCTTCCAGTTTGGTTTCAGGACGAGTTTTGGGTGAAACTTTTTTTTTTAAAGATTTATTTATTTGAAAGAGTTAGAAAGGGAGAGATCGAGAAAGATCTTTCATCTGCTGGCTCACTCCCCAGATGGCTGCAGTGGCCAAAGCTGGGCTGGGTCAAAGACAGGAGCCAGGAGCTTCATCTGGGTTTCCCACCTGAGTAGCAGAGGCCCAAACAGTTGGACCATCTTCCGCTACTTTTCCCAGGCCGTTAGCAGGGAGCCGAACAGGACATGCAGCAACCTGGACTCAAACTTGCATCCATATGGGATGCCGGCATCGCAAGTGGTGACTTTACCAGCTGCATCACAATGCCGGACCCTGAAACTGATTTTTAGTGTTGTTGTAACACTCAGATATTGGGGCAAGTGCTGTGGCACAGCAGGTTAAAGCCCTGGCCTACAACACCCACATCCAGTATGGGCGCTCTTTAAGTCCCAGCTGCTCCACTTCCGATCCAGCTCCCTGCTAATGCACCTGAGAAAGCAGTGGAGGATGGCGCAGGTCCTTGGGTCCCTGCACCCACATGGGAGACCTGGGGGAAGCTCCTGGCTTCTGGCTCCTGGCTTCGAATCAGCTCAGCTCTGGCCATTGCGATTGTTTGGGGGGTAAATCAGAGGATGGAAGGCACCTCTTTCTCTCTCTTTCTCTCTCTCTCTGTCTACCTCTTTCTGTAACTCTGTCTTAAAAAAAAAAAAAAATACAAGTTGAGTCACAGGGATATGGTAAAGAACTGGACGAAAAGTTCAAATATGTTGACCTGGTTTCTAGTCCCGGCTTCACTACTAACCAGCTGTGTATCTTGGAGGATGTCAGCTACTAAACCTTGATAAGCTCAGTTTCTACAAAGCAGAAATAGTAACTTATCTATGTACCTCACAGAATTATAACATGTATATGAGCCCATGTCAAAGTACTTTTTAAACTGCAAGATTCTACTTTTAATTGAGGTTTTATTGATTCTGTTCTTGCAATTATTAATGAAGCAGGTAATATTAAGGCCAAGAATGTTTTTGATCCTAGGGAAACTAGCTACCCATGTTTCCAGGACCTGCAAAATCAACACCTTGGTAGATGTTAATAATTAGCTCTGGCATGGAAGAGCTACTCTCTTACATTTGTCCATTTGACAGACTTTCATTGTGATGTGTTATTAATCTTTGTTTTCTAATGTGTGTCTCTCTATTTTTGCCATTAAAAGCCAGAAAACACTTTCTACATCTTCAATTCAAAATGAAATCCCAAAGAAAAAATCCAAGTTTGAGTCAATCACAACTAATGGAGACAGGTGAGCCAGTTGGAATATGTGTGCGCACGCATTTGAAATGCATACACAGTTTCTTGAAACAAATACATTTTAGGGTATGTCTTAGAGCTAGTCTGTGGCTGTCAGTGAACCTTTTAGGGGTGCTACACTAGCCACTTGATAGTCTAGAAAGCACTACTGATATTTGTTTAAAAATTTCATCTGTCACTAAACAATAAGAACTTGTAACTGGACTTCAGTGCAGTTGAATTCTGCACCCCACTTAATGACTCTCCCACACTAATTCTAGGAAGTCAGGCTTTGGCTGCTTCTCACTGTGATCTGTGCCTGCATCTGCCTCTGCTAGGCGAGGCAGAGACCACTGTGGCTCACTCTGTGAAGGGCAGTGCACGCTTCCTGAGCATTCGGGAAGCCAGCCAGTACAGATTCTGGCTCAGGAGAGGATGAGATGCATTTAATATTTTTGTTTCATTTTAAGTCTTTCAAATGCAGATTTTTATTTGTTGCTTTCCTCTCCTTCTCAGTAAAGCTTTCTCTTACGAGCCACTTTGTCCTAATATCCAGAGTGCCCCATCTGTGTTGGTGCAGTGGGCTGCTTTCCAGTAGTCCTGGGGCCAACCCCTATCTTCTTCCTCTAGGCCTGGACATCCTAAAGTGAGACACACCTGACACACTCTTCTCTAAAATCCTTGGAATCATCTCCATTCTGAAAACTCCTCCCATTCATAATCCTCCCTCCCAGCCAGTGGTAGATATAGGAACAGACCAGCATAAAGACTTTCCAGGTCTGAGTTTTCTTTATTCAGGGGAATATAAAACACCTGGGAAATTTATTCTTTCCCATTACATTTTTCATTAACTTGATTTCAGACACTGCAAGTGTCTTTTAACAGCTAGTTTCATTGATTATAAATCTCTAGAATTTAATCTTCTGGAAATGCTTAATTTAGATATACAGATTACATGAGGGAAGGAACCTTAATAAAGATCATCTTTCTGGTCAGCTTTGCTCTTACCTGAGCAGCTAAGTGTGGCCATTGTGAAGAAAGTAGGTGTGGTACAGATTATCCATGTTCTTTGCCAGGTGTGTGACCCTGTAAAAACTATGTCACATTATGAACTTTTTGAATGCCTTGTAAAGTAAGTCCTATGCCTTTAGTTAATTGATTAATTAGTTTTAAAGTTTTTTTAAAAAAAGATTTTTATGTATTTGTTTGAAAGAGTTAGAGAGAGGGAGAGACAGAATCTTCCATCCACTGATTCATTCTTATGGCAGCAGTGGTCAAGCCTGAGCCAGGCTAAAACCAGGAGCCAGGAGCTTCATCTGGGTCTCCCATATGGATGCAGGGGCCCAAGCACTTGGGCCTCCTCCACTACTTTTCCCAGGCCATTAGCAGGGAGCTGGATCAGAAGTGGAGCACCCTGAACGTGAACCAGCACCCATATGGGATTCCAGTATTGCAGGTAGTAGCTTCACACACTGTCTGAATTACATACAGAAGGAGAAACAGAGAAAGGTCTTTAACTGCTATGCCACAGCACTGGCCCCAAGTAATTTACTCTTTTTTTTATAGATATAAAGATTTATTAATTCACTTGAATGGCAGAGTTACCAAGAGGCAGAGGCAGAGAGAGAGGTGTCTTCCATCTGCTGGTTCATTCCCCAGACAGCCACAACAGCAGGAGCTGCACCGATCCAAAGCCAGTAGCCAGGAGCTTCTTCTGGGTCTCCCACGTGGGTGCAGGCCCCAAGGACTTGGGACAACCTCCATTGCTTTCCCAGGCCATATCAGAGAGCTAGATTGGAAATGGAGCAGCCAGGACTCAAACCGGTGCCCATATGACTTGAACCAGCACCCACTATGCCACAGCGCTGGCCCCTAATTTACTCTTATTTATTTATTTATTTATTTATTTATTTTTATTTTTTGACAGGCAGAGTGGATAGTGAGAGAGAGAGAGACAGAGAGAAAGGTCTTCCTTTTGCCATTGGTTCACCCTCCAATGGCCGCCATGGCTGGTGCGCTGCGGCCGGCGCACTGCGCTGATCCGAAGGCAGGAGCCAGGTGCTTCTCCTGGTCTCCCATGGGGTGCAGGGCCCAAGGACTTGGGCCATCCTCCACTGCACTCCCTGGCCACAGCAGAGAGCTGGCCTGGAAGAGGGGCCACCGGGACAAATCCGGCGCCCCAACCGGGACTAGAACCCAGTGTGCCGGCGCCGCTAGGTGGAGGATTAGCCTATTGAGCTGCGGCGCCGGCCTAATTTACTCTTATAATTTGAAAATTGAGAAAAATTTTCTGCCACCACAAAAATTATTTGCATATATTTACAAGTTCCATTTGAATGGTCTGCATTGCTAATCTTAACATTCTATTCTTGTTTGCATTTAAAAAAAAATTAATAGCTGGAGTTGGTGCATGTCACAGTGAGTTAAGCTGTGGCCTGCCATGCCAGCGTCCCATATGGGCACTGGTTTGAGTCCCAGCTGCTCCACTTCTGATCCAGCTCCCTGCTAATGTGCCTGGAAAAGCAGCAAAGGATGGCTGAAATCCCTGGACCCACGTGGGAGACCCAGAAGAAGCTCTTGGCTCCTGGCTTCAGCCTTGCACAGCCCTGGCTATTATGGCCATTTGGGGAGTGAACCAGCAGATGGAAAAGCTCTCTCTGTGTCTCCTTCTTTCTGTAACTCTACCTTTCAAATAATAAAAAAAAATCTTTAAAAAGAAATTCATAGCACAAGATGGTTAACATTTTGCTATCTTTTTTACATTTTCCTTCTTTCAGTTCACTTTGAAAAAAATTCTGACTTTTTCTGTTGTTTTTCACAATCTTTTTTTAATGTTATGTAAACCCAAATCTTTTTTATTACATAAGTATTTCACAATCATTTCTATACCAAGTATAATCAGTATTCTTTCTAAAGCTCTATTGCTAGAGCTTCCTCACAGTTTTTAAAATTTATTTATTTGAAAGTCAGAGTTACAGAGAGAGAAGGAGAGATACAAAGAGAGAGAGAGAGAGATCTTCCATCCGCTGGTTCACTCCCTAACTCCCTAAATGGCAGCATTGGGCAGGGGCAAGGCCAGACTGAAACCAGGAGCCTCATCCAGGACTCCCACATGGGCAGTAGGGGCCCAAGCACTTGGGCTATCCTCTGCTGCTCTTCCCAGACACATTAGCAGGTGCGTGGATTGAAAGTGGAGCAGCCAGGGGGCCGGCAGTGTGGCGCAGCGGGTTAAAGCCCTGGCCTGAAGCACCGGCATCTCATATGGCCACTGGTTCTAGTCCCGGCTGTTCCTCTTCTGATCCAGCTCTCTGGTATGGCATGGGAAAGCAGAAGATGGCCCGAGTCCTTGGGCCCCTGCACCCACGTGGGAGACCTGGAAGAAGCTCCTGGCCCCTGGCTTCGATCGGTGTGGTTCTGGCCATTGCGGCCATTTGGGGAGTGAACCAACGGAAGGAAGACCTTTCTCTGTCTCTCCCTCTCACTGTCTGTAACTCTACCTCTCAAGTAAATAAATAAAAACCTTTTAAAAAATGTACATCCTTATTCTTTACTTTTTACTTGCTGTGTCTTCTGTAGTTGCTCCCTAACAGTTGCCTTGTGCTTTCTGTACCACATTCCTCTCTTACTTGTTTAATATTAAGACATGTTTGAGGGGCCAGCATTGTGATAGTGGGTAAAACCTCCACCGTCCTGTGTGGGTGCCGGTTCTTGGCCTGGTTACTCCATTTCTGATCCAGTTCCTACTAATGACATGGGGAAGCAGAGGAAGATGACCTAAATGCGCTCCTGCCACCCACGTGGAAAACTTGGATGAAGTTCATGGCTCCTGGCTTTGGCCTGGCCTAGCTGGCCATTGCAGTCATTTGGGGTATGAAGTAGCAGATGAAAGATTTCTCTTTCTGTCTCTCCCTCTTTCTCTGTAATTCTAAGTTTCAAACAAATCAGTGAATCTTTAAAAAAAAAATATATATATATATATATTCCTGTTTTTCCCACCTCTTATTCTTTATCTATTAGACTTCTGTATCTTTTTATTAAAAAAAAAAAAAAGCATTTATTTATTTGAAAGAGCTACAGGGAAGGAGAGGCAGAGGGTAGCAGGGAGGGAGAGAGGTCCTCCATCCACTGGTTCACTCCCCAAATGGCCACAATGGCCAGGGCTGTGCCAAGCCGAAGCCAGGAGCCAGGAGCTTCATCTCGGTCACCCACATGGGTGCAGGGACCCAAGGACTTGGGCCATTCTCTGCTGCTTTCTCAGATGTATCAGCAAGGAGCTGGCTTGGAAGTGGAGCAGCCAGGACTTAAAATGGTGCCCATGTGGGATACTGGTGCTACAGGCAGTGGCTTTACCTGCTACACCACAGTGCTGGTGCCATTCTTCTGTATCTTGCAGAATGTGTTATCTTGGCTTTCTCTAATGGTTTCCTACTTACAAGCCTTCCTCTCAATATTTTCTAATTTTTTTATTGAAATTGTAGCAAACAGTTCTTAATTTGAGGAAAATCTGAGTGAATTTCCAGTTTTCTTTTCCTAGAAAAATGTAGCACTGATTCTTTAGTCATGTTTGTCTGTTGTTCTGTGGGCAATAAAAAAGCCATCTTAAAGGTGGGTGTCTCAGCAGGCACACCTTGTGGGTTATTGTTTGAAAAGGACTGCCTTTTCCTTATTCTCCTTCTGAAATGTGCCTTAAAAAATTACTCTGAACCAGTGTGTTATAGGGAGGCACAGTTTTTGGTTCAACCCGAGAAAGTCTGTCTTAACATTCAGAGGTTTTAGAAAAGGCAGGAAGTTGGCTGGCGCCGCGGCTCACTAGGCTAATCCTCTGCCTTGCGGCGCCGGCACACAGGGTTCTAGTCCCGGTCGGGGCGCCGGATTCTGTCCCTGTTGCCCCTCTTCCAGGCCAGCTCTCTGCTGTGGCCAGGGAGTACAGTGGAGGATGGCCCAAGTCCTTGGGCCCTGCACCCCATGGGAGACCAGGATAAGTACCTGGCTCCTGCCATCGGATCAGTGCGGTGCGCCGGCTGCAGCGCGCCGGCCGCGGCGGCCATGGAGGGTGAACCAACGGCAAAGGAAGACCTTTCTCTCTGTCTCTCTCTCACTATCCACTCTGCCTGTCAAAAAAAAAAAAAAAAAGAGAGAGAGAGAGAGAACAGGCAGGAAGTTGCCTGAAGTGGTGGTGAGTTCCCTGTGATTGGAAGTATTTGGTGAGAGACTGGCTTTTCTGTCTCACCAATGAAGCCACCTTTTTTCATTTCCAGCAGTTCCTGCTGAATCAGGAACTAGAGCTCGAGAGGGGAGACCCTAGCCCCAGCCAGGCAGGATGGGTTCTGTTAGCAGTGCATTGGTGTGGACTGAATCCTCTTGAGAGGCAGGCGGAGCGGAGCGCTGGGGACATTCGGGACAGCAGAAAGCCACTTGTAAGCTTAGTTCTGGGGTTTTTCGTTTAAGTTTTAGTTCTGGGTTTAAATAGACTACATTAGGTGAGGGAAAACAGGCCTGTGGTGGGTTTTGACACAGATGAAAGACTGCAGATAGACGGGAGCTTCCAGATCTAAACTGGTGGAGACTGTGGCAGTGCCTTTGGCGTCTCCCGCGTGCCGTGTTGTATGACTCTGCGTTTACTTTTTGTTGCCCAGTAGCTCTGCTCATTCATCAGTAGTGAAAGCACTGATTCATTCTTCCTTTGACATTCATCTCATGTAGACTGGGGTGAGGCAGGACCATTCTACCCACGGGTGATGTCTTCCAGTTGTGACACAAGCACTTGACTTGGCAACTGTGAGGAAGTGTGTCTAGTGGTTAGACTTGCTATTTGGAGTTTCTTCCTTCGTGGGAAATGCTGGTTATTAGATGTGGTTTACAACACAGGAAAGAACCTAACACAAGGGGAACTGAGTTGTTGCTGCATTGGTGGAGGGAGCTGGGAACCACTGTTCCAGTGTCTGCTGAGGAAAAACAGCGAGGTTTGTGTTTTACTTTGAAGATTGTTCTGGGAAAGTCAGGAGCTTCCTTTGAGAGTTCTGTAGAGACGGGCGTGATTTGGCCTTCTTGGCAGTGATCCTTTTCATGGGTGGGGGGCAGGCTGGGGCACCCGTGACCAGCTGTTAAAAAAGCTAGGGATTGGCCGGCGCCGTGGCTCAATAGGCTAATCCTCCACCTTGCGGCGCCGGCACACCGGGTTCTAGTCCCGGTCGGGGCGCTGGATTCTGTCCCGGTTGCCCCTCTTCCAGGCCAGCTCTCTGCTATGGCCAGGGAGTGCAGTGGAGGATGGCCCAGGTGCTTGGGCCCTGCACCCCATGGGACACCAGGAAAAGCACCTGGCTCCTGGCTCCTGCCATCGGATCAGCGCGGTGCGCCGGCTGCAGCGGCGGCCATTGGAGGGTGAACCAACGGCAAAGGAAGACCTTTCTCTCTCTGTCTCTCTCTCACTGTCCACTCTGCCTGTCAAAAATAAAATAAAAAAAAAAAAAAAAAAAAAGCTAGGGATTCTCATCCTGAAAACTGCCCGTGGTGTGTGTGGACAGGATTGTAAATACAATACCAGGGCTTCCTGGATTCCCTGAGACTGGTCCTGGTTAAGAGGCTGTGGAGCCGGCGCCGTGGCTCACTGGGCTAATCCTCCGCCTTGCGGCGCCAGCACACCAGGTTCTAGTCCCGGTCGGGGCACTGGATTCTGTCCTGGTTGCCCCTGTTCCAGGCCAGCTCTCTGCTGTGGCCCGGGAGTGCAGTGGAGGATGGCCCAAGTGCTTGGGCCCTGTACCCCATGGGAGACCAGGAGAAGCACCTGGCTCCTGCCTTCGGATCAGTGCGGTGCGCCGGCTGTGGCGGCCATTGGAGGGTAAACCAATGGCGAAAGGAAGACCTTTCTCTCTGTCTCTCTCTTTCACTGTCCACTCTGCCTGTCAAAAAAAAAAAAAAAAAAAAAAAAAAAAAAAGAGGCTGTGAAAGGGCAGAGGCCACTTCAATAGAGTGGGGCCTTCTGGTGCTGTTACTGGGAGGAAAACCGGCTGAAAACCCAGATTGCAATGTGACTGTGGAGTCTGCCACCTCCATGTTCCTTTCCTAACTGTCAAAGAATTCTTGGTATTGGAAACGACAGCCAGCAGGCCAATTATAACGTAGGGGAAGCTGACTTCCTTCCCATGACCTCCAGCTTTCTCGGAAAGGACTGACTGCTCCTGGAACAGAATGTGGCAGCTTCTCCACAGCCACACACGGTGCAGTGCTCTGGGGCAGAAGACAGAGAGTGGAAGGTGAGCTGTGGGGGAGCAGTGTGGACAAGTGAATCAGCTTGTAATTTAGAATCTATCCTGAATTCTAAGGAAATACTTAGTCAAACATTAGGTCTTCTTCACCAGTTAATCATTGCGAATCTTTCATGACCCTGACACTGTGCCCTTGGCCCTTGGGATGTGGCGTTCTCTTAAGTGCTGAATGTGAGGGAAGAGGCTGTGGGAAAGTTGCTGGTTGTGGTTTTGGTTGGTGTGGTTATGAGCACCTCACCTGGGCCTTTGGCAATGCTGTGGGGCCTGGCGTGTGTAGAGCAGTGTGCTCTTGGTGCTGGGAATTCAGCCAGTTAATCCTGCCCTTGAGGAGTAGGGACGGCCTAGGATGTGCCGTAGGTAGAGGAAAGTTTATCTCTCCGAGTTACGATTTTTTTCCCCCATCCATTTTTCTATTCAGCTTTTCTCCAGACCTGGCTTTGGACTCTCCAGGCACAGACCACTTTGTCATCATTGCCCAACTGAAGGAAGAAGTGGCTACTCTGAAGAAGATGTTGCATCAGAAGGATCAAATGATTTTAGAGAAAGAGAAGAAGGTATGGTTTAGTCATGCCTCTTAGACCAGGCGATGCAGGGGTCAGATATGTGGCTGGGTGAGTCAGCTTTTTATTACTACAGCAAAATGCCAGAGACAAGCTACTTAGGGAGGAGAGAGAGGATTGCCTAGCTCACAGTTTTGGAACTTCAAGTTCAAAACTGGGTGGCCCCATTGGTTTGGTGTCTGTCGATAGTGGTGCTTTAGCAAGAGAAATAAGCTGACCTTTCTACTCATTCCTCTCATGAGAACTACTTTTGGGGGACACACCTCCGGTGACCCAAGGCCCTTCCACTAGGCTTACTTCCTAAATACTGTAGTTGGATTAAGTTTCCACCCTCTTAGTAACCTTTAACTTATGACTTTGGGTTTTAAGTATCTGTGTGAGTTTGGGAGTCACACCATGCTCATGTTGGAGAAGTGGTGCAGGACATGATACTTGTGGATACTTATAGTTGATGCTTTGAGAATGATCCCATGGCAAGATTGGGATTTCCAGGGGCCGGCGCTGTGGCACAGCGGGCTAATGCCCTGGCCTGAAGCGCCACCATCCCATATGGGCGCTGATTCGAGTCCCAGCTGCTCTGCTTCCAATCCAGCTCTCTACTATGGCCTGGGAAAGCAGTAGAAGATGGCCCAAGTTCTTGGGCCCCTGCACCCGCATGGGAGGCCCAGAAGAAGCTCCTGGTTATGGATCAGCCCAGCTCTGGCTGTTGTGGTCAATTGGGGAGTGAACCAGCGGATGGAAGACCTCTCTCTTTCTCTCTCTCTCTCTGCCTCTCCTCTCTCTGTGTAACTCTGACTTTCAAATAAATAATAAATATTTACAAAAAAAAAAAAAAAAAAGATTGGGATTTCCAGAGAAGAGGCTAACCGCCAAGATGCCTCACGGGGTGCTGTGACCTTGGAAGGTCCACCCCAGTCGAGGGAGTTCAGAAAGCTTATGGAGACAATGGTCAGCAGCTGGAAAGAACTGGGAGAGGACTTTTAAATTTTTTTTTTATTAATAACAGATTTCCTGCATTCCATAGATAGAGTTCCAAGAAGACAACCATACTTCCCTCCTCCAGTGGCCATTTATTAACCAAGCTGATGGAGACAATGTGTAGAGCCAGTGTTCATATCTTAATTCCCAGAAGGCCCTGTAGCAGCATACTATCTTCAGCATCAGCTGCCTTGCAAGAGTGTGATTGGAAGGTGCTGAATGAACATGGAGTTGGGACACAAAGAGGAAGTTGTGTAGTTGTAATGTTTAATGCTGTCAGACTAAAAGAACCAGAAGTCTCCATCTCTGTGACGGGGATGACCATGTCTGGGGAACAGTAATGCTCCAAGTGTGTAGGCCAGGTCTCCTCCTTCCGGGACAGTGCTCAGGTTGTCTTCTTCCAGCTTGCTTACGTCACTGCTTCCATTGCTGGCAGCTCCCTTACTAAGTGACCCATTCTTTAAACACGTTACTATGTTGTGTCTTAATTAATACCTGTAGTGGTAATATTCCATCTTCACATTAGAATGTCTTTTTTTTTTTTTTTTTAGATTTTATTTATTTATTTGAGAGAGAGAGCTACAGACAGTGAGAGGGAGAGACAGAGAGAAAGGTCTTCCATCTGCTGGTTCACTCCCCAAATGGCCACAACGGCTGGCGCTGCATTGATCTGAAGCCAGGAGCCAGGAGCCTCTTCCAGGTCTCTCACATGGGTGCAGGGGCCCAGGAACTTGGGCCATCTTCTACTGCTTTCCCAGGCGATAGCAAAGAGCTGGCTTGGGAGAGGAGCAGCTGGGACTAGAACTGGTGCCCATATGGGATGCCAGTGCCACAGGCAGAGGATTAACCAACTGAGCCACAGCCCCAGCCTCTAGAATGTCTTTTATCTTATGTTTCTTGTATCTTTACATTAATATCTTCAGAATAAGAGAAGTTTTATTCTGGTCTGAGAATCATCCTCTCCCTTTAAGGGAACTTTTTACATCCTTGTTTTAATTCATGTTTATTTCTTATTCTATTTTCAGAGTCTTAGTAACTCACTTTTACCTTAACTAGAATAGTTAACTTTTATTTTTAAAAAGATTTATTTCCTTTATTTGAAAAGCAGAGTTACTGAGAGAGAGACATCTTTCATCCACTGGTTCACTCCCCAAATGACCACAGCTGCTGGGCCTGACCCAGGCTGAAGCCAGGAGCCAGGAGCTTCCTCCAGGTCTCCTGTGGGTGCAGGGGCTCAGGCCCGTGGGCCACATCCTCCACTGCACTCCCGAACGTTGATGTGGCTTTTGTACCTGGCTCTTCAGCGGTGTGAGTAGAAATTATTATCATTCATAGATGAAAAAGGCCTCCAATATTTTTCCTTTAAGAGCTCCAACCATCCTCTAGTTCTGTTTTTGCCCTGAGAGTCTTGTGCCTAGTTCAGAATGCTATGATTCCATCTGAATGGCTGACAAAGGCATTTACAGTGTTCAATTCTTTTTTTTTTAACTTTTATTTAATGAATATAAATTTCCAAAGTACAGCTTATGGATTACAATGGCTTTTTGCCCCCCCATAACTTCCCTCCCACCTGCAACCCTCCCCTCTCCCGCTCCCTCTCCACTTCCATTCACATCAAGATTCATTTTCAATTATCTTTATATACAGAAGATGAATTTAGCATATATTAAGTAAAGATTTCAACAGTTTGTATCCACACAGAAACACAAAGTGTAAAGTACTGTTTGAATACTAGTTATAGCATTAAATCACAATGTACAACACATTAAGTACAGAGATCCTCCATGAGGAGTAAGTGCACAGTGACTCCTGTTGTTGACTTAACAAATTGACACTCTTGTTTATGGCATCAGTAATCACCCTAGGCTCTTGTCATGAGTTGCCAAGGCTATGGAGGCCTTTTGAGTTCGCCAACTCTGATCTTACTTAGACAAGGTCATAGAGTGTTCAATTCTTTAAATGCTTTCTTTTCAACTTCTTCCTCTCTGATCTTATAGTTTAAGAAATAGACCCAGTGGCCAGCGCTGTGGCATAGCAGGTAAAGTCGCTGCCTACAGAGCCGGCATCCTATATGGGTGTTGGTTCAAGTCCCAGCTGCTCCACTTCTGATCCAACTCTCTGCTATGACCTGGAAAAGCAGTAGAAGATAGATAGCCCAAGTACTTGGGCCCCTGCGCCTGGATGGGAGACCTGGAAGAAGCTCCTGGCTCCTGGCTTCAGATCGGCCCAGCTCTGGCTGTTGTGGCCATCTGGGGAGTGAACCAACAGATGGAAGACTCTCTCTCTGCCTCTGCCTATCTGTAACTCTGCCTCTCAAATAAATAAATAAATCTTGAAAGAAAAAAAAAAAAGAAAGAAACACACAAACAGACAGACCCAGAGAGGTTAAATAGTGTCTCCAAATCACAAAACTAGTAAATGGCAGAACAAGAGAATGAGCCCAGGCCTCTTCTTAAAAGACTGATTTATTTATTTGAAAGTCACAGTTTCAGAGAGGGAATAAGAGGAGACACAGAGATCTTCCCATGTGTCTCCATGTGGGTGAAGGGGCCCAAGCACTTGGGCCATCTTCCATTGCTTTCCCAGGTGCATTAGCAGGGAGCTGGATTGGAAGGGGAGAAGCCCTTCTGTCATAAACTGGCACCCATATGGGATGTTGGCATCACAGGCAGCGGCAGCGGCTTTATCTGCTACACCACAGTACCGGCCTCTCCCCCAGTCCTCTCAACACAGGTCTTTCTGACTTGACTGTTCTCTGTACTGTACTGTGCTTTCCTCTTGCCTTAAGGTGGAGATTCATGGAAGAGAGCCATATTCACTGTCATTTGAAATTGGACCCAATTATATTCTCTTCATTAGTGGCACAGAAAAGGATTTTTGCCAAATAGAGATCAAATGAATACTTGTTTCCACTGCCTTGCAGACTCAGGGCTTTAAAAGAAGCAAAAACAAATAGTAGGTTATTTCTCAGACACTTGAAGATCAAGGTCACACTGTTTGGCTTAGAACACAGGCTCGGGCCGGCGCCGCGGCTCACTAGGCTAATCCTCCGCCTTGCGGCGCCGGCACACCGGGTTCTAGTCCCGGTCGGGGCGCCGGATTCTGTCCCGGTTGCCCCTCTTCCAGGCCAGCTCTCTGCTGTGGCCAGGGAGTGCAGTGGAGGATGGCCCAGGTGCTTGGGCCCTGCACCCCATAGGAGACCAGGAAAAGCACCTGGCTCCTGGCTCCTGCCATCGGATCAGCGCGGTGTGCCGGCCGCAGCGCGCTGGCCGCGGCGGCCATTGGAGGGTGAACCAACGGCAAAGGAAGACCTTTCTCTCTGTCTCTCTCTCTCACTGTCCACTCTGCCTGTCAAAAAAAAAAAAAAGAACACAGGCTCTTCCACATCAGCTCTGCCTGTCTGTAGCCTCACTGCCACTCTCCCCACCCTCATCAGTCATTTGAATGATCTCAGTTATCAACTGTTGCTACTCTGCCTGTGCCCGTACGTTCCCTTTGCTTGGATGCCCTTCTCTTCACCTGATGGTCCTGTTGCTGCTACACCTCAAAACTCAGGTCGGCCGGCACCGTGGCTCACTAGGCTAATCCTCCGCCTTACGGCGCCGGCACACCGGGTTCTAGTCCCAGTTGGGGCGCCGGATTCTGTCCCGGTTGCCCCTCTTCCAGGCCAGCTCTCTGCTGTGGCCCGGGAGTGCAGTGGGGGATGGCCCAAGTGCTTGGGCCCTGCACCCCATGGGAGACCAGGAGAAGCACCTGGCTCCTGGCTTCGGATCAGCACGGTGTGCCGGCCGTGGCGTGCCGGCCGTGGCGGCCATTGGAGGGTGAACCAATGGCAAAGGAAGACCTTTCTCTCTGTCTCTCTCTCTCACTGTCCACTCTGCCTGTCAAAACAAACAAACAAACAAACAAAACCAACAACTCAGGTCACACATCACTCCTGGGATTCGTGTGGCCTTTCTCTTGCTCCTTGAATAGCCAAGTCAACAGAAGGGGGGTCTTGGGTTTGAAATCGCCTTCTGTTATTTGCTGACTGAATGATCAAAGCCAGAACCTCAGCTTTCTTGTTTATAAAAAGAGTATACTAGTCCCACAGGCTTATCGTAAAGATTGAGTTAAATAGTCTTTGTAGAACAGAACATGGTGAAAATTCAGTAATTGGCAGCAGCTGTTAACTCTCGTGGCTTCTCTCAAATCATCAGTCATTTAATGTCATTGTTTTATTTGGAAGTGATTATTTGTAGGGTTGTTGATTTACATCAAACACATGAAATCTAAAAATCTTGTTAGTTATGGGGCCAGCATTGCTGTGTAGCCATTAAAGCCGCTGCCTGAAATGCTAGTAATCCCAGTTCAAGTCCAGGCTGCTCCACTTCCTATCCAGCTCCCTGCTAATGCACCTGGGAAAGCAGCGCAAGGTGGCCTAAGTCAGTTCTTGGTTTCTGCCTGGCTCAGCCCTGGCTGTTGGCAACCACTTGGGGAGTGAACTAGCAGATGAAAGATCTCTCACTTTCTTTTTTTTTTTTTTTTTTTTTGACAGGCAGAGTGGACAGTGAGAGAGAGAGACAGAGAGAAAGGTCTTCCTTTGCCGTTGGTTCACCCTCCAATGGCCGCCGCGGCCGGCGCGCTGCGGCCGGCGCACCGCGCTGATCCAATGGCAGGAGCCAGGAGCCAGGTGCTTTTCCTGGTCTCCCATGGGGTGCAGGGCCCAAGCACCTGGGCCATCCTCCACTGCACTCCCTGGCCACAGCAGAGGGCTGGCCTGGAAGAGGGGCAACCGGGACAGAATCCGGCGCCCCGACCGGGACTAGAACCCGGTGTGCCGGCGCCGCTAGGCGGAGGATTAGCCTAGTGAGCCGCGGCGCCGGCCAGATCTCTCACTTTCTCTCTCTGTCTCTCCCTCTCTCTGTAGCTCTGCTTTCTTTTTTTAAAAAGATTTGTTTATTTATTTGAAAGGCAGAGTTATGAGAGGCACAGGCGGAGAGAGAGAAAGAAGTCTTTCATCCGCTAGTTCACACCCCAGATGGCCACAATGGTCAAAGCTGCGCCGATCTGAAGCCAGGAGCCTGGAGCTTCCTACAGATCTCCCATGCAGGTGCAGGGGCTCAAGGACTTGGACCATCTTCTACTGCTTTCCCAGGCCATAGCAGAGAGCTGGATCAAAAGAGGAGCAGCCGGGACTAGAACCGGCACCCATATGGGATGCCAGCACTTCAGGTGGAGGCTCCATCCACTATGCCACAATGCTGGCCCCTCTGCTTTCAAATAATAAAATAAATATTTTTAAAAAAACGTGTTTGTTCTTGTTAGTGGTATGTATCAGAAATGTTTGGGATTTTGTATAATCTTCAGGAAAAGTGTTAGAAAAAAAATAGGATATAGAATACATTGGCTTTGATTTAGGTAAGGACTGCAGGAGAGCCCTGAATTGGTCAGTTGGGGGGATCATTCAGCTCTCTGATAGAAAGCCACTTTTCTTTTTAATTTTTAAAATTTATTTATCTTCATTTTATTTGGAAGCCAGAGAGAGACAGATGGAGAGAGATTTCCCAAACGTGGATTTGTTCCCCAAATGCCTGCAAAAGTCAGCTGGGCCAGGCTGAAGCCAGGCGCCTAGAACTCAATCCAGGTCTCCCACATGGGTGGCAGGGAGCCAGGTATTTGAGCTATCATCTGTTGCCTTCCTAGGTTGAGTGTTAGCAGGAAGCTGGATCAGAAGTGGAGTAACCAAGACTGGAACGAGGCACTGATGTGGGATGTGGGTGTCCAACAGTGGGCCAGACATCCACCACTAAAACACATTTTGTTGCACAGACATTTCTTCTAATCACTCTTCCTCTTTTCCCTTAGATTACAGAGCTGAAGGCTGATTTTCAGTACCAGGAATCTCAAATGAGGGCCAAAATGAACCAGATGGAGAAAACCCACAAAGAAGTCACAGAACAATTGCAGGTGACTGCTTAAATTATATGGTAACTCTGATGTACATAGATGTTCTGGGAGGTGTTTAAGATTGGTTGAGGGGCTGGTGTTGTGATGCAATGGGTTAAGCTGAGACCTGCAATTCTGGCATCCCGTATGGGTGCTGGATCATGTCTGGGCTGCTCCACTTCCAATCCAGCTCCCTGCTAATGTGCCTGGCAAAGCAGTAGAAGATGGCCCAAGTTCTTAGGCCTTCGCACCCATGTGGAAGACCTGAATGAAGCTCTTGGCTTTGGCTTGGTTCATCCCTGGCCATTGGACCATTTGGGGAGTGATCCCGAGGATGGAAAATCTATCTCTTCCTTTCCCTCTCTGTAACTCTGCCTTTCAAATTAAAACAAACAAATAAAAGATTTACTGAAATACAGACAGAGATATCTTCTGTCTGCTGGTTCACTCCCCAAATGCCTTCAGTGCAACAGCCAGGGCTGAGCCAGGCTGAAGCCAGGAGCCAGGAACTCCATCCAGGTATCCTACTTGGGTGGCAGGAACCCAAGTACTTGGTCCATCAACTGCTACCTCCCAGGGTGTTCATTAGTAGGAAGCTAGATCTGAAGTGGAGTAGCCAGGATTCGATTCCAGGCACTAATATGGGAGGCAGGCTCCAAAGTGTTGGCTTAACCCCCTCTGCCTTAATATGCCTATGTGATTGTTTTTAAATGATTTTCTCTTAGATTTCTTTTTTCTCTAAGCATTGATGAATCACACTAATCTTTCTTTTAGATATTTTTTGTTGTTTTACTCTTGGATGTGTTCTGATCTTTTCTCCTTAAAAAGAATGGAATTAATTTTTTGATTTTTTAATAAACCAGTTTTATGAATTATAAATTCTGTTTTTCGCCCCCATGAAAGTACTCTGGCTTGTTTGTTTTTGTTGTTTTAAATTTGTGAGGTAGAGTTACAGACAGAGAGAGGAAGAGACACAGAGGAGGTCTTCATCCACTGGTTCACTCCCCAAATAGTCACAATGACTGGAGCTGGGCCAGTGCAGAGCCAGGGGCTTCTTCCAGGTCTCCCACATGGGTGTAGGGGTCCAAGCATTTAGGCCATCTTTCACTGCTTTCCCAGGCCATTAACAGAGAGCTGGATCAGAAGAGGATGAGCTGGGATATGAACCAGTGCCTATATGGGATGCTGGCGTTGCAGGCAGAGGCTTAACCTACTATGCCACAGCGCTGGCCCTGGTTTGTTCTTATTACATGAAGCATCCATTTGTAACAATGAGTCCCAAGAGATTGAGGTAGGCTGATTAACCTGCAGCGGTTTTTGCTGAGCCAAGTGTGAAGTCCTAGAACTTTTTGTTGTTTTCTGTCTCTAGAATTATTCCTGTCTTCCTGACCCCCTACATTGTTTGCATCTACACTTATCTACACTTATCTGCTTTGCATCTATCCTGCTAAAGGTTCTTCTTGGCTGATTTTTTTTTTTTTTTTTTTTTTTTTTAGGCCAAGAACCGAGAGCTCCTGAAGCAAGCAGCAGCCTTGTCCAAGAGTAAGAAATCTGAGAAGTCAGGAGCTATAACCTCACCATGATAGACCACAGGGAGGCGCTCCAGCGACAGCAAATGGAGTCACCCGGGGTTAGAGTTGGAGACCTGGCTGTTCTCTGGGAATTGCAAGCTTTCTTAAGAAATCTCTATTTTATTACAGTTATCTTTCTTTGTGTGACTGCAGTGGGCTGAATGGAGACACCTGCGTTATGACTGCATGCTCGAGTGTGTGCGCTTTCGGGCTCCTCTCTGTCTCCTCTCCTCTGTCCGATCCCCATATCCCCGCCCATCTGCTTCTCTCTCTCCCTCCCTCTCTCTCTCTCTCTTTCTCTTTCCCTCTCTCCTTCTTTCTCTCTCTCTCGGTACTCCTCTTTGGTTTTGTTTGTTTGTTTGTTTTTTGTGGTGGTAACTGCTCCGTGTTATGTGCAGAATGATTGCTTTTGTCCATCACTGCATCCTGCCATACCCGTGAGCAACTAGCTTGGTGTTCATCACGTATCACTGCCGCCCTCTGAACTTTGAAAACTGCCACCTTCAGACTTGGTACAATGGAAGAAGCTATCTCTCAAAAAAAAAAAAAAAAAAAAAATTGCTTCAGGGTATATTCTTGGGTTTTTTTCCAGGTATATTATGTATGAACTTTGTACTATGTATAGCCAGAGTTTTATTTATTTTTTAAAACAAGAAACTTTTCTTGAAAAAGGAGTAACAGTAGACTAGCCTGTTCTTGTAAAAGCAACACCTCTTGAAACAAAAAACAGTCCTGTTCTCTAGCTTTTAGTAAAAGAATCAGATCTTTTGTTGTTACCTTGGAGTCTCTGAAAACTGATTGCTAAGGTGAAACAATTTCAATACATACGTATGGAGTTAAGTGCCTTTTGGAGGATTTCTTGGAAGAGCATTTAAGGAGATGCTTAAGGGAGGGAGCAAAGATTTAACAGTCTGTCTTTTTAAGTAAGGGCAGAGAAAAAAGTCGTCCAGGTTGTACTGGACACTTCCCTCCTCACCTCTTTCCTGATTGTTTTTTGTGGTTGCTTTTAAATTCTCACTGCCACTTCTTTTTGAAAGAAGACCTTTTACTTCTTATCTCAGTTTTTTTTTTTTTTTAACATGAGCAAATTCAAAACAGGATAATATTTGAACTGTAAGAGTATTTCTGGGGTTCGTACAGCTGCTCAGGTGTGGACTCTGCGTCTGATTGGGAGAAATCCTATCACTGTACCTTCTCCCCACTCCTCCTCACCCATCCCAGCCTGTACACTCCCTGCTGTCAGTGGAACAAGAGTGAAAACGGGCTTCTCAGGAGCAGCCGGAGTGCAGCCAGAGCGGTGTGTGCCCTGTCTTCCTCTCTTGATCCACTGGGCACATGGATTTGCTTTTCCAGAAAGGGGATGGATTCGCACTGGTAGCCACACTTGCAGGTCCTCTGTGTGCTGTTTCTGAAAGGAATTAGGGAGGGAGTCATGTGCCATAAAACAGCAAAACCAACGACCCTGGAGTCGTCAATGCAGGAGAGCACAAGTAGAGGCCATTGTGAGGGCAGCGGGCCTTGGCACCTCCACGCTGGGGTGGTCGGCATAGCTTGCTAGAAGTGTCCTAAAAGCAGGTGCTCTGTGATTTGTGGTGGCGTTCTCCTAAGTCCGGAGCCCTGCGCAGAATTGGACAGAGATGTGGAAATAGGAAAGGGATGCAGTGGACCATGTTGCTTCTGTGTCACCCAGGGAGTCATGGACTTTTCCCCTGTGAGCAAGGGAAATGACAGCGCTACACAGTTCTGTAACTTTTTGAATGAGAAACTCTTAGGTAAAGATCAACTGTGAGATAATATTTTTCAGATGCATTTGCATTGACCTTGGGGAGAAGATTTGCAAAATTTAGTCTTTTTTTTTTTTAATTTTAAAGACTGAAAAACTCTGTTATGTGAAGTATAAACAATATGAAAACATGTTTAGTTTTATACAAAAATCTTTTTTTTAAGGTCTTAGCATTTAATAAAAAGCAAATCCACACATTTTCTAACTTTCCGTAAGTTCCTAAAAGGGAAGGAAGAAACCTCAGTCTTGAAAATTTTGATTTTTAAAAATCATGGCACTGTTTTACCATGAAATTGAGTAGCTAACTTTTGGTAACACTTTTTGTTTCTTTGTATGTTTGTAATAATGGACATTTTAAAACACAGGAATGTTTTGGTTTGTATAGACTTTGACAAATGTGTGTTAATAAAAATTCATATTGACTCAAATATCCTAGTTTTTGTTTTTATCTGTTTCTTGCTGGCTCATTGATAGACATATCCATTATCCTTTCAAACCTAGAAAACAGTTTCTCTTACTTGTAGACTAAAAACATTAAAAAACTAACTTTGCTGATAAGGAGTTTCATGTCCATCAAAGAATTAACGCATTCTCTCTGTCCCTTCTGTAATTTTATTTATCCAGTTTAAATGTTTGTTTTGTGATAGGCAATGGGCTGGGCAGTGGGCATACAGCAGTGAAAAAACCAACAAAGTTACTGTCCTCACGGGGCTTCCACTTAGTGAAATACTGGACAACACCACAACACCATTGCTCCTTGATTTTTACATTAACCATTACTATCCAAAAAATAACACAGGATGAATCTTCATAAGGTATGAGTGAAAGCTTTCCGAGAGGCCATTTCAAAAGAAGGAGAGAAACAGCCCTGCTGCCGACTAGCAGGTTTTAAAATTAGAAACAGGTGTCTCTCAAACACTGTCATTGTTACATCCTGGTCATTCTCTTCTATAAACTCAAAGACAGTGGACTTTCTCAGGTTGAAATTTAGCTTTGTAGACAGTTTCTGACCACCTGTATTGTGTTGATTTCTCCATTTATCAGCCTTAAAAAAACCACTCTAAGGAAAGAATATACACGGAGCAGGGTGTCATCCAGCACTTCAGGGCGGCCTTCAAGTACTCTTACCCTCAAAACAATTCAGCAAACTTGGCCTCCGCCCTTTGCAGTGTAAGACCATGTGTTCCCTGCAGTCTAGCTGTCCTCCTCAACAGATGGCCAGCTCGAGGATCTGGAGGAAGGGCCATCCTCAAGAAAGTCAAAACTTAGGAGTTCCAGAGCTATTGGGTTATTACTGCTGTATAACATGACCCCAAAGTCTAGTGGCTCCAAACAACCATTTCAACCTAGATCCTGTTGGTCAAGAATTTGGGCAAGGCACTTGGGTAACATGTTTCTGTTCCTTGATGTCTGGATTCTCACAGCTGGCAAGATTCAAAAGCTGAGGGCCAGCTTCATCTCTGGAGACTTTGTTTATTGGTACCATATCTAGTGCCCGAGAGGGCATGACCATCCAGGTCTCCCAGGTGGCTGGCAGGGACCCAAGAACTTGAGCCATCATCTGCTGCTTCCCAGGGTGTGCGTTAGCAGGAAGGTGGGTTGGAAGAAGGATTCGATTCTAGGCACTCTGATGTGGAACATATGCCTCCCAAGCAGAGGCTTAACCCACTGTGCCACAGTCGCTACCCCTCTTCCCATATTCTGACTTTAATAATATGGTTTAATTTTTGCCAATCATAAACAATAAAAATGGAATAACAGAGGCTCTACTCATTTTGTGCCTGGCTTCTTTAGCTACACATTATATTTGGAAGAGATCATCCATCTTGTTCACCCAGCAGTAAATCTTTTTTTTTTTCCCCTAAGATATATTTATTTGAAAAGCAGAGTTAAAGAGAAAGAGGGAGAGAGAGAGCAAGAGGGAGGGAGTGATTAAGAGAGATCTTCTATCTGCTGGTTTGCTCCCCAAATGGCTTCAATGGCTGGGGCTGGGCCAAGCCACACCCAGATGCCTGGGGCTCCATCTGGGTCTCCTACATGGCGGCAGGGCCCCAGCTCTTAGGCCATCTTTTGTTGCTTTCCCAGGCACATTAATAGGGAGCCGGATCAGCAGTGAAGAAGCCAGGATTCCAGCCAAGGCCTATACGGGATGCCAACATCACAAGTGGTGCTTAACTCACTGCATCATAACACTGACCCCTGTTCATTATTTCTGTGCCCTATCATGTCATAGTTTATCTACTCTGCTATTGATGGCTATTCAGGCTGTTTCCAATTTGAAATTAGTAAAAATAAATGCTACTATGGCCTTCTTCACACAGTCTTCACACTGTAGTTTCCAAACTGGAGACAATCCAAGTGCCCATTAATAATAGTCAAATTGAAATGCATTCATCTGATGAACTACTACTTGGTAATAAAAAAGACCAAACTACTGATATGTGCAACATCATGGGCAAATCTCAAAAACATTGTGTAACTGAAACAAGCCAAACACTAAAGAATACATCAAGTATGAAGTCCAAGAATAGGCAAAACTAATCGGCAGTGATTAAAAAAATCAGAAAGTGATTTCTGGAGATGAGGGAAATCGATTGGAAAGAAGCATAAGTCAAGGGAGTTTTCTGGTGTGATGATGAGAATGCTCTTTGTCTTGGATTAGGTGGTAGTTACGTGGGTGTATACAAGCGCCAAATTTCACTGAACCACACTTAATGTCT
Organism: Oryctolagus cuniculus; assembly: GCF_051225735.1. NCBI lineage: Eukaryota > Metazoa > Chordata > Mammalia > Lagomorpha > Leporidae > Oryctolagus > Oryctolagus cuniculus. The sequence goes on along the minus strand of NC_142873.1, from coordinate 144,631,665 downwards.
GGGCATTCTGTTGCATATCAGTTATAACTCAAAAATTAAGTTCAGAAAAATGCTGTTTAGTTTTAAAAATTTGCTGCTATGGGCCGGCGCCGTGGCTCAATAGGCTAATCCTCCACCTTGCGGCGCCGGCACACCGGGTTCTAGTCCCGGTCGGGGCGCCGGATTCTGTCCCGGTTGCCCCTCTTCCAGGCCAGCTCTCTGCTATGGCCAGGGAGTGCAGTGGAGGATGGCCCAGGTGCTTGGGCCCTGCACCCCATGGGAGACCAGGAAAAGCACCTGGCTCCTGGCTCCTGCCAGGATCAGCGCGGTGCGCCGGCTGCAGCGGCGGCCATTGGAGGGTGAACCAACGGCAAAGGAAGACCTTTCTCTCTGTCTCTCTCTCTCACTGTCCACTCTGCCTGTCAAAAAAAAAAAAAAAAAAAAAAAAAAAAAAAGAAATAAAAAAAAAAAAAAACTTAAAAACACACAGGGGATTGATAACACTTGAGGAGATGGAAGTGCTAATACCCTTAATTGATCATTATTCATTGTATATGTGTACTAAACTAAAATACTATACTCCATAAATAAGTACAAATGTTGTATGTGAAGTAAAAATTAGAATAAATAAACAATAAAAAAAAATTCTCTAGAATCAATCAATCAATAAAAAAAAAAAAAAATTTGCTGCTATGAACTATCCGTGGTTTTTGAAATACTTCTGTGTGTGTGCAGGTAGGCGTAGAATGCTGGCTCTACTGCTCACCAGCTATGTGACATTGGGAAAATACCTAGAGTCCCTAGAGAACACCAGTTTCCTTATCTGTGTCAATGCACTAACCTTGCTTGATGGGTGCAAACCTGTGAAGATTATTTCATTAATTAACAAGAGGACAGAGAGCTGGCAGACTTTTTTTTTTTAAAGAATTATTTTATTTCTTTGAAAGAGTTACAGAGAGAGGTAGAGCCAGAGAGAAAAGTCTTCCATTCTGTTGGTTCACTCCCCAAATGAACGCAACGGCCAGAGCTGAGCTGATCCGAAGCTAGGAGTCAGGAGCTTCCTCCAGGTCTCACACACAGGTGCAGGGTCCCAAGCACTTGGGCCATCTTCTACTGCCTTCCCAGGCCACAGCAAAGAGCTGGATTGGAGGAGGAGCAGCTGGGACTCGAACTGGTGCCTATATGGGATACTAGCACTGCAGTCTGGGGCTTTAACCCACTGTGCCACAGCGCCGGCTCCAGGCCTTATTTATTTATTTATTTTTGACAGGCAGAGTGGACAGTGAGAGAGAGACAGAGAGAAAGGTCTTCCTTTGCCGTTGGTTCACCCTCCAATGGCAGGTGCATCGCTCTGATCTGAAGCCAGGAGCCAGGTGCTTCTCCTGGTCTCCCATGGGGTGCAGGGCCCATGGACCTGGGCCATCCTCCACTGTACTCCCGGGCCACAGCATAGAGCTGGCCTGGAAGAGGGGCAACCGGGACAGAATCCAGCGCCCCAACCGGGACTAGAAGCCGGTGTGCTGGCGCTGCAGGCAGAGGATTAGCCTAGTGAGCCGCGGCGCCGGCCCCAGATCTTATTTTTCAAAATCATAGATTTTCAGAAGATGTTCTCTTTGAAATATTGATAAGGGCAGAATATTCCATTTTTATCTGGAAGAGCTGAGTTATTTTGACACAAAGAACTGGCCTTAATTTCTAACCCAGATGTGGAGTTTCAGATAAGGGGTTTCCAGATACAACATGGTAGTTTCCAAGGAAACGGGATCCTGAGTCCTTTTGTTAGTTTAGGTCTGATGATGTGCTTTGAAAATATCAAAGCACTGCTTCTTTCATACTTTACCTCTACTCTGTGTTTGCCCCGATCCTGGAGTCACCCCTCTCTTCCCATGAGTGGTGATATACCCATGAAACTCCGGGTGTGCAGTCTGCTTTGTGGTAGGTTAATAAACTTCACTTTGTCACACTACAAGTGGTCTGTACCCGATGGGCTTTACTTTGGGGGTCACTGATAATGTATGTAAAACATGTTTGCACTGCCTGGTACCTAAGGGGCATTTAAAAGGACTGACCATTTTTTATTATTCCTATGTTACTACAAAAATTGTCTATTTGACATCTAGTATTTGCAAGGCACGGATTTACTGCTCCAAAAGATGCACAGATGGAAAACCACTTTTATTCTGCATAGAGAAATAAAACAACAACTATATTTTCAATTCCTAGGAGAAAAAAAAATCTTTCCTGAACTTCACTTTAAATAGCGTCATATGTAAATGAAAAATTTCCAAGACTATTGTATTGGTTAAAAAGTACAATTTACATGATTTGCTATAAGACTTTACACAAAACTATGGGTTCTAAGAAGCAGGGTTTTGATAATCAAAGCGAGATCCCTCAGTGATATCTTTTTCTATAGATAAAAAAATGCTTTCATAAATGCACGAATGAAAAATAGAGATAACCCCGCTTGGTAAAGCCCCAAGGCTGAATACAGAGCCACTCACACTTTCGGAGGTCCCACCCACACAGACAAGCTGCTTCCTTTCTTTACATTTCCCAGAGATTGCAAAGAGGCTGGAATGGGGTGAGGCTGGCGCACAGAGGAAGCGCTGCCAGTTCCCCTTCACTTATCATCTGAACGCCTCCCAAACCAAAATCCTATCCACGTCTTTCCTTCTACTATAGGCTCCCCAAATGCAGTCTTCTACGGGAACGTGATGGTCTTGCACTCTAAATTACTTAAGGGAATGATTTTTAAATTTTAGGAGTCTAAACAAAGAGACTGTTATGCAGCAGTGTTGTGGTGTAGCAGGTTAAGACGCTGCCTGCGACTCCGTCGTCCCACAGGGGCACTGGTTCTATCCTGATGGCTCCAATTCCCATCCAGCTCCCTGCTAATGACCTGGGAAAAGCAGTAGAAGATGGCTCAAGCCCTTGGGCCCCTATCACCCATGTGGGAAACCCGGACGAAGCCTCTGGCTTTGGCCTGGCCAGGTGCTGACCATTGTGGTCATCTAGGGGGTGAACCAGCAGATGTAAGATCTCTCTCTGCAACTCTGCCTTTCAAATAAATAAGTATTTTTTTAAAAAAATAGACTATTACTGAAGGGTTAAAAAGTTAAAAGCCGCTCCCCACCCCCACCTCCTCTGGTGAACTTTCCTGACCTCGTTAGCCTTGCTCTGCATAGCCATTCTCTATAAAGTTAATTAGTCAGTAAATTACCCCAATGTGAGCGTAACCTTAGTTTCACCTAAGTAAGATAGAAGAAGTCACTGTATATCTCTTTGCCTCCTGGAACCCTGACCCCACCATGTGTCCCTTATCGCCATTCGGCTGCATTCCTAGGTATCATCAAGGCAGTTCCTGCAACCTTGTTGTGTTTGTTGTGTGGCCCTCCCTTTTGGCAATAGGAGGCTTTTTGATACTCCCTGTATAGGCCATATGGTTCTCTGAGGTCTAATCAGGCCCTTACTCGATATCCTGTACTCCCTGTATTCATAAATCAACTGGTTGTAAAATCACTTAACTTGTATCAATTGTTTACTCTATACCTCTGTCTGATCTATGCAATGATTGATTTTCTTTGTTTAAACGTGTATAAAAACCCCAACCCAAGACTATTTGGGGCCGCTCACCTGTACTGGGACGGGGGCCCCGACATGTCGGATCATCAATAAACCTTACCCTTTGTTAATTGCATGAGAGAAAGTCTCTTGGAGCGTTTTTGGGGTGGCAAGAGCAATCCAACTCTAACATTACGTCTCTTAAACATGTGAATAGAGCACCATTCCTTGCTGTGAAACAGCTTATGAATAAGTGAATTGCAGTGAGGATTCATACATAGTACATTTTCACCAAATAAAAGTGAATTGGAGGGGCTGGCACTGTGGTGTAGTAGGTAAAGCCGCCACCTGCAGTGCCAGCATCCCATATGGGCGCCGGTTCGAGTCCCTGCTGCTCCACTTCCCATCCAGCTTTCTGTATGGCCTAGGAAAGCAGTAGAAGATGGCCCAAGTACTTGGGCCCCTGCACCCATGTGGGAGACCGGAAAGAAGTTCCTGGCTCCTGGCTCCAGCCTTTGTGGCCATCTGGGGAGGGAACCAACGGATGTCTCTCTGCTTCTTCTACCTCTGGCTCTGTAACTTTGCCTTTCAAATAAAAATAAATCTTTAAAAAAAAAAAAAGTGAATTGGAAACCATAAAAGTCCTCCACAAATACTACCAAAGCCTTAGGGGATGGAAGCAGAGTGAGGAATTTTGGGTGACAGTTACAGATCTGAGTTTCTCCCATATTTGGCCTGAATTCTCAAAACAGAGTAAGATGTAGGGGCTGAGATCATCTGGTACAAATCGTAGGGGAATCAAAAATCCATGCCTCCTGTCACTGTGCTCTGGCGAGAAAGACTGCCACCCAAGCTCATCTAAACTCAGTCCCCAAACTGGGTGACGTCACCGCCCCGCCCCGCATCCCTAAGCCAGGTCCAGTCCCAGCGGCGCCTGCGCACTGTGGGGGCGGGCGGGGCAGACGCGTGCGCGCTGCGTGGGGGCGGGGATAGTGCGCACGCAGCCTCAGCCTCTTCCCCGCCCTTTCTCTTCCCGGTTTCCCAGCTTGCGGGTCCTGTCTGACGGCTGCTTCCGGTAGGAGCACCGTGCAGGGAGAGCCGGTCTCAGCTCCTCGTCATGTCCTACGGCCCTTTAGACTTGTACCGGAACCCGGGGCCCTCGGGGCCCCCGGTCCGGGACTTCAACAGCATCATCCAGACATGCAGCGGCAACATCCAGCGCATCAGCCAAGCCAGTGAGCCGGGGGACCGAGCCGGGGGGCGGGGGGCGTCCTGGAGACAGGCCTGGCCGAGGCCTCCGGGACGTAGAGCCCGGCTGGGGGTACGGCCAGGGCCACGCCTGAGGCCGTCGCGGGCCTTGCACGCCGGGGGCGGCGGCTGCCATCCCGAGGCCGTCGGGCCCGGGCTCCCCGAGGGTCCCGAGCCCCAGCTGAAGCTCGAAAGTGCGGCCCGCTCCGGGCTGGGGCCGACACTGCGGACCTGACAGCCCGAGGGTGGGAGGGGGCGTGTGTCACCTCGCGAGCCGCGAGCGCGCTGACTTGGCGCAGCAGTGGCCAGCGAGTTTTTCCTGTCGTCGCCTTCCCCCCACCCAGCTCGCCTTCCTCTTTGGCCGGTTTGGGTCGGGGGTTGTTTACTGGTTGAGGCTTTAGGTTTACATTCTGCCCGGCCCGTGGCTCCTCGGAAATCAGCAACTTTGAATTAAGGGAAGTGGGGAGTGCCTGTGTTTGGGTGACTTCATGCACAGTTTTTCCTGTAGTGAATTCGAGAATCAGACACAGTGACTGTTACTTGAAGGGCTGGCATGGCTTCTGTTTTAATAAAGATGATTCACCAGAAACACTTCCATTTACGTTGTTTGTCTTCCATACCAGAGAATGAGGGTGTGTTTTTGGACTTGAAGCAGGTGAAGCTTTTTTCCCCTTCCTACTCCTTTGAACTGATCTGACCAACAGAGTAGCCGGGGTTGGTGGGCTCAGCCACGTTAGGGCTGAAACACGGTGGAGGTAAGAACGCCACTGGTTGTCTTAACGTTCCCTCCTCACCATTAGGGTCCGAGCGAGACGAGGTGAGTGAGGCAAATGCTGGCTTTTCCTGTGGCTGAGAAAAAGCTCAGAGCGTAGAAACTGCGGGCAGCAGCTTTCCCTGGGAGGCATGGTGGTCATCATCCTTGTTTATTACCGTGTTTTTGTGAGCTTGGCTGCACTCTGTTAATAGGTAGAACTAGTTGGTCCTGAATTACAATTATGTTCTGTATTTTTAAGGAATAAGCTATAATTTTGACTTTAAATTTAAATGTGCATGGTTGAATTTGAACATTGTGAGCAGGTAGAACATTTCCAAATGGAAGGGTGTTTTGGGAGACTGGGTAATTTGGAAGTGGAAAGCATATGTGATCTGTTCAATCCAGAAACAAAAAAATAATATGACTTTGTATTCTCATTTCTTTTTGTGAGGGATCTGTACTGCAGGCTAGATCAGAAAATTCTGGATCAAGATAGTTTCTGTTGAGGCCAAATCTAATTTTAATGTCTATTTTTAAAGTACTCATTCAGTGTATGTTTGTTTGAATGTCAGGCTGTGTAGTAAGTTGGAACTGGCCTGGATTCTTTGAGTAGGGAGTGTGTGGGGTACACACACAACCAAAAGCTAAAGTGGAGGGGATCAGAGCTCCAGAAGTACAGATAACATTATGGAGGTGTTCAGGAGAGAGAAACCGTTTCCGGTCGGGAGATACTAGAAAAGGCGTAATGGCATTTGGAGCAGTTCTGGAAAGATAGTGGAAAGGATTTACACTGTCGGTAAAGAGGAAGCGGGCATTTGAGGGGGAATGAGTAACTGTGCTAGTGCGAAAGCTGAAGCTGCATCTGGTAGGAAAGAAAGTAGAGTAACTTAATTTGGGTAGAGTGCTGGGCTCCAGAAAGTGCCAGAAAGTAGCACTGGAAGGTGAGGTGGGCCCTAACGGGAAAGGCGTTACGTGCTAAGCTAAGGGGCTTGGATTTAATTCTTCAGGAATGTGTAGCTTGACCTGGAAGGGAGAGAGACTGGAATCAAGAGATGCCGGGTAGGGACTGAATGAAAAGGAAGGAAAAGCTGGGAGAGCTTTCGTTGGTCGTGGTCTTGGTCAGAATTAGCTGTAGACTGGACACTGGGCTGAAGGGGACCTTTGGAATCACATCTTAATAACTCACTAGCTAAGTGCCAAGCAGTACGAAAAGTGCTTTACTTTTATTATTTTATTGTGAAGCAGCCTGTGAAGTAATTGCCAAAATGATTTCCATTTTGGGGGTTGAGAAAGTGACTAATGATTACCCAGCTAACAAATGGCAATACCAGATCTGTCTCTTGTGACTAGAAATTTGCCTTGTTATAATGTTTAATTAATGCTAAAAAGATCTATAGTGGTTAACACCTCAAGTACACAAGTGACTTAAGTTGTTCACTCTCCAGAGGACACTTTGAGAAAGGGGAGGGGATACCTGAAGCTGTGGTGCTTTCTGTGTGAGTATCTGTAGAGATACGTCTGTACAGATCGATAGATATATCTCTGTGCACACACACACACACACACACACGTAATAAAGAGCAATGATAAGTGCTCTGAAGTCTAAGGAAGGGTGAGTGGATATAGAATGAGGGAGGGGGAGGGGAAGTTAATCAAGGAAGACCTGTCTGAGGAGGTGGCGTCTGAGTATATACCTGAATGAAGTGAGGGTGAGAAGCTGGGAAGAAGGCGTTCTAGGCAGAAGGCAGGAGCAGAGGCCTGAGCGTGTTCCAGAGGAGCGAGCAGGCCGGTGTGGCTGGACTGCAGTTAGAGGAGTGAGGAGGAACACGAGGAGGTCAGACAGGTAGCCAGGGGTCAGATCGCATAGGGTCTTAGCCCTCAGGAAATTGTGTGTAGTTGATGTGCGTGAATAAGGAAGGCTTTTCTACCACTTGAGAACTCGTCCTGCCTCTTCCCCTTGTGCTGTGCTTCCTCCCAAGTCCTGTGACCGTAGGCGTGTGAGTTGAAATTCTTCCTTTGGGGTTGCTTACTGAGGAATTGGGACTTTGAAATTCGTAGGACATTGTATCTACCCAGTTGTCACGTTAGTGCCTGTGCCCCAAACCTCTCCTGAGAAATGGCCGGAATGAGCTGGTGGGCGTGAACTCACAGCCCTGCACGGGCCTGTGCCCACTGAAGTTTGAGGGGTAGCTCTTTTTCTCCCCAGCTGTTCAGCCACAGACGTGGGCTTGGAATTGCTGAGCTTGGCTGCCTAATACACAGTGCCCTGTGTGGGTTTTTACAGGTACAGCTTAGGTTGACTGCCTGGTACAAACAGTTGTTATCAGTCTGGGTAGAGTACAGATGGAGGAAGGACACTGGACTCCACCTGCTGTGGAATGAAGGGTCTGGGCAAGTGTTGCTGAGGCAGAAACAGTTGAACTTTTAAGTTATAACATCCTGTGGGTGGTTCTTTTGGAGTGATTTTCATATTTGCCCCTTACTTTTTTTTTTTTTTTTAATTTATTTGATAGGTAGAGTTATAGACAGAGAGAGAGACAAAGAGAAAGATCTTCCTTCTGTTGGTTCACTCCCCAAATGGCTGCCACGGCCGGCGCTGTGGCGATCCGAAGCCAGGAGCCAGGTGCTTCCTCCTGGTCTCCCGCGCGGGTGCCGGGGCCCAAGCACTTGGGTCATCCTCCACTGCCCTCCCGGGCCACAGCAGAGAGCTGGACTGGAAGTGGAGCAGCTGGGACTAGAACTGGTGCCCATATGGGATGCCGGCGCCGCAGGCGGAGGATTAGCCAAGTGAGCCACGGCGCCAGCCCTGCCCCTTACTTTTGGTTTCATTGCCACCCTAACACCTGTATCCAGCAGCATACTGTTAGTGTCTGTGGTCGTGGGTCTCGCCCATTCCAGTTCAGCGGATGGCGCTGTCAGCAGTGTGTCCAAAGTCTTGTCTCCGTTGTGCTGCCCACCTCCTCGAGCGCCTCTGCTGGCTCTCTTGTCTGCTGTGTCAGATCTTAACTTTCTGCCTTACTTTCTCTCTCTGTGATCTTAACCCATATTAGCCACGTTTCCTACTCCTCCTCATTCTTTTCCCGAGGCAGGGCATTTTTCTTAAAGCTTGAGAACTCTGTTTTTTTTTTTTTTTTTTTTTCCAGGTCTTTGCTTTATTCTTTTCTCCTTTCTTTAATATCTTTCTTCTCCCTACTTCACTGGCTGTCTAAATTACATAAATTCTATGGGCAGGCATTTAGCCTAGCAATTAGATGCCTGTTAAGGCACTCAACTGCAGACCCTGAGACGCAGTGGTGATGGGTCAAGTGATTGGGTTCCTGTCACCCATTTGGGATACTTGGATTGAGTTCCTGGTTCCTGGCTTCAGCGGGCCCTAGCTTGACCCAGCCCTGGCTGTTGCAAGTATTTGGGAAGTGAACAAGTGATTGGGAGCACATTCTCTCTGTATCTCTCAAATAATCTTTTTTTTTTTTTAGATTTATTTATTTATTTGGCAGAGAGCTAGATCAGAAGTGAAGCAGCTGGTCTCGAACCGGCGCCCTTATGGGATGCCAGCACTGCCGGTGGTGGCCTTACCTACTATGCCACAGTGTCGGCCCCTCAAATAATTTTAATTATACACATCTTTTGAGCTGTGTTTAAATCCTGTCCCTCATAACTAAGCTCACTTTAAAAATATTTATTATTTATTTGAAAGGCAGAATACCAGAGAGAGAGAGAGAGACCGATTGATCTTCCCTCTGCTGGTGCATTAACAGAGAGCTGGATCAGAAGAGAAGCAGCCAGGACACAAACCAGTGCTCATATGGGATGCTGGCACCTCAGGTGGAGGCTTAGCCTACTACGCTATGGCCGACCCCTATTTTCCCTTTTTGTCTGTTACTCCATCTGTAGTACGATTGGAATTGTTAAAAGGGGATGTCATTTCAAAGTGCCTAGTATATTGCCTGGCATGTAGTTGACATTCAATAAATGATATTATTTGTTTAGTAGTTAGGTGGACAGGTACAGGAGTCATGCTACCAGGCTTTAAAATTAAACCCTAGATCATCTTCTTAGTAACCGTATAAATCTATCACTTTACTCCTCTATTTCTCAATTTGCTCATCTATATAATGGACTTAACAGGGGCCAGCTCTGGTACAGTAGGATAATCTCCATCTGCGGTGCTGGCATCCTATATGGGTGCTGGTTTGAGTCCCTGCTGCTCCACTTCGATCCAGCTCTCTGCTATGGCCTGGAAAAGCAGTAGAAGATGGCCCAAGTGCTTGGGCCCCTGCACCCATGTGAGAGTTGGGAAGAAGCTCCTGGCTCCTGGCTTCAGATTGGCTCAGCTCCAGCTGTTGAGGCCTTTGGGGAGTGAACTAGCAGATGGAGGACCTTTCTCTCTGTTTCTCCTTCTCACTGCCTATAACTCTACCTCTCAAAGAAATAAATAAAATCTTTAAAAAAGAAATGGACTTAATAGTAATCCCTTATGAGGATTAAATGAGATAATTTATGTAAAGTGAGGATTGAGTGGGATAATTTATGTAGGATTGTGAGGATTAAATGAAATAATCTACATAAATACTTAAAGCAGTGCCTGTTACATAGTAAGTGCTTAAGAAATGTTAGCTATTGTTTTCTAAGAAATTTGCAGGCATTTTTCCCTCAGTTTAGCACTTGCTTATATTCTGTATTGTTTAATTAATATATGCTTTTTGGTCTTGTCAATACACCTAGAGAGAGTACTGCTAGTTTTTTGAGGGTGGCAAAATTATGCAGTATATATCCCTCTGGAGCTCTTTCGTGCCTGGCACAGCAGCAGTGGATGGTAGCTGGCATTTGTTATGTACTTGATTGATTTTATCATTGCTAAGCACATTTTTTCTTGCTCTTGAGTTTGATAATAGTAATAGTAGCTATCCTTAATTGCGTGCTTTTATATGCCAGACATTGTTCTAAATTTAGCTTCATATTACCTCATTTCATCTTCAAAACAACGATGTGAGAGGATTCTCCTGTTATTTTCATTTTTTAGGCAAGAAAACTGAGGCATAGAGGAGTGGAGCCTTGTGCTCAAGGTCACTCATCTAGGAAGTGGTGAAACCAGAACTCAGGCGTAGGCAGTTGTAATTCAGAGCCCATTCTGTAGCCCAGTACGTCTTCAGTCACTGGTCTGGTGACTGGAAGAGTGTACCTCTGATGTGTAGCACTCATTTTCAGTGGAGAGTTTTACTTACGTCAGGTCATTTTCATCATAGCTGCGAGTATTTAAAAATAGAATATGAACACAGTCATCAGACTAAAACACTGAGATGCCTTCCTTGTCATAATCACCACATAGGTGTTCGTTCTCTCATTTGGTAATGCTTTCTTGTTGAATTTGTTTTTAATATACTGAATTAGAGCATCAGATTATATGAAATGAAGAGAAAAATATTTTTCCCACCTGTCATGGTAGTTGCTTTTTTCTTTTTCTTTTCTTTTCTTTTTTTTTTCTTTTTTTTCTTTTTTGACAGGCAGAGTGGACAGTGAGAGAGAGAGACAGAGAGAAAGGTCTTCCTTTGCCGTTGGTTCACCCTCCAATGGCCGCCGCGGCCGGCGCATCGCGCTGATCCGATGGTAGGAGCCAGGTGCTTCTCCTGGTCTCCCATGGGGTGCAGGGCCCAAGTACTTGGGCCATCCTCCACTGCACTCCCTGGCCAAGGCAGAGAGCTGGCCTGGAAGAGGGGCAACCAGGACAGAATCCGGCGCCCCGACTGGGACTAGAACCCAGTGTGCCAGCACCGTAGGCGGAGGATTAGCCTATTGAGCCGTGGCACCGGCCACTGATTACTCTTGTCTGGAATGCTTTTCTTAGGTAGCTGCATTGCTTGATCTTTCCCTTCTTTTAGACCTCTGCTCAAAGTCACCTTATTAGACAGATCTAAGTCAAACTTTTGGGTTGCAAAAAACTTTGTTGCATGGGACCAGAGCTATTCCATTATTGAATTTTGCTTAGAAACCATTTAGTCCCTACACAGTTGTAAAGATTTAGTGAGAGAAAATAAAAGCGCCACATAAATACTAAGTATTAAGTGAATGTTGGTTAAATCTGAATATAATCTATAATTAGTGAAAAAGAAACCCAGTAAAATGACATGGCAGGTACAGCACCATTTATCTGGTTAGTGGTCAAGGCTGGCTTAGATTTCAGATCTCATTATTCCTAGTTTACCTTCATTTACCTCTTCTACCCTGGCTTAGATTTCAGATCTCATTATTCCTAGTTTACCTTCATTTACCTCTTCTACCCTAAAGAGAGTCCATAATGTACAAGGGAGGCTGGCTCAATTAATCAGTAATTATTATGTACCCACCGTGTGCCAGGCACCCTGCTGCTTTCTAGTGAGTACAGAGGGTATTTCCCCAAGTGGGAGGGAGTTGGGGAGGAGAGCAGGTTAGAGCAAGGACATCAGCCTATCTGGAACAGAGGGCTATAAAGTTAGAGAACTCTTAGATAAGTAGGGTGGGGCAAAGTGGAACACTGGGAAATCCAGGCCTGCCTTGTGTGACTACATTCTGTTTCCTTGAAGAGCCAGCCTATTGAAGGAACTTAATGTGGCAAGAAGATTACAGCCATTGGAATCAGCCCCAGGTTTGAATTCTGGTCATTGTGACACAACAAGTAGCTTGACAGCTCATTAAAATTCACAGTTTTTATTGTTTGCAAGGCCCACTGCCTCTTTGGTCTTATCTCTCTTGCTCACTCTGCTCTGCCCCCCTGGCCTTTTTCCCATTGTTCCTCCATCTGCACCGGGGACTTTGTGCTGATTACTCTTTTTTTTTTTTTTTTTTTTTGACAGGCAGAGTGGACAGTGAGAGAGAGAGAGACAAAGAGAAAGGTCTTCCTTTTGCCATTTGTTCACCCTCCAATGGCCGCCACGGCCGGTGCACCGCGCTGATCTGAAGCCAGGAGCCAGGTGCTTCTCCTGGTCTCCCATGTAGGGCCCAAGGACTTGGGCCATCCTCCACTGCACTCCTGGGCCATAGCAGAGAGCTGGCCTGGAAGAGGGGCAACCGGGACAGAATCCGGCGCCCCGACCGGGACTAGAACCCAGTGTGCCAGCACCGTAGGCGGAGGATTAGCCTATTGAGCCGTGGCACCGGCCACTGATTACTCTTGTCTGGAATGCTTTTCTTAGGTAGCTGCATTGCTTGATCTTTCCCTTCTTTTAGACCTCTGCTCAAAGTCACCTTATTAGACAGATCTCTCTGACCATTCTGTATTAACTAGTACCCTCTGCCCACCCTTGTCATTCCCAGCCCTAACCTAAATTGACTTTTCTTTATGTTACATTTCACTATTTCATATATGTTGTCTTTCTTTCTTTTTTTTTCCCTCTTAGAATGTAAGCTTGAAAGCATGTATCTTGTAGGGCATAGAACAGTGTAGAGGGGCCAGCATTGTGGCATAACAGGTTAAGCCACCCACTACAATGCCAGCATCCCATATGGGCACCTGATCAAGTCCTGGCTGCTCCACTTCCAATCTAGCACCCTGTTGATGGCTTGGGAAAGCAGCGGAAGATGGCCCAAGTGCTTGGGCCCCTGCACCCACGTGGAAGACTAGAAGAAGCTCCTGACTCCTGGCTCCAGCCTGGCCCAGCCCCAGCTGTTGCAGCTGTTTGGTAGTGAACCAGCGAATGGAAGATCTCTCTCTGTAACTCTGCCTACTCTGTCTTGTTTTATTTAAAAGGCAGAGTTACAGAGAGAAGGAGAGACAAAGAGAGATCCTCCATCCACTGGTTCACTCCCCAGGTGGCCCCAATGGCCGGAGCTGGGCTGATCTGAAGCCAGGAGCCAGGAGCTTCTTCCAGGTCTCCTATTTGGATGCAGGGGCTCAGTCTCTTGGACCATCTTTCATTGCTTTCCCCAGGCCATTAGCAGAGAACTGGATTGGAAGTGGAGCAGCTGAGACTTGAACTGGTGCCCATGTGGGATGCTGCCACTGCAGGTAGCAGCTTTACCTGCTATGCCACAGCACTGGCCCAACCTATATATTCTTAATTCTGAAAAATTTTGCTTCATGAATCCCATCATACAGTGATTTTTAGCTAGGGAGAAGTAACTTGTATACTCTAATAAGTACTGGGATTGTTACATTTCTGCTTAAGAATCTTCTTAGCAATCATTGTTGCCTAATCATTGCTTCTTTTATTTATTTTTTATTTTTTTTAAGATTTATTTTATTTATTTGAAAGACAGAGTTACAGAGAGAGGTAGAGACAGAGAGAGGTCTTCCATCCACTGGTTCACTTCCCAGATGGCTATGGCCGGAGCTGTGCTAATCTGAAGCCAGGAGCCAAGAATATCCTCCAGGTCTCCCATGTGGGTGCAGGGGCCCAAGGACTTGGGCCATTTTCTACTGCTATCCCAGGCCATAGCAGAGAGCTGGATTGGAAGAGGAGCAGCGAGGACTAGAACCGGTGCCCTTATGGGTTGCCAAGGCTTCAGGCCAGGGCGTTAACCCACTGTGCCACAGTGCAGGCCCCTAATCATTGCTTCTTATCAAACTTGGGGCTATTTGCAAGTCAGTGTTAATTGTAAAGTAGCTTTTTTTTTTCCCTTAAGATTTATTTTGTTTATTTGAATGGTGCAGTTATGGAGACAGAGATTTTCCATCTGCTGGTTCATTCCCCAGTTGGCTGTAACAGCCAGGGCTGGGCCAGCCAGGAGCCAGGAGCTTCATCCAGCATTGTATTTATATGTATAATATTCACAAATTATGCAACATAGATTAGTTTCCTCATTTTCTCACTGCGCCAGCATTTGAGCAGGCCAGTGTTTTACAAGTGGAACTTTATCATTAATCTAGAGAGAACCAGAAAGGAGACTGTCCTTCGGTGGAGGAGCCCTGTACCTGTTGTGTTATGTTATCTGTGAAGTTCTATTGAAATGTGAAGATAAGTGTGTTTCTTCTGGGCAAAGAGTATTCTGTTAATATGTTCTGTATTTCAGCTACCTGTAATAAAAGACAGGCGACACTCCTAAAAAGCACTGTGGCATAGTGGGTAAAGCTGCCATCTATGATACTGGTATTCCATATGAGCATTGGTTTGTGTCCTGGCCACTCCACTTTCTTTCTTTCTTTCTTTCTTTCTTTTTTTTTTTTTTTTTTTTCCCAGGCAGAGTGGACAGTGAGAGAGAGAGGAGACAGAGAGAAAGGTCTTCCTTTGCCGTTGGTTCACCCCCCGATGGTCATTGCGGCCAGCGCACCGCGCTGATCTGAAGCCAGGAGCCAGGTGCTTCTCCTGGTCTCCCATGGGGTGAAGCACTTGGGCCATCCTCCACTGCCTTCCCGGGCCACAGCAGAGAGCTGACCTGGAAGGGGAGCAACTGGGACAGAACCGTTGCCCCAAGAACCTGGAGTACTGCCGCACAGGTGGAGGATTAGCCTAGTGAGCTGTGGCGCCGGCCAAGGCCACTCCACTTTCAATTTATTTACCTGCTAATGGTCTGGGAAAAGCAGCAGAAGATAACCCAAGTGCTTGGACCTCTGCCACCCATGTGGGAGACCTAGAGGAAGCTCCTGGCTTTAGCCTAGCCCAGCCCTGGCCATTGTGGCCGTTTGGGAAGTGAACCAGTGGATGGAAGATCTGTCTCTATCGCTCCCTCTATCTGTATAGCTCTGACTTCAAATAAATAGTAAATCTTTTTTTTTTTTTCTTTTAAAGAAAGCAGGCTAACCAGAAATCACCCAGCTACCTTCCAACCTATGAGTGCTTACATCTCTTCAGCCTACCAACCAAAAAAAGAGAAAATAGAAAGCAAGGCACAAAAGAAACCAAGCTTCTACTCCTGTTGCAGAAATCAGTGAGGGGCATGGGTGTTCTGATTCCAGGTGGCCTGGTGTTGGTGTTTTTCTTCTTATTGGGCCTCTGTTTTCCTAGGCTAGGCTAGGGTTTTAGACATCAGGATTCAGACTTGACCATTCCTAGTCTTAGCAAAATATCAAAAAAAGGTAGAAAAGGTCACATAAAGCTGTATTATTTGCCTATGTTATGGTATAGACAGTGTAACTGAAGAAGCTAGCCATTGTGATATACATAGTGTGATATACCTGGGATTGAATTTTTTCCTTACATTTGTGTAAGATATTTAACCTCCCTAAATACATTCTCTTGTTTGTACAATAAGGGTATATCTACTTTAGACTGTTGCTGTGAAAATTAAAGTCTACAGAGCTCTTTTAAAAAAAAGAATATATATATATATTATTTGACAGTGTTATAGACAGAGTTATAGACAGTGAGAGAGAGACAGAGAGAAATGTCTTCCTTCCATTGGTTCACTCCCTTAATGGCCACCACGGCCGGCGCTGCGCCGATCCAAAGCCAGCAGCCAGGTGTTTCTTCCTGGTCTCCCATGTGGGTGCAGGGACCCAAGCACTTGGGCCATCCTCTGCTGCCCTCCCGGGCTACAGCAGAGAGCTGGACTGGAAGAAGAGCAACTGGGACTAGTACCTGGCACCCCAACTGGGACTAGAACCCGGGGTGCCGGCACCATAGGCGGAGGGTTAGCCAAGTGAGCCACGGTGCCGGCCAAGAATATTTTTTGACAGAGTTACAGAGAGACAAAGAGAGATCTTCATCTACTGGTTCACTCCTCAAATGGCCCCAAAGTCTAGGGCTAGGTCAGACCAGGCCAAAGCCAGGAGCCAGGAGCTTCTTCTGGGTCTCCCATGTTAGTGCGGTCACCCAAGCACTTGGGCCATCTTCTGCTGCTTTCCCAGGCCATTAGCAGAGAGGTGAATCCAAAGTTGGGGAACTGGGTCTTGAGCCAGTGCCCACATGGGATACCAGTGTTGCAGGTGGTAGCTTTACCTACCACACCACAGTGCTGGCCCACAGAGCCCTTAGTGCAGTGCCTGACACATGGAGATGCTCAATCAGTGGTAACCTATTATTAATAAAAAACATACATTGTCTTTCCAGAACTGTTTGCTATAGAAGAATTATTGTATTTGTGAGTTGAAACATTTTCATTGATGTGAATTGATAATAGGTATCAAGGCCATTCCAAAGGGGATGGGTTTTTTAACCAGTGCCATGAAAGATCTGGAAAAGTCAGCAAGTTCCTTGGGGGATGATAAACAAAACCATCAGCTTCTACTTAGTGGCATATTACTCTGTAGGAGAAAGGTGAGCCTGTAACTAGTTTTTGGAGAAATGTGTATGCCAGGGTTTAGATCATAGCAAGGTTTCTGTTAGTTGCATGTACTTATTCAAGATTAGGGAGACCAGTGATCTGAGAAGTCGGGTGTTCATGATGTGTTTTTCTTTTAAATAAACTTTTTCCCCCTACTCTCCCCAGCTGCTCAGATAAAGAATTTGATGAGCCAACTAGGAACTAAGCAGGACTCAAGCAAGCTTCAGGAAAATCTGTGAGTAGCTTCCTGAAAAGGTTGGGTCTGGGGAGGGCTCTCTGAGGATGTCCTTAATGTCCTTGCTTGATGGCAGTGTAGGTTTCAGATCTGTGGAGTGAGAAGGAGAGGAGTGGGTCCTGAGGGACTAGCTGGAGCTGGGAGAGGGTGATGGTGTAGGAGTATATGTCGGCCTCCTGGTGGTATGGTCTGGTTTGAGTTCCCACTTTATGTAACACAGGAAAAGTAATTCATGGTAGCCTGGGGTAGAGGAGTGGACTGGTGGTGGGAGCTCCAGATTGTTTTTATCCCATCTTTCTTTGACTCCATTTCTGCTTTTAGAAGTTCTATTCTTCATCTTTAAAATATCCTGCACAATAAATATTCTTTGTTTCCCGTCCTAGACATTGTGAAGTTAGAGAATGACTGTTATTACTATGAGTGTTTTTAAGAGAGATGTGAAATAGCTCTGGGTATTTTACCACTGTCTGGGATTTCAGGCCTCTGGTCAACTCCTTCTTATTTTTGATTCTCGTCTGTGTGTGTGTGTGTGTGTTCAAATCCTAGAGGCCCATTTTCAGTGAAGCAAATTAGTAATTGTTAGCATAGTATCTTAATCTATTTGGGCTACTGTAACAAAATGCTGTAAACTGGTGGTTTATGAACAGCATGGGTATATTCTCAGAGTTCTAGAGACGGGATGGCCAAGGTAAGGGAGAGGGCCAATACAGTGTGTGGTGAGGCCCTGCTTTATCATGGATGGTGCCTTCTTGCTATGTCCTCACTTGGTAAAAGGGACAAGGCCACTTGATGGCACTTGTTTTAAAAAGTTTGGTTACTTATTTGAGTCAGAGACAGACAGGGAGAGAGGTCTTATCTTCTGGTTCATACTCCCAAATACCTGCAACAGCCAGGACCAGGCAGGGAGGAACCTGGGAGCTGGGATCTCAGTCCAGGTCTCCACACAGGTAGCAGGGACCCAATTACTTGAGCCATTGTCACTGCCTCTTCGGAACAGAATTAGTCAGAAGCTGGAGTCAGGAACTGACTCCAGAGTTGAACCCAGGTACTCAAGTATTGAACATGGACTTTTTTCTTATTGCTAAGATTTATTTACTTGAAAAGGAGAGTGACAGAGATGGAGAGGGAGAGACAGAGAGAGTGATCTTCCATCTTCTGGTTCACTCCCCAAATGCCTGCAACAGCTAGGACTGGGCCAGGCTGAAGCCAGGATCCCAGAACTCCCATCTGGATCTGCCATGTGGATGCTGCTTGGGCTGTCATCTGCTGCCTTCCCAGGTGCATTGCAGGAAGCTGGATTGGAAGTAGGGTGGCCAGAACTCTGACTGGCATTCTGATATGGGATGTCGGCATCCCAAGCATAGCTTAAACTGCTGTACCACAGTGCCCACCCTGGAACACACACTTGTTAACCTAGGCTTAATGCCCAAGGAATATCTCTCTCTCTCTCTCTCTCTTTTTAATTAATTAATTTATTTGAAAGGCAGAGTTATAGAGAGGCAGAGAGAGAAAGAGAATCTTCCATCCACTTGTTCACTTCCCAAATTGCTGTAACAGCTGGAGCTGGGCTGATCTGGAGCCAGGAGCCAGGAAATTCTTCCTGGTATCCCACACAAGTGCAAGGGCCCAAGGACTTGGGCCATCTTCTGCAGTTTTCCTAGGCCATAGCAGAGAGCTGGTTAGGAGGAGGAGCAGCTGGGACTAGAACTGGCGCCCATATGGTTTGCCAACACTGCAGGTGGCGGCTCTCCCGTTATGCCACAGTGCCAGCCCCAGAAGCCTCATTTATAAGAGCATTAAACCTGAGGTTAGGATTCCAACATGTGAATTTTAGGGGAGCATAAACATTCAGACCGCCACATGTGGTTTCTCTGACCTCCCTTAAAACCTGTGTAGAAATGCCTGAGAGCATAGGAAAGAAGCAGTGAGTGAAAAGGACTCTTACATGTTTCCATTGCTTTCCAATCCCACTTATTATATTACATATTCTTCCTTCTCTGGTTTCCTTCCCTCTCTACTCCTTATGTAATTTTAAACTACGTAGGGCTTCTTTGTTTTGGAGGGAAGAACCACAAAGTCAAGCATAAAGAGCAGATAGGGAGCCAAGGATAAAGCCGAGAAAGAAGCAGCTTTAAGCTAGGAAATGAGCGTAGGTCTTAGGAGATTGTCCTCTAGGGTAGGTGGGAAGCGATGCCTTTTTTTTTTTTTTTTTTTTTTTTTTTTTTTTTAAGATTTATTTTTATTTTTTTGAAAGGCAGAGTTACAGAGAGAGGGAAAGACAGAGAGATCTTCCATCCTCTGGTTCACTCCCCAAATAGCCACAATGGCCACAGCTGGGCCAGACCCAAGCCAGGAGCCAGAAGCTTCTTCCAGGTCTCGACTATGTGGATGGTAGGGGCCCAGGACTCCAGCTGCGTTGTGCTGGTTTCCCAGGTGCATTAGCAGGGAGCTGGTTTGGAAGTGGAGCAGCTGGGACTTGAACTGGCACCCATATGGGATGCTGGCGCTGTAAGTGGTGACTTAACTTGGTACACCACAACGCCAGCCACTCCTTCCCCTTTTTTTTGAAGCATTGCTTTTAACTTTTTTTTTTTTTTGACAGGCAGAGTGGACAGTGAGAGAGAAAGACAGAGAGAAAGGTCTTCCTTTTGCCGTTGGTTCACCCTCCAATGGCCGCCACGGCTGGCGCGCTGCAGCCGGCGCACCGCGCTGATCCGAAAGCAGGAGCCAGGTGCTTCTCCTGGTCTCCCATGGGGTGCAGTGCCCAAGCACTTGGGCCATCCTCCACTGCCTTCCCGGGCCACAGCAGAGAGCTGGCCTGGAAGAGGGGCAACCGGGACAGAATCCGGCGCCGGCGCCGCAAGGCGGAGGATTAGCCTAGTGAGCCACGGCGCCGGCCTGAAGCATTGCTTTTGATAAACATTTTATTCAGCCATCTGTGCCTGGATTCTGGTCAGTGGACTAAGACAAACATTAGCTATGCAGAAGTCCTGGGCAATTCACTGTGAGAGTTTTATGAGAGAGTTTAGTGGATTGAAATGGTCAGGTAAGACTTAGGTATAGGTAGCATTTACTTTATATATATATATATATATATATATATATATATATATATTTTAAGATTTATTTATTATTTGAAAGGCATAGTTACAGAGAGGCAGAGAGAGAGAGGTCTTCCATCTGCTGGTTCACTCCCCAAATGAGCACCATGGCCGGAGCTGGGCCAATCTGAAGCCAGGGGTTAAGGAGCTTTTTTCTGGGTTTCCCACGTGGGTTCAGGGGCCCAAGAGCTTGTGTCTACTTCTGCTTTCCCAGGTTGTAGCAGAGAGCTGAATTGGAAGTGGAGCAGCCGGGACTTGAACCTGGTGCCCATATGGGATGCAGACGGTGGCTTTACTTGCTACGCCACAGTGCTGGCCCCTTTTTTCTTTTTTTTTTTTTTTTTTAATTAGAACTGCTAATGTACTTTTCTTTTCTCCCCAAGAGTTAAAATTTCCAATCTGTGCTTCCTTCAGTAGGTGTCAGTGAGGCAGGTTCTTTCTGCTCAGTGATGTGAAGATGCCTTGAAGTGGGTTTACAGGGATAATATTTCTGAGCACCAAGAAATGACAACATCCTGAAACAGATCTTTTCTCTCCTAGGCAACAGTTACAACACTCCACCAATCAGCTGGCCAAGGAAACAAATGAATTGCTGAAGGAATTGGGATCCTTGCCCCTTCCCTTATCTGCTTCAGAACAGGTTGGTACTTCCTGTTTTGCTTATTCAGTAGGCAGGCAGTATGTGAAACAAACGCAGTTTGGCCCCAAGTGCTAGATGGCCCTCCTCTGAACCTGTTTCCTTACCCGTAAAGTGGGGGATATGTGACCATTGTGCTGATACAGAGAAAGTGTACACTTAGTATAGCAAAGTGTCTGGCATGTGTAGGTACTCCACATGTGGTGGCTGCTGCTGTTATTAATAATCTGTTATCAATGTTTTAATCAAATGGGTTTAATGGAGGAGGGATCTCTATGTGTATCTTTCTGGAGTTGGTTAGCAGTTTTATGTTTGGAGGCTTGGTCCTAGTTTGTTTTGTACCCAGTATCTATAATTTTTTTTCATATTTTGCAGTCATATTCACATCCCATCATGATTCATTTATAGATCTCAGGCTAAGGAAATGCTCAGGGGAAACGTTTTCTCTGTTGTTGTGTTTTTTGTTTTGTTTTTTAAGGTTTATTTATTTGAAAGAGTGAGAGCAAGAGGGAGAAACAGAAAGAGATCTTCTGTCTGCTGGTTCACTCCCCAAATGGCCACAATCGCAGGGGCTGGGCCAGGCCAAAGCCAGGAGCCTGGAACTCCCTCAGAGTTTCCCACCTGAGTAGCAGGGGCCCAAGCACTTGTGCCACCCCCTGCTGCTTTCCCAGGTGCATTGCAGGGAGCTGGATCAGAAGCAGAGCAAACAGGATTCCATACCCGCTGCACCACAACACTGGCCCCAAGAATACCTTCAAGCCACTTTGCTCAGTGGTCATTTCAGTCGTTTAAAAACACAATTTTATTGATGTTCATTGTTCCTTTAACAATGTCATGACTTTTCTTCATGCTTTCCTGAAGTCATTTGTGGCCTCTCCTTCGCTGTGGCTGACTCATTTACCTGTACCATGGCCTTCTCAAATCCTTCCTCTTCCAGGAAGACTGCCTTCACCTATGTTAGCCCATTATGATTCTGCTTTGCTTTCAGCTTCCATACCATTCACTGGGGGCACTTAATTTGCACTGCTTTTCATTATTGGATGTTTTAAATGATGATACCCTGTCCCTGATGACTCTGAAGACAAAGCCTTCTGAATTGTTTTTCAAACTGTGGGTTGTAACTATAGAACAGGATATCATTTCAGTGTGTTGTGGTCAGCATTTTAAAAAATTGAAATAGAGTAGAAAAACCAGAATGTGTACCATAAATAGGGCAAATATTATTACATGAAATTTTTTAAAAAGATTTATTTTCTTTATTTGAAAGGCAGAGTTACAGAGAAAGAGGGAGGGAGAGGCAGAGACATATCTTCCATCCGTTGGTTTGTTTCCCGATGGCCTCAATGGCTAGAGCTGGTCTAGACCAAAGCCAGGAGCTTCTTCTGGGTCTCCCACATTGGTGCATGGGCCCAAGCACACTTGGGCTATCTTCCAGTGTATTAACAGGGAGCTGGATTGGAAGTGGAACAGCTAGTACTTGAACCGGTGCCCATACGAGATGCCAGTGTTGCAGGCAGTGACTTTACCCACTATGCCACAATGCCAGCTATACATGAAATTTTTATTTTATGCATATATGTGCATATGGTACCAGGTCATAAAGTCAAATTTATACTGTAGATTTTTTTCTATTTCTGTCATAAAAGTTTGAAAAGTACTGGTTTGTCCTATTTAATGTAGCATATGTTCAGTCAGGAGTTTTGGTGCCCTCTTGTTCAAAAGAAAGGAGGGAAGACTGCATGCTTTGTCATCCCGCTGCAAAGTAGTTATAAAAAAGGACAGGTATGTCGCATAAGACACTGCTTGGGACCCCTGCATACCCTATCAGAGCTACTGTTTTCAAGTCTGGGCTGGGGCTCCTGACTCCAGCTTCCTGCTAAAGCATGCTCTGGGAGGCAGCAGGTGATGACTCAAATAGTTACGTCCCTGCCACTTGCATGGGATTGAGTTCCTGGCTCCAGGCTTTGGCGTGACCAAGCCTAGCTCTGATGTTGTGTCATATAGGGAATGAACCAGCACATGGGAGATCTCTTTCTCTCTCTCTCTGCCTATCAAATTAAATTAAATTAATTCATTTTTAAAAATATAAAAATTGTGAAAACCCTAATTGATCTTGGCTAAAAAAATAAAGTCATCTTGCTGTAATCACTTTTTAGTTATCCATCTGTGAGTGTTTTAGATGTTATTCATGCTGACTTCATTTAGGAGCCAGTTCCTGCTTGCCATCCAGCATCCCCAGACAGCTCTCAAATTACCCCTTTCTTCTTCTCAGCTATACACTTAAGCAATGTGCACTTTTTTCATAGTAATAAAAAAGGAGTCTATGGGTCTGGTGCAGACAGAATATTCAAAGTGCTTAAGGGTTAAATAGTAGCCTAAGCGAAATATAAATAGAAAGTTAAATTTGCTACCAAAAGTTTCTCATCTAACGTATTCTAAAGGCAAGCAGAAATTATTTTTGGATTATGCATGCCATTGTTCCCATCCATTAGTTTGGATCATTACGCACACAAAATAGATCCACAAATTACCCTCTCTGGTGAAATACAACTCCTTGATTCCTTTTTGCCTGTTGGCTGAGTGCCCTTTTTTCTTTCTACTCTTGTCATCTAGTTAATCTTAGCCCCATAACCCATCTTTTTATGACTATCTTATACACAAACCATAACTCCTACTTTCAGTTTTTTTCCATGTTTACTTGCCATCACTAGTGATTTAACTGCCAAATCCAGTGGCCTTTTTTGAATGTTTATTTACTTTTCTTCAGTTTCCTTTGACCCTCTTGCACATCCTGTCTCTACCGCAAGTTCCTTTCCATGATTCTCTTTCCTTCTTCCCCAGTTCTGGCAACCCCCAGATCTCAGCCCTCTTCCCTGAGGCTGTCACCTCCTAGAAGTGAGCCTCCCCCAGGGCTCGGCCGTTGGTTGTGCACTTTTCTCCTGCTGTGCTTCCTCCCTCAGGAGTCCTATGTACGTTCAGATTTCCCTGTCACCCCTAGGATTATGGTCCCTAGATCTTTTTCCAGCCTCGTGCCCTAGCCTAAGTTTTGGTCCATTTGGCCAGTTTGTGTTCTGACATCTCCTCCTGAATATACTGCCTTCAAATAAATTTCACATATTGTACTGAATTCCTCATGCTTCACCCAAAACTCTTAAGTAAGCTAATTGACAGTATTTATTGTCATAAAAAAGTTTGTGCCTTTTGACCAAAATTTCCCCATTCATGCAAATTTGTCCTAAGGTGGAAGTAGAAAATCTGAGAGAAAATAACAACTGTTTACTTTAGATGCAAATGTCCTGGGTTTACACTCCAACTTTGCCATTTACTGAGAGATCCTGGGCAAATTGTGTACCGCTCTGTGCTTTGATTTTCTGATTGGTAAGATAGGAGCTATAACAGGACCTAATTTATAGATTGTTATGAAATTAAGTGAGTTGTTTTATGTGACAGTATTGGTACATGGTGAGCACTGTATAAATATTAGCTATTAAAATGGCTCACTTCAGGTTTATTTGAAATAGTTAAAAACTGGAAAGTGTCTAAAAGAAATGTTTACATAAAATTTACTTAATCAGGGCTGGTGCTGTGGCATAGCAGGTAAAGCTGCTACTTACAGTGCTAGCATCCCCACATGGGTGCTGATTCAAGACCCGGGTGCTCCACTTCCAATCCAGTTCTCTGCTATGGCCTGTTAAAGCAGGGGAAGATGGCCCAAGTCCTTAGGCCCCTGTACCCACATGGGAGACCTGGAAGAAGTTCCTGGCTCCTGGCTTCAGATAAGCGCAGCTCTGGCCATTGTGGCCAACTGGGGAGTGAACCAGCGGATGGAAGACCTCTCTCTCTTTCTCTCTCTCTCTCTCTCTCTCTCTCTCTCTCTCTTTCTCTGCCTTTCCTCCTCTCTCTGTGTAACTCTGACTTTCAAATAAATCTTAAAAAAAATTTACCTGATCAACTTGATGAATATAGATAACATCAAAGATCATAATGGAAAATATTTATAATAAAATATTTAAAAGATAATTTTGGGATGGAGAGCTTGGGAAATGATGTCTCCCTCCTCCTTATTGTTATAATGTTTATTATTTTTTAAAGATTTATTTATTTATTTGAAAGAGTTATACAGAGAGAAAGAGAGGCAAGAAGAGAGAGATTTTCCATTCAGTGGTTCACTCCCGAGTTGGCCGCAGTGGCTGGAATTGCACCCATCTGAAGCCAGGAGCCACGAGCTTCTTCCATGTCTCCCACGTGGGTGCAGGGGCTCAAGGACTTGGGCCATCCTCCACAGCTTTCCCAGGCCATAGCAGAGAGCAGGATCAGAAGTGGCACAGCTGGGTCTCAAACCAGTGCCCATATGGGATGTCAGCACTGCAGGTGGCAGCTTTATCCGCTACGCCACAGCACCGGCCCCATATAATATTGTTTATTTAAAGTTAAAAATCCTAGAAAAAGGAAAAAAAGTTCATCACCCAAACTTGCTTTCAGTATTATCATTCTTTTTGGTTTGAAATTTGAGTTGTTCTTGACTTTATCCCTCTTCTCCTACCACAGTGGCTAAGTCATAATGTTTCTTAAACTCATTTCATTTTTATTTTTTTAGACTTTTATTTATTTATTTGACAGGTAGAATTACAGACAGAGAGACAGAAAGGTCTTCCTTTTGTTGGTTCACTCCCCAATGGCCGCAACGGCTGGAACTACACCTATCCGAAGCTAGGAGCCAGGTGCCTCCTCCTGGTCTCCCATGTGGGTGCAGGGCCCAAGCACTTGGGCCATCCTCCACTGCCTTTCCAGGCCACAGCAGAGAGCTGGACTGGAAGAGGAGCAACTGGGACTAGAACCTGGCGCCATATTGGATGCTGGCACCACAGGCAGAGGATTAACCTAGTGCACCACGGCGCTGGCCCCTGTAACTCTGCCTTTCAAATAAAAATTTTATTTATTTATTTTATTTGAAAGGCAGAGTTACAGAGAGAGAGGGAGAGACAGGGAAATCCTCCATCTGCTGGCCCAATCCCCAAATGGCCGCATGGCCAGCACTGGGGCCAGGCTGAAGCCAGAAGCTTCCTCCAGGCTTCCTATGATGATAGCAGGGGTCTGAGCACTTGGGCCACTTTCCACTGCTTTTCCCCGGCCCTTAGCAGGGAGCTGGATTGGAAGTGGAGCAGCCGGGACACAAACCAATGCCCATTTGGGATACCAGCATTGCAAGCAGTGGTCCTACCCAGTATGCCACAACACTGGCCCCTAAGTTACCATTTTGTACCCATCAAGCTCCCTTAGAAATCTTCATTGCCTTTAAAATCAGCCCCTTCCCTGCTTTTCCAGTATATCTTTTAGCCACTCATGAATAAACCTTTGGTTCTAGCTACACTGTGTCCCTGTAAAAACCTCTAGATTTCTGCCGCTGTGCCTTTGCTCACTGTCTTCTCATGCTTCCACAAGCTTACCCCTTCCTTGAGCTTTTCATGCCCTTTTTCCATCAATGTCCACCTCCTCTTGAGGCCTTTTTTGGCCACTTAATTTCTTACTGATTCTTGCCTCTAAACTCCTGTGGCATTTACTGGATATAGCAATTACTAATAATGACTTGACTTGCCTGTCTACATCCTTTATCTAAAAATAGGTGTTAAAGTATTTGAAGTCGGGGTGAGCTTTTACTTCTGTTTTTTGGCACAGGGTGAGTGCCCTATGTGTGTGTGTGTGTGTGTGTGTTTTTTTAATAATTTTTTTTTTTAATTTGACAGATAGAGTTAGTGAGAGGTAGAGACAGAGAGAGAAGTCTTCCTTCTGTTGGTTCACCCCCCAAATGACTGCCATGACCGGCTCTGCGCCGATCAGGAGCCAGGTGCTTCCTCCTGGTCTCCCACGCGGGTACAGGGCCCAAGCACTTGGGCCATCCTCCACTGCCTTCCCGGCCACAGCAGAGCTGGACTGGAAGAGGAGCAACCAGGACTAGAACCCGACACCATATGGGATGCTGGCACCACAGGCGGAGGATTAGCCAAGTGAGCCACGGCGTCAGCCCCCTATGTGTGTTTTTTGAGAAACAGAAGCAGCCAGCTTAGTAATGTAGTCTGTATTGTGCAGGCATTGTAGCTTAATAGGTTAAGCCATCCCTTGGGACACCTATATTCCATATCAGAGTGCCAGTTTGGGTCCCAGCTCTGCTTCTGATCTGGTTTCCTGCTAATGTGCCTGTGATGGCCCAAATGTTTGGGTTCTTGCTGTGTATGTGGCAGACCTGGATGGAGTTCCTCACTCCTGGCTGCAGCCCGGCCCAGCCTTGGCTGTTGTGACCATTTGGGGAGTAAACCAGTGGATGGAAGATCTATGTCTCTGTCGCTCTTCCTCTCTCTGTCTGTAATCTGCCTTTCAAATAAATAAAAACATCTTTAGGGGGCGGGAAAAAGATGAGTCCACTTCTTGATTTTTCTAGTTGAAAATCTCTGTTGCTTTGAATGGGAACTAAAACAGATGATTCTAGGTTAATAGGAAATTTCTCGTTCTTGCTTCATTTCCTAGCGCCAGCAGAAACTTCAGAAGGAACGCCTCATGAATGACTTCTCTGCAGCCTTAAACAGTTTCCAGGCTGTGCAGAGAAGGGTATCGGAAAAGGAGAAGGAGAGCATTGCCAGAGCAAGAGCTGGATCGCGGCTGTCTGTGAGTGGGCTCCCCGAGGGCGTCGCGCTTACCCTTCTGATGCCGTACCAGAACTTGACAACAGCCAGTTACATTGTTTTATCTTACACTTCGGAATTTTTATCATTGTATGATTTTTAAAACATCATATATTTATCATTCAGAAAACATTGGTTCCAAGATATGCAAGTCTTCTAGATGTTGACACATTTTATATACAAATTAAATGGAAAAACTCGTGACTGTGAGTTTCAGCAGAAAACTTTAAGTACTGGGAAATGCTTCATAGTGGTAGATACGGGTTTTCCAAAAATCTGTTTTTTTCTGTGTTTGTTTTTACTTGCCACCACTCTGTTGTGTTCTTAGAAGTGGGAGGCTCACATTGTTGATTTTCAAGTATTTGCCATCTGAAATGTTTATATGTATATATCAAAAAGCATACAAAAGTTTTATAAACATTTTTGCCAAGTTTTTAATTAAACTATATTACATAAGTAAAAATGGTGTTCCCTAAAATAAGTGGCTGTAGTTCAGCCTGCAACTCAATTACTCAAGTGCTTTTCTTGGAAGTAAATGTATTTCTGTATGAAGCTGAAGTACTTCATATGTACTTCCCATTTCATCATACAGACTATTAAAAAGATGTGTTTTGAGAGGTCAAGATTAATTGTTTATATATAAGGCTTCATTAAGGACAAGTTGACTTTTTTTTTCCTGTGAGAATATGGTGATGAGTAATGCCAGTGTAGTCTGATGCCACGGCCCTGAGCCATTTTATCCACTCGCTCCATGAGTACAAATGTCAACCTGCAGGAACACGGCAAATAAACACATGCGTATCATTTTAAATAAAGCTCAAGTAAATGAAAAGGTACTCAGCTTCCTTAGTAATCGTAGAATTTCAGATGGAAACCACAGTGAGCCTGAGATACAGTGAGGGTAGTTGTGGATATGATACACCAGGAACCTTCCTATCTGGCCAGTAATGGTGTAAATTGGAACAACCCTCTGGGCACTATTTTAACTATATCTATAGAATACGTGCGTGCCTTATGACCTAGCACTTCCACCCTAGGGAAACCTAACAAGGTGTACCAGAGTGTACAGTAATGTTCATAGCAGCATGATTTGTAGTAGTTCAAAATTGGAAGCATGCAGATGTCAATCAACAGTAGAAGGGATCAACACTCTGTGACACTCCTGCACCAAGTTATCATAGAGGAAAGAAAATGAATGAACCGTGGCTGCATTCAGCATCAGGCATGCGACTGGCAGCCTCTGGAGTGATGCAAATGAAGCGTGAAAGAAAGCAAACAGCAGAGCTCCACTTAGGTGAAGTTCAGACACAGGCAAAATTATATGGAACAGAGATATATGTTACTGTTTTGAAAATGCAAGGAAATGATTTTCTCAGTCACAAAGTCAGGATCATTTTACTGATGGGGGAGAGGGGATATAATTGGAGAGAGCACTTAAGTGGGTTTCTAGGACATTTTCACTGTTTCTTGATCTGGGGAGGAAGGGCAAAATCAAACAACCCCATAGTGTTGTTCTGGGTGGGTAACATTTTTGGATTTCTTTCATTTTGGATTGTCCTATATTGCCATTATAGGAAGATAAAATGGAAATTGATTTATCTTTAACATTTCTTAGTTTGTTTTTAAATTACAGAATAATATGTGTATTAATCTGATTTTTGGAGTGAGTTTGCCACTATAATACCTAATATGCTATATTTATGAAGAAAATATTTACATTTTCTTAAAATTTGTTTTCTTGAAAGATTTAAACCCTTTCCTTACCTGCCTTCCCCCTTTCCTCCCATTTTTAAAAAGGGTTGTTGTTGCGCTTGTCCATGTTCTTCATACTATTTAGTGTGGTTTCTGGTCTAGGTCCAAAGTGGAAGGCAAAATTGCTTTTAACCTTTTTCTTAGTTAAGACAGATTGCCAGAGTCCTGTGTCATCATACAGATGCTGTTGGAGCCAAGGGCTATGTCACACTGTAGCTAAAGAAACCCTTGTTTTTGGTGTCTGTGACATATTTCTGAATAATGTCAATTAATGCCATCTGTTTTCTAGGCGGAAGAGAGGCAAAGAGAGGAGCAGCTTGTCTCGTTTGACAGGTAAAATAATTATTGATACAACCTGCTGGATAATTGTGATGGGAGCCTATATCTTTATAATTTTTTTTAAAGATTTATCTGCTGGGGCCGGCGCTGTGGCAAAGCGGGTAAAGCTGCTGCCTGCAGTGCTGGAATCCCATATGGGTACTGGTTCCAGTCCCGGCTGCTTCACTTCCAATCCAACTCTCTGCTATGGCCTGGGAAATGAGTACAAGATGGCCCAAGTCCTTGGGCCCCTGCACCCATATGGGAAGACCCAGAAAGCTCCTGGCTCCTGACTGCTGGCTTCAGATCAGCACAGCTCTGGCTATTGCTGCCAACTGGGGAGTGAACCAGCGGATAGAAGACGTCTCTCTCTCTGCCTCCCCTTCTCTCTTTGTGTGACTCTGACTTTCAAATAAATAAATAAATCTTTTTTTAAAAAAAATTTACCTATTTAACTGAAAGAGTTATAGGGAGAGAGAGAGAAGTCTTCCATCTGCTGGTTCACTCCCAAAATGGCTGCAAGGGCTGGGCCATGCCGAAGCCAGGAGCCAGGAGCTCCATCCCGGTCTTCCATGTGGATTCAGGGGCCCAAGGACTTGGGCCATTTTATGCTGCCTTCTCAAGTGCATCAGCAGGGAGCTGGATCAGAAGTGGGGCAGCCAGGTCTCAAACCAGCGGCCATATGGGATGCTGGTGCTGCGGGTGGCAACTTTACCCGCTACACCACAGTGCTGGCCAATATATCTCTATACTTATTTTTTGACTTGAAAAATAATCAATGAGTAGGGCCAGCATTGTGACACAGTGTGTTAAGCCACTGCTTGTGACACCTGCATTTCATATCAGTGTGCCAGTTCCAATCCTGGCTGCTCTGCTTCTGATCCAGCTTCTGGTTAATGTGCTGGGAAGGCAGTGGAGGATTGTTGAGGTGGATTCATTTCTGAGAGGAAGAGTGTGGTGGGGGCAAGAGGCGTGGAGTCACCACACAGACCCCGGGAGTCAGGTGAAAGCAGGCCTGAGGCAAGCAGCCCACAGACTCGTTTATTTCAGTTGCTACAGCTGCTTATATAGCCAAGGCAGCCAATCCCGTCAAGGGGCAGTCTATGCCCTAACCAATCACAGCCTGTTGCCAGGCAGTTTCCAAAGCCATCCAGTCACAGCCTGTTGCCAGTCAGGCACTGTTGTCATGTGGTTTCCGAAGCCATCCAATCACGACCTGTTGTCAGTCAGTTTCTGTTGTCAGTGGCCATCTTGGTATGACCTTTTCACCTTCTCATTCCACCACATATGTCAGTGGCCATCTTGACATGACCTTCTCACTTTCTCATTCCACCACAGAGGATGGCCCAAGTACTTAGGTCCCTCCCACCAATGTGGAGACCAGGATGGAGTTCTTGGCTCCTGGCTTCTGCCTGGCCCAAACCTGGGTATTGCAGCCATCTGAGGAGTGAACCAATGGATGGAAGATCTGTCACTCTACCTTTCAAACAAACAAACAAATAAATCTTAAAAGGGAAATGAGGCCGGTGCCGCGGCTCACTAGGCTAATCCTCCGCCTTGCGGCGCCGGCACCAGGTTCTAGTCCCAGTCGGGGCGCTGGATTCTGTCCCGGTTGCCCCTCTTCCAGGCCAGCTCTCTGCTGTGGCCAGGGAGTGCAGTGGAGGATGGCCCAAGTGCTTGGGCCCTGCACCCCATGGGAGACCTGGCTCCTGCCATTGGATCAGTGTGGTGCGCCGGCCACAGCACGCCAGCCGCGGCGGCCATTGGAGGGTGAACCAACGGCAAAGGAAGACCTTTCTCTCTGTCTCTCTCTCACTGTCCACTCTGCCTGTCAAAAAATAAAAATAAAAACAAACAAACAAAAAAAGGGAAATGAGTAAAAAAGGAGGACAAAATAAAAGAGATCTGTGGTGGGTAATTGATAATCCACATAATAAAAGGTCAAACCATAGGTTCTTGTAAGATATTTGAATTATGACAGGAATAATGTCAAGGTGAATAAAAAATTCCAAGAAACCCTTGATGTCTGTGTGTTTGGGAGAGACCTTGACTCATTAGGAATAGGTATGAACCCACACGTCTACGGATCATTTTACCTCTAATTCAGAGTTGCATTCCTCGGAGTTCTTGGGTATCTGCTTACTCACCTCTAAATTAGCACAGCTCATCTTCTAGGAATATTAAGAGGAAAAGCAGACAATTTGTATCTGAAGGAGTTATCTTTTCTTAACTTCCCTAAGCTAATCCCTTAGACATATTTGTGACATTAGTTTAGAACTTAATATGCTGAATTTTATCATAGATCTCTATCCATCACCCTACATGATGTTCTCGAGTTCCACGGAGGTCTGGGGGACTCTCTTATCAACTTCGCATCTCCAGCACATGGAGGCTGTTCTGTAATACTGTGGCCAAGAAGGATGGTTCATCCATATGTTGGGAAAATGCACAACAGTGGATTTCAAGGTGTTTTGGGCCTACTATAATAGGAAGCATGCCTTCAGTGAGTTCACATTGCTTTCCTTGTCTGGCAAATCCTAGCAAGACTTTAGAGTATACCCTTCAATGGAACCAGCCAGGAATCCCAACCCTCGTAATTCCACTTCATCTCAGCTTTGCCTATGGAAGCTGACACTCTGTTTCCTTGGAGCCTATTACCAGCTCTTTGCCTCTTGATATGAAGAGTGTGGCCCTCCAGGACTTCGTGTTGATATCAGAGGAGTTGTAACCCTGGAAATGAGTCTGGAGAGGCTTTGCTGGCAATGGCAGTATTGTAGATAGGTGTTGTCACAGCTTGAGCAGAGGACTCAGTGTATCTGTCTCCCTGTAGCCATGAGGAGTGGAACCAGATGCAGAGCCAAGAGGACGAGGCGGCCATCACCGAGCAGGACCTGGAGCTTATTAAAGAGAGGGAGACAGCAATTCGGCAGCTGGAGGTAAGAGCCAAGTTGTGTTTCCTGTTTGACCGTCTGCAGCTATCTGGATTTAGTACACTTGAATTTTTTCCCAGTTACTATGAAAAATATGAAATGAGGCGTGTATGAGTTTTGTATATTGTCTGTTTCAGTGTTAACAATGGTGAGTTTAAACCATTGTCAGGATATAGGCCTTGGTGCTCAGGAGTACCCGAATTGTTTCCTCAGTCACGTGGTCTCCTTGAGAAAGACACAAGAAGAACAGAGCAAGGGAAACAAATATTTTACTGCTCACTGGGACTGCACAAATCCACTTATGTGCATGTATTTTATGGTAGTAAATGATAAAATAGACAATATTGTAAAAAAAGAAGGCAATATGAACTGAACATGCTACCTGGGAAGCAGCAAGATCACCCAAGCCCAAACAGCCTAGAGGAGAAGCTGACATGCTGGTACGGACAAATTCTGCATGCACTAGCCCTAAATTGAGCCTAAACTGGGCCTTACGACAAAGCCTATGAGTGCCTCCCAGCAACAACAATTTTAAAGATTTATTTATGTATTTAAGGAGAGCAAGAGGGAGAGACAGAAAAAGATGTTCCATCTGCTGGTTTGCTCTCCAAATGGCTGCAATGGCTGAAGCTGGGCTCATTTGAAGGCAGAAGCCAAGAGCTTCTTCTGGGTCTCCCACTGGAGTACAGGGGCCCAAGCACTTTGGCCATCTTCTACTGCTTTTCCAGGCCATAGTAGAGAGCTGGATCATAAATGGAGCAGCCGGGACTCGAACCAGCGCCCATATGGGATGCTGGCACCGCAGATGGAAGCTTAGCCTACTAGGCCACAGCACTGGCCCCGACAATTAAATCTTATGACATACTTTTTTTTTTTTCTCTCTCTCTTTTTTTAAATATTTATTTATTTACTTACTTGAAAGAGTTATACAGCGAGAGGAGAGCCAGAGAGAGAGAGAGAGAGAGAGGTCTTTCATCTGATGGTTCACTCCCCAATTGGCCGCAGTGGCTGGAGCTGTGCCGATCTGAAGCCAGGAGCCAGGAGCTTCCTCCACGACTCCCACGTGGGTGCAGGGGCCCAAAGACTTGGGCCATCCTCTACTGCTTTCTCAGGCCGTAGCAGAGAGCTAGATCAGAAGTGGAGCAGCCGGGGCTGGAACCAGTGCCCATATGGAATGTTGGCACTGCAGGCAGCAGCTTTACCCACTACGCCACAGCACCGGCCCTTTTTTGCTCTTTAACTCAGTTTCTTTTCTGTTTATGTGGCTTCTCTTTTGCTTTAAGGCACTAAGGGGGGCTGGCATGTGGCATATCGGGTTACACCACCACCTAAGGTGTTGGCATGCCATATAGGCAGGTCCCAGCTACTCCACTTCGGATCTAGATCCCTGCTAATGCACCTGGGAAAGCAGTGAAAGATGGCCTGAGGGCTTAGGCTCCTACACCCATATGGGAGACCCAGAAGAAACTCCTAGCTCCTGGCTTCATCCTGGCTGAGCTCTGCCCATAGTGGCCATTTCGTGAGTGAATCAGTGGATGGGAGATCTCTCACTGTCTCTCTCTGTAACTCTATCTTTCAAATAAATAAATAAATCTTAAAAAAAAATTCAAGTTTGGGCCGGCGCCGCGGCTCACTAGGCTAATCCTCCGCCTAGCGGCGCCGGCACACCGGGTTCTAGTCCCGGTCGGGGCGCCGGATTCTGTCCCGGTTGCCCCTCTTCCAGGCCAGCCCTCTGCTGTGGCCAGGGAGTGCAGTGGAGGATGGCCCAGGTGCTTGGGCCCTGCACCCCATGGGAGACCAGGAAAAGCACCTGGCTCCTGGCTCCTGCCATCGGATCAGCGCGGTGCGCCGGCCGTAGCGCGCCGGCCGCGGCGGCCATTGGAGGGTGAACCAACGGCAAAGGAAGACC
Source organism: Oryctolagus cuniculus (assembly GCF_051225735.1). Classification (NCBI taxonomy): domain Eukaryota; kingdom Metazoa; phylum Chordata; class Mammalia; order Lagomorpha; family Leporidae; genus Oryctolagus; species Oryctolagus cuniculus. The sequence goes on along the minus strand of NC_142873.1, from coordinate 144,597,386 downwards.
TTTCTCTCTGTCTCTCTCTCTCACTGTCCACTCTGCCTGTCAAAAAAAAAAAAAAAAAAAAAAAAATTCAAGTTTGGCTATATATATAGCAAATAACTTCTTTAAAAAAGGCACTCACATGCTACCTCTTTCACAAGGTCTTCTGCACACCCTTCTATACACTATTTGTTAGCCATTTCCTATGTAATCCCTTTCTTATTTATCTGTACTTATTGCATACACACTCCCATGCCACTTAGCCATACGTATCCACAGCAACTTGCAGACTGCCCCAACTATAAAAGAATCTTAGCACAGGTTTGAGATGCTAGTTATGATTCCAGTCACCCTTTGTTTTTTGTTTTTGACAGATAGAGTTAGACACAGAGAGAGAGACAGAAAGAAAGGTTTTGGTCTTCCTTCTGCTGGTTCACCCCCTAAATGGCTGCCACGTCCGGAGCTACGCCGATCCGAAGCCAGGAGCCAGGTGCTTCCTCCTGATCTCCCATGCGGGTGCAGGGCTCAAGCACCTGGGCCATCCTCCACTGCCTTCCTGGGCCACAGCAGAGAGCTGGTCTGGTTACCCTTTGAACCTAGGAGTTCTTCTGATGGACATCAGTATGTGCTACTCAAATGCACATCTCAAAATTCTGTAGTGCCATGCCCTATCTGGGCAAACCCCCCCCCCCTTTTTTTTTTTGGTTAAGATTTATTTTTATGTTTGAAAGGCAGAGATACAGAGAGAAGGAAAGAGAGAGAGCAAATTATCTTCCATCCACTGGTTCACTGCCCAAATGGCCATAACAGCCAGGGCTGGGCCAGGCCAAAGCCAGGAGCCAGGAGCTACTTCTGGGTCTCCCATGTGGGTATAGGGGCCCAGTACTTGGGCTATCTTCCACTGCTTTCTCAGGTGCATTAGCAGGGAGCTGGATTGGAAGTGGAGCAGTTGGGACTCGAAACCGCACTCAAATGGGATATGGCATTGCAGGTAGAGGCTTAACCTTCTATTTTTCTCCTGTTTCAAACACTGCGTTACATAATTTTACCTGCCCAAACAGACAATTTACAAATATTCGGTCAATAAACTGCTAACATCCATAAAAAGGTAGCTTTGTTACCTTCCTCTGTCAGAGTAGCAGCCTTCCAAAAAGGGTGTTTGCCATTCACCCTGGAACTGCCATCCGCAAACTGAGCGTCTCTTAGTCAATCAGTTGAGAACTATTTATAGGAAATGTCCAAGTGACAATGTAGAGTTCAGTAGCTCCTCACAGGGTTCTACAGTCAGTCCAGGGGGCAGAGAGACTACCTGTGGGGGTATCTCCTCCTTGCAGTCCCAGGCAACATGGTCCTCTGTAAGCTGTCTAAGCTCCCTGGTGCAAAGTCCCAGTACGTTGTTGCTGGGAGGCACTCATAGGCTTTGTTGTAAGGCCCAGTTTAGGCTCAATTTAGGGCTAGTGCATGCAGAATTTGTCCGTACCAGCATGTCAGCTTCTCCTCTAGGCTGTTTGGGCTGGGTGATCTTGCTGCTTCCCAGGTAGCATGTTCAGTTCGTGTTGCCTTCTTTTTTTACAATATTAGGTGGGTAGTGATAGATCATTTTCTATTTGTGGAAAAAGCATCATTTATAGATTAAAAACACAGAGGAGTGGGTATTATGGCATGGTTAGGTTAAGCCCAGCTTGGAATGCCTGTGAGTGCCTCCCAGCGACAACATACTGGGACTTCGTACCTCTGTTTACAGAGGATCATGCTACGTAGGGAATGCAAGGAGGAGATAGCCACAAGCAGGAAGCCCCTCTGCCCCTTGGACTGGCTGTAGAACTATGTGAAGAGCTACTGGGCTCATCCCATGTCAGAGTACCTGGAATCAAGTTCTACTTCCATTTTGATCCAGCTTCTGCTAATGCATACCCTGGGAAGCAGCAGAGATGCCTTGAGTGCCTGGATTCCTGCCACCCACCTGGGAGACCTAGATGGCATTCCTGGCTCATGGCTTCAGTCTGGCCCAGCCTGGCTGTTGTGGGTATTTGGGCACTGAACCAGCAGATGGAAAATCAATCTCAATCAATCTCTCTCTCTCTCTTTCTCTCTCTCTCCCTCTGCCTTTCAAATTAAAAAGCAATAAAACAAAAAAGAAAACACATGTATTATGTTAACAGCCAAAACTTTAGGTAAGTAGAAGAAATAAATCTGCTAACGTGTTGCTTAATGGTAGTTAATAGTTTTTTTGTCTTTCTTAGGCAGATATTTTGGATGTCAATCAGATATTTAAAGATTTGGCCATGATGATCCATGACCAGGGTGACCTGATTGGTATGTATTATTGGCACTTTTAACCTTGAGGTGAGTTGATAGTGTTTGGTGCAACAAGTAAGACATGTCAGCTATAGAATTAAAGTTTAGAAAAGTTATTTAAAGATTTTTCATCTATTTATTTATTTATTTTTGACAAGTAGAGTTAGACAGTGAGAGAGAGAGACAGAGAGAGTTATAGACAGTGAGAGAGACACAGAGAGAAAGGTCTTTCTTCCGTTGGTTCACTCCCCAAATGGCCGCCATGGCCAGCGCTGCGCCGATCTGAAGCCAGGAGTCTGCTGCTTCCTCCCGGTCTCCCATGCGGATACAGGGACCCAAGCACTTGTGCCCTTCCAGGCCACAGCAGAGAGCTGGACTGGGAGAGGAGCAACTGGAACTAGTACCCGGCGCCCCAACCAGGACTAGAACCTGGGGTACTGGTGCCACAGGCGGAGGATTAGCCAAGTGAGCCATGGCACTGGCCTTAAATTTTTTTTTTTTTTTTAAAGATTTATTTATTTATTTGAAAGTCAGAGTTACACAGAGGAGAGGCAGAGGGAGAGACAGGTCTTCCATTCACTGCTGCACTGATGAGGAGCCAGGAGCTTCCTCTGGGTCTCCCACACAGGTGCAGGGGCCCAAGGACTTGGGCCATCTTCTACTGCTTTCCCAGGCCACAACAGAGAGCTGGATTGGAAGTGAAGCAGCCGGGACTTGAACCGGTACCCATATGGGATGCCAGCACTGCAGGCAGTAGCCTAACCCACTACGCCACTGTGCCAGCCCCATAAAGATTTTTAAAATTCATTGTGCTAGCAGTTTTCTTATGTTATCAATGTAGAAGTTAAAGTGAGGTTTCCATGAAACCTCATTTACTTGCCAAAGCCTCTTGGTAAATCTCTATTTAATAGCTACTAGCTTCCCAACTTTTATCTCCAGAAACTTGCACAATTACTCTTTTTTAAGCTTTTTATATGGAAATAATTTCAAGTTCATAAAAAGCTGTAAAAATAAAAATACTGCAAGGAACTCCTTTTAACCTTTACTTAGGTTTACTTTTTGTTAACATTCTATGTCATTTGCTTTTTTTTTTTTGACAGGCAGAGTGGACAGTGAGAGAGAGAGACAGAGAGAAAGGTCTTCCTTTTGCCGTTGGTTCACCCTCCAATGGCCGCCGCGGGTGGTGCGCTGCGGCCAGCGCACCGTGCTGATCCGAAGGCAGGAGCCAGGTGCTTCTCCTGGTCTCCCATGGGGTGCAGGGCCCAAGCACTTGGGCCATCCTCCACTGCACTCCCTGGCCACAGCAGAGAGCTGGCCTGGAAGAGGGGCAACCGGGACAGAATCCGGTGCCCTGACCGGAACTAGAACCCGGTGTGCCAGCGCCGCAAGGCGGAGGATCAGCCTAGTGAGCCGCGGCGCCGGCCGTCATTTGCTTTTTGATGTACTCTGTGTGTGTGTGTGTGTTTGCGTGCACACGGGCATATGCACGTACAAGTGAGAGCAAGACAGAGACAGAGAGAATGTATTCATATATACATAATTTTTCCTGAAGCATTTATGGATGAGTCCCTTGTCCCTAAATACTTCAGTGTTTATTTCTAAGAATAGGGCTATATTCTTATCCAGGTAGTAACTTCTGATTTCTTAACTGGGATAGTAATGAAACAGGAACCCATAACATCAGAAGTAGGTTCAGTTTTTAGCCTTGACACATCTGGGTGTGCTAAAATATGCATCATCCTTCTCTTTGCAGACAGCATAGAAGCCAATGTGGAAAGTTCAGAGGTGCACGTTGAAAGAGCAACTGATCAGTTACAGCGAGCTGCTTACTATCAGGTAAAAGCAAGAACCAAAGAAAGTCACTGTACTGCAGACTTCATGGGCCACCACAGTGCACTGACTCTGAGCACAGCCCAGCTTTTTGCTTAGGCTGAAGCTGGAGACAAGCAGTCATACTTGCAGGTCCAGTCCCAAGTATTTCCTTTGCAGGGAGATCTACAAAATGTCATCAGACCATGAATAAACATATACAGAAACCTCAGAGCTGCAAAACTAATAACCCCATAAGCTAGCATGAAACCTAGAATATAAATGGTGTAAGGCTAATCTTACATCCTAATCAGCTGAGATGTGCTTCCATTAGGATAGGAAGAAGTACAGTTAAAGCAGGGTTTCACAGGATTTATGTTGACTGTTGGCACAGAAGATGGACACAGACCACTTCAACTGTTATTTATATCTGAATAAGTAGAGCTTAGTCATACTGGAACTGTTCCTGCAAAGTAAAGTTCTACTTACTAGTTGAAACTGGTTTTATGATTTATCTGGGTCTCTATCTCAGTGTGAAAATACCGTGAACGTGAGGTCCTTCTCCTTTCCTCTCAGTTTGGTTTTCATGGCTTTTTGGAAGTCGTGTTTTAGTCATTTTCCATGTTCTTAGACTACCTGTTCTTAAAGAAATTGTGTTCAATAATAATTTTACCTTTATAAACTACATGATGTCTTTAGTGTCTAATGGTAAGGAATAATTTTATATACATCCACTTGGTATTATATGATGTGAGGATTTAGTTATATTTATGAAAAAATTGTATTAACAAAGATGCTTATATAAAACATTAAGTGAGAAAAAATCAAACATCATACAGTATGTATGCAAATGACAGTATGCATAGATAAAAGATCAGGAGTTACAATCAAAACATCAACAGTTTGATCTATGGGTGATTATTTTTCTGCTTGCCTTTTTTTTCCCAATGCATATTAAATTTTATAATAGGTATAAACTTACTAAAATACATATGACAAATATTATTATTTTTTCAAGATTTATCTGTTTGAAAGGCAGAGTTACAGAGTGTCAGGGAGAGACACAGAGAGAGAACTCTTCATCCATTTGTTCACTCTCCAAATGGCTGAAACTGAAGCCAAAAGCCAGAAGCCTCTTACAAGTCTCCCAATGTGGGTGCAGGGGTCCAAGTACTTGGGCCATCTTCTGCTGCCTTCCCAGGCAAATTAGCAGGGGGCTGGATTGGAAGTGGATCAGTGGGGACTCAAACCAGCACCCATATGGGATGCCAGTGTCAGCAGGTGGCAGCTTTACCTGCTATGCCACAACATTGTCCCCTCCCCCTTTAAAGATTTATTTATTTGAAATGTAGAGTTACAGAGAGGCAGAGGCAGAAAGAGAGAGAGAATGAATGAATGAGTCTTCTGTCCGCTGGTTCACTCCCTAAATGGCCATAATGGCCGGAGCTGGGCTGATCTGAAGCCAGGAGCCATGAGTTTCTTCCAGGTCTCCCACGTGGGTGCAGGGGCCTAAACATTTGGGCCATTTCTGCTGGTTTTCCAGGTGCATTTGCAGGGAGCTGGATTGGAAGTGGAGCAGCCGGGACTTGAACCAGCGCCCATATGGGATGCTGGCACTGCAGGCAGCACCTTTATCCGCTACGCCACAGCTCCAGCCCCAATAGCATTATTTTTATAAATAATTTCTATCATAATAGGTATGTCTCCTTTGCAAAACTGTATTTAAGGACCTAGAATTAAAACTTACACTGCTGCCTAGTGCTAGTGCTGATGACTGTTGAGATTTTGTGAATGTTCTCTGCCTATTTGTGCATGCATAGAGTTAATTTTGTATTACAAGGAGGCAGATTTATGAAGCACTCTTGGAGTCTTAGATATTAAAACTTTTGTTTCATGAGTGTCTTCTTCACATATTTCTTTCCCCAGAAAAAATCTCGCAAGAAGATGTGCATCCTGGTGCTTGTCCTGTCTGTGATTATTGCAGTCTTGATAATTGTTTTCTGGGTAGTGTATGGGAAATGAAGTGTGGTTGCCTCAAAGCCTTCTCCTGCTGAACTGTTTTCAAGGGCAAGTGCTGGTTGGAGTCTTGCCAGAACAAACTGATCACAAGAGGAGTGCACATACCAGAACGTCCTGTAACAATTTAGTTAGAAACTAACTACTAACTAGTCCTTGGAATTAGTGACCCATGGAGACAGTATTTATCAATATATGTATACATTTTATTGGTTTCTCCAATTAGGAATTAATTTATGTGGATTTTGCTTTCTCTTGTATTCTGATTGCCCTGTATCCCAAAAGTTTATTGAAAATTCCATTCTAGGTATTCTTTTTTGACAGGCAACACTACAGACTCGTAATATTGTCTTTTTATGTGTATACAAAATTTACCTTTTTCCTAGCAACTAACATGAATTGCTTTCTGGCGCCCAGCATAATTGGAGTATGTCAGAAACTGTATAATAGGCCAGGAATTTTTATTATTTAATATTTTAATTTGAATTTCTAAGAAGCTTATTCTCTGTTTTGCAAAATTTTGGCACTATATTTAACTGGAAAGTAAAAATTGCACATGTGATTTAAGATTTAATGAAAAGTATCTATTCGAGCTGATCAGTTGTTCGGGTACATGTTCCTAATCTGGGTTTAAAGTTTATTTTCTGCTAGTGTCACCCACAGCAGTTCATCCACTTACACACTAAGCCATTTTGCCCACTTTTTCAAGAGGTTAATTTAATGAACAACACTATAGTCTTGGGGGGGGATCCCCTCACCCACCTGTCTGCATCTAAAGGAAGAATTAGGCATAGCATGCTTTTGGAAAGCAAGTAGGCATTGTTTGGAATGATTTAATTGTTTTGTTGTTATGCACTTGTAGTTCTACATTCCTGGTAAATGATGAATGTTGCTGTCAAAAGCTGCCCCCTACCTTCTAAGGATTCCTGGGCACTTGACAGCAGGGAGATTTTGAAAGCTATACTGAAGTTGGTTTAAAACAGTCCTGTGAACCTGTGATAAAGCAAAGCAAAGGTTCATTTTTGTAAATAATAATAGTTTGGAATAGTGATGTTAGACTTACCCTAATTTATGAACAAGAGATTAATCTCTCCTTGCATAGTTTAGACAAAATATGTTTCAATAAAAAAGATTGCTGTCTTGTAATATAAATGTTGTTCACTTCCCTTTTTCACAGGCCTAGAACAAGTTAAAGGGAACATAATCTGTTTAGGCTCTTAAATATGAATGGGGCCAACAGTTTTGGTTCATCCTTTACTCAGTTAGAGGATTTGGCCACCCTGGGTATATTTATATTCCTTTTTGTCATTTCTCTTAATGTCACTTAATCTTGTACTAAGCTAATGTGAACGGTGGGAAAACAAGGGCCCAGATGCCTAAGTTTCTTTGCACTCTTGCACCATTCCACCTACTTAATACGAATAAACATTTTAAAAGCTTTTGTAGTTAAGTTTTTATGAGTCTGCACCCTAATGAGGGTAGGTATTAGATAATGTGCTGTTGTGAAATAAATTAAGATTTGGCAAGAAGACTGGAGACCAGGTGAGGGTTGCATTGGCAGTGGAACAGGTGTTGCTGCCTTTCCTTGGACGACAGGACAGAGCTGTTGAGGTGGCGAGGTAGCCCAGGCAGCAGCTTCAGAGGCGATTCCCTGATGCTCTGGTCACCGCCCTTTCGGATCCACATTTCGGTTGGACTTGGATACATCATTTGTAACATTCATGAAAGAAAAAAAAAGTTTTTTGAAAAAATATTTGAATTCGGGTAAAATAAAGTGTTCGTAGTTCTGTAATACCGTGTGGTCCAGTTGTGGTTGTACTGTGGCCGGGAGAGCAGATAGGAGCTTGGCCTAGAATTCATGGTAGTTGCCAAAGAGATGCCAGGTGATTCTAACAGCCTGTGCTCAGAAGCCTTCATCTCCTCCTTGATTATCTTTGTGAGGACTGTGTTCTAGGAGAGTGGCTCCTAACTATGGCTTCACATCAGACATTTTTTTGTTTAAAGGTGTATTTATTTGAAAGTCAATTACAGAGAGAGGGGGAGAGACAGCGATCTCCCATCTGCTTGTTCACTCCCCAGACGGCCGTAACAGCCAGTGCTGGGCTAGATGGAAGCCAGGAACCAGGAGCTTTATCTGGGCCTCATATGTGGGTTCAGGGGCCCAAACTTTTGGGCCATCTTCTGCTGCTTTCCCAGGCTATTAGCAGGGAGCTGGATTTGGAAGTGAAGCAGCTGGGACACGAGCTGACTCCCATATGGGATGCCGGTATCGGAAGTGGCAGCTCTACCTGCTGTGTCACAACGTTGGCCCCACACATTAGAAATTCTTTTTTTTTTTTTTTTTTTGACAGGTAGAGTTATAGACAGTGAGAGAGAGAGAGAGACGGAGAGAAAGGTCTTCCTTTTTCCGTTGGTTCACCCCCCCAGATGGCTGCTACAGCTGGCACTGTGCCAATCTGAAGCCGGGAGCCAGGTGCTTCCTTCTGGTCTCCCATGCGGGTGCAGGGCCCAAGCACTTGGGCCATCCTCCACTGCACTCCCGGGCCACAGCAGAGAGCTGGACTGGAAGAGGAGCAACTGGGACTAAAACCCGGCTCCAATATGGGATGCCAGTGCCGCAGGCAGAGGATTAACCAAGTGAGCCATGGCGCCGGCCCCTAGAAATTCTTAAAAATACTGTTACCTTGATCCCTGCAGCCCAAGATTGTAATTTAGTCTGGAGTAGAGCTTGGGCATAGGGATTTTGTTAAAGCTCCAGGTAATTCTTAAGTTGCAAACATGAGAACCACAGGTTTGGAGGTCAAAAACCAGACTGGCATGCTAAAGACTTGGAGAATCTTAGCTTTGCCATAAACTCGCTGAGAGTTATTTGGACAAATTACATAATCCAAAGGCTCCAAATTTTCTCAATAGCTCTTTCCATCTATAAAAATCTGATTATAAGGACCACAGGGAGTTGGTCTAAATGTACAAATTATATGCCTGTGTCTGTATTCCTTCCCTGTTCTTCATTTATAGAATGTTCTAGGAATACTGGATAGATCTAACATTCTCTCATCAAAGAGATGAAAGCTGTATTACTGTGTAGGGTGACATAGAAATGTCCTTTTGGCCACTTCATTTGGGAATGTTCTAGAACAAGAATTTGCTAGATGCTAGACTGATGCTTCCAAGGCAAATGTGTATGCATTGCTAAGGAGTGGGATTAGAAGTCACCCCCCCACTTCAGTGCAGTCTAGCTCTTAAAGTAAACTTACAGTGCCTTGGGGCCAGCGCTATGGCAAAATGGGTTAAAGCCCCACCGGCATCTCATATGGGTGCCTGTTTGAGTCCCGGCTGCTCCTCTTCCGATCCAGCTCTCTGCTATGGTCTGGGAAAGCAGTGGAAGATGGCCCAAGTCTTTGGGCCCTGCACCCGCGTTGGGGACCTGGAAGAAGTTCCTGGCTCCTAGCTTTGGATCAACTCAGCTCTGGTTGTTGCAGTCATTTGGGGAGTGAACCAGCAGAATGGAAGACCTCTCTCTCTGGCTCTACCTCTCTTTCAAATAAATAATTCTTTAAAAAACAAAAAAACAAAAACAAAACACTGCCTTACCATTGGGCAAAATGAAAATACCTTTCAGTCTAAAGAAACTAGAACACTCATTCAGTTTTTATTTCTATTGAGACCGACCTCAGTCATGGGATGCACTGTTCGCTTTTGGTCAATAAGTGCAGCGCTGAGCCAACTCAGCTCTCCAGTCCATTCTATTCCCGAAAGGTAGCAGTCGCCTGCTGCTTCCCTGTTTTTCCAATCCTGTGTACTGTGTCCCTAGCCTTCAAAGGAGTTTGCAATATTACTTTCCAGAACCACAAAATACAACTACTTTAAAAGCTCCATTTAACCTGAGAATGGAGATTTTGATTCCCAGCCCCTAATTCTACATCAGTCCAACTGATGTAGTCCATTTTGATACTTTGCCAACATAAAATTTGATTGACATGTATCACTTAAAAAAAAGATTATTTATTTATTTGTAAGTCAGAGAGACAAAAAGATCTTTCATCCTCTGGTTCACCCCCCAGATTCCTCAATTGCCAGGACTGAGCCAGGCTGAAGACAGGAGTGTCATCCGGGTCTCCCATGTGGGTGCAGGGTCCCAAACACCTGGGCCATCTGCTGCTTTCCTAGACCATTAGCCGGGAGCTGCATTGGAAGTGAAGCAGCCAGCAGCTCAGGTGGTGGCTTTACCTGCTACGCCACAACACTTGCTCCTAGCACTTTAAATTTTTAAAGAATAAACTTGAAACAATACACACTGTTATGCTGGACTTTGGTTAAGCACCAAGTTTTTAATCAGTTCCTAGAGAAATGAGAAAAATGATGTAGTTGGCTTTTTAAAAGTTCCTCCTGAGTCTGAGATAATGTTCTGCCAATTTTTATAAAATGGTATTTTACAATTACTAAAATTGGAGTCAGCGCTGTGGCTGGTAAAGCTGCTGCCTGCAGTGCCGGCATCCTGTATGGGCATTGGTTTGAGTTCCAGCTACGCCACTTCTGATCCAGCTCCCCGCTAATGCACCTAGGAAAGCAGAGGAAGATGGCCACAGTGCCTGGACCCCTGCACCCATGTGGGAGACCTGGAAGAAGCACCTGGCTCCTGGCTTTGGCCTGGCTCAGCCATGGTTGTTGTGGCCATTTGGGAAGTGAACCAGTGGATGGAAGACCTTTCCCTCCCTCCCTCCCTCCCTCCCTCCCTCCCTCCCTCCCTCCTCTCTTTGTCTCTGCCTCACCCTCTCTGTGCCTCTGACTTTCAAATAAACAAGTAAATCTTTAAAAATAATTATTAAAGTGGGGGCTAGTGTTGTGCAGTGGGTTAAGCTGCCACTTGGGTTGCTAGCATCCCATATCAGCATCGGCTCCCGTCCTTGCTGACTCACCTGAGAAGGCAGCAAAAGATATAAGCCTCGGTACTTGGGCCCCTGCCACACAGATGGGAGACCCAGATGGAGTTTGGGGTTCCTGGCCAATCCCTGGCTGTTGTGGCCATTTGGGGAACGAACCAGCAACTGAAAGATGTCTGTTTCTTCCTCTTTGTCACTGCCTTTCAGATAAATAAATCTTTTTAAAAATTGCAATACAAAATTATAATAAAAAACTGCTGATATTAGATGGCAGATTTCATTTTTTTTTTTTTTTTTTTTTTTGACAGGCAGAGTGGACAGTGAGAGAGAGAGACAGAGAGAAAGGTCTTCCTTTTGCCATTGGTTCACCCTCCAATGGCCGCCGCGGCCAGCGCGCTGCAGCCGGCGCACCGCGCTGATCCGATGGCAGGAGCCAGGAGCCAGGTGCTTTTCCTGGTCTCCCATGGGGTGCAGGGCCCAAGCACCTGGGCCATCCTCCACTGTACTCCCTGGCCACAGCAGAGAGCTGGCCTGGAAGAGGGGTAACCGGGACAGAATCCGTGCCCCAACCGGGACTAGAACCCGGTGTGCCGGCGCCGCAAGGCGGAGGATTAGCCTAGTGAGCCGCGGCGCCGGCCCAGCAGATTTCATTTTTAAATTCCTTTCATTGTCAAAAGTCAGCGGCCTTTTATTACTTTTTGTTTTCCTGGTGTGTGACTTCTCTAAGTCTGTGGACCGGTCGTGCAGACGGGCCTCGTTTTACAGCTGAAGGGGAGGCCCAGAATGCAGTCAGGAATGTAAGGGCTCTGCGTGTGAATGACCACCTGGAAAACATTTGGGCCCGGACAGCCAACAAGTTACTATGGTAGGCCGGCGCCGCGGCTCACTAGGCTAATCCTCCGCCTTGCGGCGCCGGCACACCGGGTTCTAGTCCCGGTCAGGGCACTGGATTCTGTCCCGGTTGCCCCTCTTCCAGGCCAGCTCTCTGCTGTGGCCAGGGAAGTGCAGTGGAGGATGGCCCAGGTGCTTGGGCCCTGCACCCCATGGGAGACCAGGAGAAGCACCTGGCTCCTGCCTTCGGATCAGCGCAGTGTGCCGGCCTCGGCGGCCATTGGAGGGTGAACCAACGGCAAAGGAAGACCTTTCTTTTCTCTCTGTCTCTCTCTCTCACTGTCTACCCTGCCTGTCCAAAAAAAAAAAAAAAAAAAAAAGTTACTATGGTAAATGCTTCTCTTATTTTCCTGTGCCCACAAATACTAGGACTATGTACTGTTCTTGGGATCAGGAAGCTGAGGTGTAAGTCACCTGCTCATGGTCACACAGTCTACATGTAATGGAGTCAGAATTCAATTTTCAAACACTCAGACTAAAAAAACCATGCACCATTAGACCCTGACCACCGTGTGTGTCACTGATGGAAACCTTCATGAAGCGTTCCCCAAAGAGCTGGTGAAGTGGTGATTTCCACCCAGCTTTTCATCAACATCCTTTCTCTTAGCACCTTGTGAACAACTTTTTTATTACCACCAGCCACATTAAGTCTCCTGCTTGTGCTCTGTAGACACAATTTATTTCATCTCCATTTGATCACTTAAAATCTTAATTGATCAAGATTTTTTCTAAAGAAGTCTGCCACAGGCAAAGATCCAAAGAGCCAGCCCATCAGTCTTTCCATTCCACAAGGCTGAGGGCTTAGACTGCTGCAGAGGTCCACACTGACATCACTGGCACCCAAACAGCATTTTTGCTTTAAAAGGCCTAAGTGTAAGGTGCCACCACCTCAGGGTCTGAAGACGGAACGTGGCTAAGGAGTGAAGGATTGTAAGGGTAACAGCATAGCTCTGATGTTTCTTGGACATATAGTTGGCACCAGAAGGACCAGACACAAAAGCTGAAAAATTGAAAAGCAAAGTTGAAGTAAGACGTTACCAACTCACTAACACCTGGAAGTGGTTTCAACACCACCCCCTGCCTGAAAGGGACATGAATTTAACAGGCCTCCACAACCTCTGGATGGGACATACTTTGTTAGTTCCTGTTACACTTAAAACACTTTTAAGATTAATTCCTCCTCAAAATCATGTCCTTGTGCTCAAAAGAGGAAGTATTAGGGTCATTTCTGTTTCCTTGAAACCAGGTTTAGATTTGTATTTTTTCTATCAGCCTAGTATTACTTTGGAATGGATATTCACAGGCAGTTTGCTAAGTGATCTGATTCGTGGCCTTCCTTGTTGGATGAGGGTGAGTGAGTGTGCGTGTGTGTGTGTGCACACACATCCAGGCCAGAGGAAGGTGATTCTCCAACCGGTGTAAGAGTTGATAATCTTAAAATTCAAGTTAATGTTACATTGCAGTTAAATCTTGGCGGCAGCGTCTCCAGAGGCAAAGTCTCTTGAATAGGCTGTTTTTCTATTTAAGATCCAGAAAACCAGTAATGGGGAATCAAGAAGGAATCTCAGACTCCTTAACCTGCCAAGTAGTGCCTGTTTCTGGGTGAACAATAATATTGGAATTGGCTAATTTAAAAAGGAATACACTACAGGTCAGATAATCCTCCCATTTTTACAAAAGCGAAAAAGAGGCATCAGTTGCATGCTAATAATTAATATGACTATACCCACATCAAAGTGGGTGATGAATGGGCATGGCCCTTGGCTTCACACGGTCAGGTTGGAATCCCACTCACTACCTGTGGGATGAGACTGGGAAATCTGAGCATCTCCTCCAGGATCATACAATACCTGCCTTAAGAGTTCTGAGTATTGAGATGACTCATAAAGTACATACTTGCCTAGAGAGAGGAGGGGCTCGACAGCCAGCCATTACAGCCAAAGGCCCTGCTGATAATCAGCCCGCTGGTGTCCAAGCCAGCAATCCCAATGTGTCCTTGCACAATGCAGTCACCTTGACCAAAGCCAAAAATCCAGAGGGGCCACAGCTTATTAACCATTTGAACTATGTATGCACCGTGAAGATCTGGACACCCGACTGGGTCCACTCCTGGCTCCAGGTTGCCCAGTGTCTGACTAGATGACCCCTAAGCAGGTTCCCAGTTGGTCCACAGAAGCCCTCAAGGCCCAGATTCAGACGGAGAGAGCAGGGTGCAGCTTTCCTGAGAAGCGACAGAAGAGGAGAAACAGCGATCACACCGACTTCCGACTTTACCATCTAGCTGTTCTTTAGATGGCTGGCCAAAGGCTAACGGTGCGAGCCCTGGGAGAGGACTGAGTCCCAAGATTTCAGAGCCCGGGAGCGTCTGCGGGAGGACGTGGGGGGAGGCCGAGAAGCCGCCTCACGAGCCCCCTTTCCTCTGCCATCTCCCGGCTACAGAAAGCCCTAACCTTTGGAGGGTTCCCCAGCGCGGACCTAACAGAAAACTACAGACCCGAAACCGGCTCCCAGTCTCCACTAGGAGCACCGCCTCCACGTACGTACGGGCGTGCGTAAGCGCGCATTCGCGCAGACTGCTGGGATGCCGCCCCGTCCCTCCCGGTCTTCCAGTTTCCCGGCGTGCTCCGGGCCCGCCAAATGGGAGGGGGAGACGCAAGATGGCGGCAGCCGCGAACTCCGGCTCCAGCCTCCCGCTGTTCGACTGCCCGACCTGGTGAGTGGCGGGGCGACCGGGACTGGAGTGGCTTGGCCTGAGCTAGCCTGCCCTGGAAGGGAAGCTGTTTTTTTTTCCCCCGTGAGTCGAATGGCTCAGAAACCTTGGAATGATTGAGGGAAAACTGTCCGCTGCGCCGGGCCGGGCGACGTGTGGAGGATCCCAGAGCCTGGAGCCGGGGCCCAGGAACTGAGGAAACTCGGGATTGGGGGCTCAAAGGCGTTCACTTAAGCAGCCCGTCGGGCGGTCAGCTGCTCGCCTGGGCTCTTTGAGGCCTTGGCCCCAAACTTGCCCTCAACTCCTGACGGAGCGCCTGGTGCTCTAGCGGAGCGCGGTACCCGACCCCCTGCTGTACGTCCCGAGCGCGCACGAGCCAGCTCCCCGACCCCGGCCCGGCCTCCGAGCCCCGCGCATCCCGCGGCTCTACTTGGACATCTCCCGCAGACTGGGAGCTCGCTGAAGGCAGGGATGGCGCCGACCCACCCTGCAGAGCCCAGGGACCAGTGCGTGGCCCGGCCCAAGTGGGCATCTGTAATTGTTAGAATGAACCTCCTTCATCCTTGGGAAAGTCCTTGGGAATAATGGAGTGATTTAGTCTTTGAGTAAGGTACAAAACGAGCAAGCATGAGTTGCCTCGGAAAGAGCAGGGTCCCCCAGTCAGCGCTGTATCTACGGTAGCTCATCTCAGTGTAGTGTATTGTTTGTGGTGCTCGGCTCTGGCCCCCGTTAATACTGAGGACCTCAAGGGCAAGGACTGATGGTCTTTGTATTTCAGCCCCTAGGTCTGAGACAGGCACACAGTAGGAGTTCAGAAAGTAAGGCTTAGGTGTACCATTCTTTCCTCTGTGTCCATGGACAGAATGGGTTTTTGTCCAGTGCACTGCCCGCTCACCAAGTGGCATGCAGGGGTCAGGCTGGAATTGTGAGATAACTATGTTGCATCTTCCCTCTTCAGTAGATAGACAGAGATACATTTTTCTTGTGCAAATGCGGTGCTCTGGCAAGATTGTTCTTTTTCTCAAACATCAAATGAACAAGCCCAGGAGGCAAGTCGAGAAGTCCATGTGTGACTGTTTTCAGGATCACTTCACACTTTTCTAGCACCCACTTGCTTCACTCTACAAATTCTCTGTCCATTTTGAATTTTTGTCTCTCAATGCATTGATTTCTAAATTTGGACCAGAATAGCAAATGTGCTGAAGTTAACTGAAAATAGATCTTTGTAAAAAATAAGAATGGGAATAGGAGAGGGAGGAGGCAGAGTGGGATCGTGGGCGGGAGGGCGGATAGGGTGAGGAGTATCACTGTGTTCCTGAATCTGTATATCTGGAGTACAGGAAATGTGTATACCTGGAATAAATTTTTTTTAAAAGATAGCAAATGTACCACGACACGGAGGTCACCTATCATTTCCGCTGGGTCCGGTGTGTAAAGGGTGTGTTGGCCGCTTTGACATTTATGAACGTGTGTGTCTTCCTCCCTTGATTGGCGTGGCTGTAGGAGGATAGAGAAAAGTTCCTGTAATCATGCCATTGTGGCAAGACCTGTTCAAGGGTAACATTTTTCTTGTGTTCGTTTGTTACCTGGTTTTGTAGGTGTGATTTTGAATTGCCCTAGTTTCCTAATTCTGCACCTCTGATTTTTGTCTCAGAGTTCAGGACAGTATTCTCACCTTATTCTGTGATGAGACTAACCTCGATCAGTCCAAAACCAGCAACTGATCTACCCTGCCTTTGTGTGCTAGGAGGGCAGCGGCAGATCTCGCATTCGTATTCCAGGTGACCAGGTTCCCCCAGCTGTATATGCTGCTTTCTTGCCAAGGTGAATATCCAACGTTAAAATATAGCTGCCTTCGGTGCTGCTCTCAATACAGATGCACTAAAATCTGTTTTAGAGCAATAGAATCACTGGGGAAGTGAGTGTCACATAGAAAGGAGCTGTACTAACAGTGAAGTGGATGACATTTCTGCTTGAACATGAACTAATTATAGGCTGGTAGGAGAGCTGCAGTGTCGACTGATACAGTGATTGTGAAGAGCATTTATGAACTCATCCTGAAAATGCTTTTTTTCACTCTTACTTTTCAGGGCAGGTAAGCCCCCACCTGGTTTACATCTGGATGTAGTCAAAGGAGATAAACTAATTGAGGTATGGAAATACTCGTCTGCCCTTTATCCCCCCATCTTGCCAAGGATTTCTGGCAGTGACTCACTTTTCCACCCCCTTGCCCATGCTTTGTTTTCCAGTAATGCTACTTTTGTTCATCCTGATTTTTATTTTTTCTGTGTAACACATTCAAAGCTCCCATCTCCCTCAGTGACTTCTTGCACCTTCTAGATGAAGGGTTTTAATAGGTAATAGGCCTATAGGCCCCAGTCAGACCGGAAGCCTCTTAATTAGTGAATTCCCTCTCTGGAAGGCAGAAGGTTTGCAGTTAGTGAAGAAGAAAGTGGATTGCACGGATGATACAGATAGGCTTTATGTTGCTTTTCTGAGACTCAGACCCAGCTCCTTTAAGGAAGTATGGTGAACTAAGATAAGCTGCTCAAAAATGAGATTCATTCATTCACAGTATTGATTGATTATTTATAGTGTGTCAATCACCATACTTAGGGCAGGGACTACAGCAGTGAGCTAAACACACGGTTCCTGTCCTTCAGGCATCCCAGGGGTGGGGGTGGGGACAGAATCACACACATAAAATTACATGATTATAATTGAAATAAGTACTAAAAGGGAAAGTTTGGCAGATGCCAGCTTTTATACAAGTCTCTAGAACATTGCCACATAAAACTTAAAGAGAACATAAGTTTTGATTAGTTGTGTAAGTTTTTAAAAATCCTTATGAGATTATTTATTTACCAAGAAATAGAGATTAAGCCTTTGGAGCCATGAGTTCCCATGTCTTAGTCCAATTTTATGTTTGCTTGCTGAGCTACAGTTTGGCTTCAGGTCCCATTGTTTTCTATTGTTTTTCTTTGGCACATAGTAAAAACATTGCAGTTCCATAGTTGTTAGCTTAAAAAGCTATCTGAGATCTTCTGAAGGATGCTCCTTAAATACGTTGTTGCTAGTTTTAGGATGTTGTGAGGATAATCAGGTGTTTTGCAAAGTATTAAGACATGAATGAGTTGCAAGTAATTCTCCTATTTTTAATTCATTGTGCCCTCAGCCAGTCACATAGAACCCCTTTGTCATGGGTTCTTCTATCTTAAAGATTCAAAACATTAAGATTTTTCAAGGAAATAATTTGGCTAAAATATCTGTAGCAACCTTTTTATTATAGATTGTTTCACAGATTCAGAGTATTTGTCACTAATAGCATGAAGCATGACGACAAATAGGAATCTGTTTTGGTAAATCTTTTAGTTTACAATAGAAGAAGCAGACAGTGAGGGCTAGCCCTGACGACGGCCTCACATTCCTTTGTGAAGTAATTTATGTTTTCCAAGCACTCTGACTTGTCCAGCACCCCTCTGATTACCGGTTCCCATTAACTGATAATGTTCTCTGTCTTTCAGAGCCCTAAGCGTGCTGAGTTGCCATACAGTTGTCAAGTTGCAGTCCTTAGACATCACTGTGTTGTTCTTGACAGGAGTAGACCTGAGATGTGTATTTTTAAAGATGTAAACTTGGTCAGCACTTGATACTAACCGAGCTATCTGCATCCTGGTCTTGTGTCAAAGGCTTGGGATGTGTTGTGATAGCTGGGTTTAAGAAGTGCAATATCAAAACAAAAGCCATGAGGCTTTTAAGCCCAGAGTGTAAAGACACACTCTGAGTTATAACTCAGAGGCACAGCTGGATAGTGGGATGCAGATTTAGTGACTGTTGGACTAATGCTTTAGTTCCTGCACTTGGACAGAGCAGCACATTCCCTAAGCACATTGTCTGATTCTGAGACACACACTTTTCCATTAAAATTCCATACATTTCAGTATTTCTGTATTTGAGATGTCTTTAGTAGTGAATGCATATGTTTAGTTTGAGGACCTTTTCTCTTTTTTTCTCCCTCAAACAAATCCCTAAACCTCTGATACTTCTTTGGCACCTAAAATTGTAGAAATCTGGTCATTGTTAAAATCAGAACCCAAGAGCTGGTTTTCTTTGAGACCCACCTGAGAGCATTGTGGTTGCCAAACAGTCTCTGAGGGTATAATCTGTATGTTATGAGTATGAATGAAAAATGCAGTGAGATTCAGTCAGAATAGATACTACCTAGTGAGAAAAAGATGTTGACAATTTAGGGCTCTCTTATAATTCTCAAGAAATGTCTTATTTCTAACCGAGGTCTTAAAACTTGTGCCAGAGCAGACGTGGGGTGACTGAGCTGTCAGGCCGTAGTTGTCTTGGAGCTCTGTAGTGTATGGCCTGGAACAAGCTCTACCAGCAGCAGATGGGTGCTACTGGGCCGGCTTTCCCAGGGGTGACCCGCATAACTATGCTGGCTTGAACTAATTGAACCCTAAGGCTAAGCTTGAAAGCAACTGGGTAAGTGATTGTTTAAAGAAAACTTAAGGGGACTGGCATTGTGGTGTAGTGGATAAAACTGCCGCCTGTGACACTGGCATCCCACATGGGTGCTGGTTTGAGTCCTGGCTGCTCCACCTCTGATCCAGCTCCTTGCTAATGGCCTGGGAAAAGCAGCAGAAGTTGACCTGGGTGCTTGGGCCTCTGCCACCCACGGAGGAGACCCAGAGGCTCTCAGCTTCTGCCTGGCCCAGCCCGGGCTGTTGGGGCCATCTAGGGAGTGAGCCCATGACTGGAAGATCAACCTTTCTGTCTCTTTGTATAACTCTGACTTTCAAATGAATAAATACATCTTTAAAAACAAAAAGAAAAAAATTAAGAGTATGACCCATAGTCCTGTTCACTCCTTAAAATACTCCTTGCTCTGTGGTGCATCTTTTGATGAAGTAGAATGAAGAAAATATGTAATGTAGTGGTTAAAAAAGCTTAGATTCTGAAGTCATGCAGATCTCAATTTCTCACCCAGCCCACAAATATCTAGTTTTGTGAACTCAAATATATTAATTTCTTTCTGCCTCACTTTTCTCATCTATTAAAAGGAAAAATAGTATCTATTCACTTCAGTAATGGTTGAGGGGAGGAAATGACATAATAAAACTCAGCACTCTGGGGCCGTTGCTGTGGCGTGTTGGGTTAAGCTGTTGCCTGCAATGTCGGCATCCCATATGGGCGTCGGTTTGAGTCCCGGCTGCTTCACTTCTGATCCAGCTCCCTGCTACTATTCCTTTGAAAGCAGTGGAGGATGGCCCGAGACCTTGTGGAAGATCTGGAAGAGGTTCCTGGCTCTTGACTTTGGCCTGGCCAGGCCTGGCTTCTGCAGACATTTGGGGAGTGAACCAGCAGATGGAAGACCTCTCTCTGCGTCTGTAACTCTGCTTTTCAAAATAAATAAATCTTTAAAAAGAAAACGTTCACACCCTGAGCGACACATAGGCTTAGCAGTTGCTCGTTTTATCAGTGCTTAGAGTCTGTATGAGCTGTATGTTATGGTTTTGTGAGGGGAACAGTAAAGTTCAAAGGCATAGCCAGGAATGTGATTCAGGCCTCTTGATTCCTCCTGAGACTAACGTGACTATGCCTCTCTACTCAGCTTTATACTGTCTTTCCTCGGGGATTTTAGGAGTATAGAGTTAAACATGAGCTGGAGTTTAATGAGACTTTGTGGTTCCAGGAAAAACACAGCATATCCAAATGAGGGTTATCTTCAGATAAAGACTAGATAGATGACCACTAGCAATGGCCCCGAATACTGGAATTGGATGGAGTGGTAGCAATAATCCATCTAGAGTGCTTCTACTATGACAGCCTGGTCTATAACCAGTCTGTGGCAGAGGCTTTAGTGATCCAGGATGAAAAGAAAGGAAAGGACAATGGTGTGAGTTTTTCATGAAGCTAAATGTAACTCAGAGAGTGGAAGGTCCTTTATACTTGTCTTCCTACTCATTTGCTGGTAAAATGACCTTTTTATAAAATGATGGGGATGGTTATACTAATTCATGACTTTTTTTTTTTTTTATCTTTTTAAGATTTATTTATTTGAAAGAGTTACAGAGAAGGGTGGAGAGTGGTGGGAGAGAAAGAGAGAGATCTTCCATCTGCTAGTTCACTCCCCAGATGGCTGCAATGGCCAGGGCTGTGCCAGGCTGAAGCCAGGAGCCAGAAACTTCTTCCAGGTCTCCCACATAGATAGTGGGGCACAAGTGCTTGGGCCATCTTCTACTGCTTCTCCAAGGGCATCAGCAGAGAACTGAATTCGAAGTGGAGCAGCTGGTACATGAACCAGCACCTGTATGGGATGCTGGCATCATAGGCAGCAGCTTTACTCACTGTGCCACAGTGCCAGCCCTTCATGGAAGTTTTTTTTTTTTTATGTCTTTACTTGGGAAAATAAAACATTAACACATCTATGTCAGCCCCTTCTTACTCCACAATTTTTTGTAGTTTAGTTCTGTTTTTTTTTTTTTTTTTCCAGTGCCACAGTAGCAGCTGAGTTTTTAGAATTGTTCCAGGTCCAGGGCACTGTGTTTAGAATTATCAATTATCGTTGCAAGTCTGAGTTTAAACCCTAGCTGCCCTCCCACTTAACCAGCCAGGCCACCTTGAGTGACTGACTGCATCTCTCTGGCTCTGTTCTTTTCTCTTTAACAGTAGAGATGCTGCTTGCTTCATAGACTTGTTTTAAGGAGATAATGTTTCGAATGCCTAGCAATAGGCATCTTCATTAAACGTTACTTCCCATACCTTCCTTCAGTCTGGAAAGTCTGCCTCGTGCGGTGGTTCCATATTTGGACACAGTAAATGCTCATTTAGTGTTAACTCTGGATAATCTTTTTGTGGCAAAACTGAAATGGGACAATAAAGTTATATTCAGGAGTTCATGCAGTGTTGGCTAACATAATTCCAGTTCTTGCAGTGTTCCAAAAATACTTCGGAGCTATGACAGCATGATTAGAATATAGATAGATGTTTATACCTTATTCCTTTCCCAACCAAGTGATAGCCTTAATTTGAATATGTATTTTCTGAAAAGCAGTCTTATTGCTTTATAGATATGCTTTGTGCATCTTGTTTCCTGATAGACAAGGGTGGGTGCTTGGTGCAGTGATTAAGACACTGCTTGGGCTGCTGGCATCCCATTTCAGAGTGCCTAGGTTCAAGTCCTAGGTCTGCTTCTAATATCAGCTTCCTGCTAATTTGAACCCTGGGAGGCTGCAGGTGATAGCTCAAGCGGTTAGGTCTCTGCCACCCACATGGAAGACCTGGATTGAGTTTGTGGCTCCTGGCTTCAGCCTCAGCTACTGTGAGCATTTGGGGAGTGAACCAGTGGATGGAAAATCCCTCTCTCTATTTTTCAAATAAAAAATAAAGAAGTTTTAAAAAATTTTAAATTCAGATCTAATGAGACCTTAAATTTCCAGCAGATAGAAGCCAACCACTAGTAGAATTATTGCTTTCTTACGCCGGCGCCGCGGCTCACTGGACTGATCCTCCACCTTGTGGCGCCGGCACACCGGGTTCTAGTCCTGGTCGGGGCGCTGGATTCTGTCCCGGTTGCCCCTCTTCCAGGCCAGCTCTCTGCTGTGGCCAGGGAGTGCAGTGGAGGATGGCCCAGGTGCTTGGGCCCTGCACCCCATGGGAGACCAGGAGAAGTACCTGGCTCCTGCCATTGGATCAGCGCGATGCACCGGCGGCAGCCATTGGAGGGTGAACCAACGGCAAAGGAAGACCTTTCTCTCTGTCTGTCTCTCTCACTGTCCACTCTGCCTGTCAAAAATAAAATAAAAAAAATAAAAAAAAAAAATTATTGCTTTCTTGGGGACAGGCCACCTAAATCTGTTAGAATCAAGAAAAGTTATTTTCATACAGATGCTGGACAACTGAGCTGCATTTGAGGAGACTGGTTGACAACCCCCTGATGGATTAGGTCGGTCACTTACCCTGAGCTCTTCGTGGCGAAAGATTTTGTCTTATTCAAGATCCTCTTTATTTGTTTGGAGGTGTTTTTGGTTAACCCTGTTAAAACAAGATATAAGTAATATTTTAATTTAATATTTATTTAGAAACTGATTATTGATGAGAAGAAATATTACTTATTTGGGAGAAACCCTGATTTGTGTGACTTTACCATTGACCATCAGTCTTGCTCTCGGGTCCATGCTGCACTGGTCTACCACAAGCATCTGAAGAGAGTTTTCCTGATAGATCTCAATAGTAGTAAGTACCTTTTCCCATCTCACCTGTTCCCCTTGGCAGTGTGAAAATGCTCTTTGGGTTCTTTGGTTTGAAAAACATGTTTTATTGCTCACAAAGGAAAAGGTTTAAGTGTGTTTTTTAAAATCAGTCTTTGTCTATTCCTGTGATTCTCCTGTTTTCCTGAAATTAATGATGACTGACTGTGGAGAGCAGAGAGCTTTGAGGAGCACCTGCTTGAAGAGGCAGTAATAAGTATATATAGAGAAACAAAAAAGCTCCCAGCAACCAGGGCCGGTGGGTATTTAGATATTGATTGGACCGTGATGAATTATGGTCCAGTTTAAGCAGAAGCTAGTGTTAGCTCTGTTAGAATAGTAGAGCAGTGATGTAGGTAGGACATTTAAAAAATACTTTTTTTTGTGAGCAAAATTTAGTTATTTACAATAGGTATATTTGTTTTGCCAACAAATGATATAAATCTTAATTCTAGGAAGTTACTCCAAATAATAAGTTTTCAAATTTTGCTAAAAATAATCCATAGAAATTCAATTGCAGGTTGACTGCATGGAGTCCTAAAGTGTCTTCATGTGCCCTCTTTGACTCTTCCTCTGTCCCTACAAAACACACCACTTGTGTGCGTCATGAAGAACTTGGAGCCTTGCCTTACGAGTACTTACTTCATCTTTGCTTTTCATTTATAACATGCAAAGGTTTTGACAGCCTTGGCATTGGCAATGGGCCTATTGCAGCCAGTCTCCTTTCTTGTCCTGGGAAAAGCCCAAGCGTTAAACCCAGTTTCCACCAGACAAGCAGTTCCTATGTTCCTTAGACTTGGGGCTGGAGAGAGCAGACTACGGTGATGCGCGTGTCTCCTGTCTTGCAGGGGTTTACCTTCCGCTGGGTGGGAGCCACTGCTGTTGGACCCAGAATGGAGCCACGCCTATCTGGCAGCAGAGAGCAGGCAGTGGCATTTGTTACTTGGGGGGACAGCAGGTCTGAAGATGTGTGAGAAGTCCACTGAAAAGATTCAAGGCTCACTGTAACATAGGACAGAGGATGCAGTGGATCCAGTGCCATTTTCATTTTATAAAGCTTGTGTTTTCTCACCATAGTCCTGACTGTGGCATTTTTATGAACAAACAAACTGAACTGATGTGCTGGGAGGACTTGACCTAAGAGAGTTGAAGATGATGCGCTTCCCCCTAAAACTCGGGCTGTTTTTGGTTTCTCCCACCTTACATTTCTGATTTGGTTATTCCCAGCACACGGCACTTTCTTAGGTCACATTCGGTTGGAACCTCACAAGCCTCAGCAAATTCCCATCGATTCCACAGTCTCATTTGGCGCCTCCACAAGGGCATACACTCTGCGTGAAAAACCTCAGACATTGCCGTCGGCCGTGAAAGGAGATGAGAAGATGGGTGGAGAGGATGATGAGCTCAAGGGCTTGCTGGGGCTTCCAGAGGAGGAAACCGAGCTTGATGTAATTCCACGTCTATGTCGTTTTTGTTGTTGGGGACCCTGCTTTTACAGCCCGTGGCTGTTCTGTGCAGGTTGAAACACCAGTGCGTGAGCAGCAGCAGGTTCTCTTGAGTCCGGTAACGGGCCTTCAGCAGGGTGAGATGGCCAGCTGTGGAAAGAGCCACATTGTGCAGATTTGGATAATTATGACCAGAGCCAGCGGGGAGAGGAGATGGGGTCTCCCTGCCAGTAGACTCTCTGAGCTGTCATGTGCTCTTTCACTGGCTTTTAGAAGCCACAGCTGGGGGTTACTTTCTTTTGTCACTCCAACTCTTCAGAGTCACATTGTCCAGTGTGGCAGCCACTGGCTACATTTCAAGTATTCCACAGCCAGGAGGCTGATGGCTACCAGAGCGGATAGCACAGGTGGAGATTACAGTAGGCCCTCTGCAGGCTGCACATCTGTAGATTCAGCCAACAGTGGAAGAAAAATATTTGGGGGAAGTAAATTGTGTCTGTACTGAACGTTTACAAACTTTTTTTTTTTCAAAGTGCTAAAATTTTCCCTTTTAGATGCTGGCCACAGTAGTTTGTGGTGTGGCTGTAGTAGTTCACATTCTCCACCGTACTGGTGTGACTGTCCTGTTCAGATGGACATGTTCTTAACCACCCACAGGCACTGTCCCTGTACACCAAGGCAGTTTCCCAACCCTCAGAAAGAAGCAGAGGAGAAGTGCTGGTCACTGGCCCATTCCCCGACGAGGCTGCTTCCCCATCCTTAGCTCAGTGTGTTAGGTCCTGTCTGGGTCTTCATTCATTCTTAAGACCGTTCATTAGACTATCGCAGTCTGCAGTGCAGGTTGGAATAAGTCCAGTGGATCGGGACAAAGCTGGCAGCAGTGCTAACACCAAGTTAATCACTGAGATGGGTGTGTGCGTGGATGGCTATGAATAGAATTGGGCCAGACACAGGATGGGAAGTAACAGAATATTGATGCTATAAATTAAGTGCCCCGTAGTGTTCTTAAGATTTTTAAAGGAGAGGGCCACTGGGAAAGAAGCAGTCACTTGTCCTTTTTTCTTCTTGTTCTGATACTTAAAAGCAGTTCTTGGAGTTCCTCCCAGTTGCATTTCCTTTCATCCCCAGCATGAAGGCACGAGAGCCTTTCTTCAAAAAACAAAAGCCTCAACGAAAGGTTGTTTGCCCAGATGACCTGTTCTTAGCTCAAGGCCTTCACTGCACCACTGTCAGTGAGGATGACCCACATTCTTTCAGATGGGACTTCTGGGTGTTAGCAGTCTAGGGACAGTTTGGATCTTCTCTAAGTGTAAAAGAGTTTTATCTGCCTTGGAATGTCAAAATAAGCCCCCAAGGCCTTCTTAGCCTTTTTAATATTTTTCCACCCCATTCCATATGTACTGATGCCCATCTTTCTTATAAATCCTGGCCTAGAACCTGACAGAGTTCAACACTGCCCACAACAAGCGGATTTCAACCCTCACCATTGAGGAGGGAAATCTGGACATTCAGAGACCAAAGAGGAAGAGGAAGAACTCCCGAGTGACTTTCAGTGAGGATGATGAGATCATCAACCCAGGTGAGGTGTCTTCCCAGTTCTTTTTGATGAAAAAGCTATGGTCTCAGTGTGTCCACAGCATATGGGGCAGAAGAAAAAGGCTAATGGGAGGGCCCTGGATGGCTGAGAATCCAGAGCAAGGTGGGGCTCTCTTCTGCTCGTGTAGTCTGTGCTGAGTGGGAGTCCAAGTACGTGCATTGGCTTCTTCACCTCAGAACAGTACTCAGAACTGTCTGTAGGCTTAGGAGTAGGATCGCCAGCTACAAAGATGGAGACACTTCTGCTGCCACCATGAATTGCCCTGACAACTCGCCTGTCCATAAGGAATTTACCTGTCATTTGGGTGGAAATGTCAGCAAGATGAGAGCATCAGTTTTAGGGAAGGCCACTCCCACTTTGTGCCATCATTCGATGTTGATTTGCTGACCGAGCTCAGGTTACATCTCAGGGACTCTGGTGGTAGATGCCATGGACCTGAGAAGTGGCTGCAGTTTCTGCAGTGATAATGGAGGGTTTTGTTTCTTTTTTAGGTTTTGAGAATAAATCTAAATGGATGGAGACGAGGAATGCAGTCTCACATGTTGCTTTTATTCCCAAATTGAAATGTTTTGAGAATAGCTTTCATGTCCTGCATTTAGGTTCAAAATATCAGTATTTAAATGGAGAAGGCCTGCTCCAGTGAGAGTTTATGGGGGAAAAGGTGTGGGATTTTAATTCACTGAGAATACAATTTGAGTCATTAGGGGGATGTGGAAACTAATCAGGTGCAATTTAAGGTTGCGCTGATAGGAAGAAGTGTGGTGGAGGAGCAGCAGTCTGTTCTGAGGAGGAAGAGGCTCGCAGTCCTGGAGTGCCTTCCCCTGCATGCTGGTCACATGCGGGAGCTGTGTATGAGAAGATGGGACATGCGACAGGCCCGGCCCTGTGGTCGGGGGGAGGGGCTTAGGAAGGAAGAGTAGAGCAAAGCCAGAGTCATTGGGTACCATGTGTTCGACTCAGTGTAGAATTTAAAAAACAAAGCCCAGCAAATTCGAGGCTTACATTTAGAAGAAGAATTAAAAGGCATTTTTTCCAGTGATTACACGTTTACTTTCTGATGGTGTGTGAAGCACAATGTATTCCTCTTCAAAGCAGTGAGCACCCAAGGGAATTACTTGGACAGGGGCCAGTTGACCCATCCGAAAAGCTTATTTCTGAGCCCCAGGTCCAGTTGAATAGTATGAGTTTCCAAGAGTTGGACCTGGAAATTTGCATTTTTACACAAACTCCTGATTGTCCTGATAAATAGCCAACAATTTCAGAACCATTAGACCATATAATCTCTTTGGTCAGTCAGGGTCTGGTCTGTACTAATTTTGATAATTTATGCCCTGAGGGTTTTGACTTAGTATCTGTGTGGCCTTGGCCAAGTGACTTGGCAGACAACTGACCTCACAGGATTTGGGGAAGACTAAGTTAATCCGTGTGGAAGTAACTTACAGTCGGTTAGCCATTACTGCCACCATCATCTGCTTTTCATGCACACAGTCTTTCCTAACCAGAAGTAGGGTTAACAGGGAAATTATTGGTAGGTCTTGCAGGAGCACAGATATCCCGGAAGGAGTATAACCTTTCTTTGTAGAACTAGAATGACCCTGAGCACCATTTAGCTAGCACAGGGAGGGTGCCCCAGAGTAACTTGGCTCCACCCTGCCACAGGCCAGCGGGCACAGTGCCGGGGAGCCCTGCTCTTGGCCCCCAGTGGCTCTTGGGCTTCCTTAGCTCTCTTTGCTGAAAGGGTGAGTGGACCAGCTCTCCCATGGACATGGAAAGATCAGGGCATTGACTGAGACTTTGCTTCCTACTGATCCTGGATAGCTTTTTCTCTCCTTCTTCCATACTGAAGCCGTTTGTTCATTGAGCAAACATTGGTTGTGAACAGAATTCCAGGGTATATTCTTTGGAGACATTTTAAATATATGAAAAGCCAGACTTAAACAAACCAGGGAGTAATTACCCAAATTCAGGGATTCCCTGTTTTCCAAAGGTAGTGTTTTTTTTCAGTAGTTAAACTTCATTAAAAGATGAGATGTTCAACAGTTACTTCTTTACTGCGTAGTAAGCTAAAGGGGCTTGGAGTAGTTAGTTGTAGCAGTGGTAAGAGGTCTGTGCCTGCCGGTTTCCCTCCCCAGCTGTTTGCTCTGTGCCCAGGGACGCCATTGCACTCTCTTGAAGCAGCAGTCCAGCTCCGTGACTGGGAACCCCTCAAAGGCGGGACAGTGCCTCACTCTTCATTTCCATGCCTGGTGTTGATAAATGAGGCATGAGAGAGGAACTGAAAAGCAAGTTGTTACTTGGGCCTCATGCTTTCTCCTTGCAGAGCTGGATGCTTCATAGGGTACAGTGATGGTGTGGAAGGTGTGGAAGGGGAACTGCTGTCCCATCCTACCTGGGCAGAAGTCTTGACTGCAAACAGGTCAGCTTACTCAGGTCAAAAGGGCCAGGCTAAGTTTGAAGGCCTGAATCTGAGTCCTAAACCCGTTAGTTGCAAAGAAACAGACATCAGCAAGCTGTGCAGTGTGTGACCTCTTGACCTGTCAGTGTTTTATCGCTAGCATGGGGTTGATAATGTCTGCTCTTTTCTCGCTGAAAGAGGGAAGCGTATGGAATGGGAAAGAACTTGAGGAAGGCAGCACAGCACAGGCCCATTTCTGGCTGCTTGGAATAGAGTTCTGGCACAGTGAATGTTTAGTAGCCAGTCACTTCTCCAAGCGTTCTTGACAACTAAATGTTTATCGTAGAGGTGCCCGCCTCCCAGAGTTGTGAGGTTTTAGCTCCTGGTGGTGATGGCAGTGAGTCCTGTGCCACTCCTCCCAGGAGAGTGCCAACCCGACCCTGCCCTCACCTCTTTTTGCAGAGGATGTGGATCCCTCAGTTGGTCGCTTCCGGAACATGGTGCAAACAGCAGTGGTCCCAGTCAAGGTAAGAAGCACGTGGAACACCTCGAAATGCCATACTGTCTGGGCTTTAACATTCTCCCTTTGTTGTGTAGGTGTTAAATGAGTGCTTACATTTCACACACATTCTGTGTTCCTTGTTCATTCTGTGGAGATACTTTTTTTTTTTAAGATTTATTTATTTATTTAAAAGTCAGTTACACAGAGAGAGAAAGAGGCAGAGAGAGAGAGAGATATCTTCCATCCACTGGTTCACTAGAGAGAGAGAGAGAGAGAGAGAGATCTTCCATCCGCTGGTTCACTCCCCAGATGGCTGCAATGGCCAGGGCTGTGCCAGGCTGAAGCCAGGCCAGAAATTTCTTCCAGGTCTCCCACATAGATAGTGGGGGCACAAGTGCTTGGGCCATCTTCTGCTTTCCCAGGCCATAGCAGAGAGCTGGATGGAAAGAGGAGCAGCCGGGACTAGAACTGGCCCCCATATGGGATGTCAGCGCTTCAGGTGGCAGCCTTACCTGCTACGCCACAGCGCTGGCTCCAGAGATACTTTTACTCCATCTGTGCCTAGGGATTCCTAGAGCACCACAAAAAGGCTACACATCACCAGGTAACTCAATGCTACGTGTCAGTTATGTTCATATGTGTCTGACAAAATAGCCTCCAGAAGGATGTAAAGTCCCGCCTTGCTTTGGCCTTTCCCTTCTGGCTCAAGGAAAGCTTCTAGGTGAGGGTGTGCATTACTGCAGTGCTGTGTGATGCCTGTGGCTTTGTCCACAGCTTTATCTTGGTTTTGTTTTTGTGTCTTGTTTTGTTTTGTGGTTGAAAGATTTATTTGAAAGTCAGAGTTACAGAGAGAAATCCTGCATCTGCCAGTTCACTCCCCAGATGACAACAGCTAGGGCTGGGCCAAGCCAAAGCCAGGAGCCAAGAACTTCATCCAGGTCTCCCACGTGGGTGCAGGGACCTAAGCACTTGAGCCATTCTCTGCTGCTTTCCCAGGCACAATAGCAGGGAGCTGGATCAAAAGTGGAGCAGCTGGAATTGAACTGGTACCCATATGGGATGCTGGCTTCTCTGGCAGTGGCTTAACCTGCTGCGCCACAACACTGGCCCCCCGTGCCATAATTTTGTGTATGAGAATGATACAGGCAGGAAGGTCAGCCCAGGTCTGGAATAGCCTAAAGATCAGGTGTGCTGAAGATAGGGAGGTGCAAGTTACAGATTATGCTGTGCTTGCCCTGCATGTAAAGGGCAGGTAGAACCGTCCCAAGAAGAACAAACTGTCCCCTGGAGTGGTGAGATCTCTTGTTAATACAGGTACTCAGAAAGTAATAGGAGGACAGTGTTGTGGTGTAGGGGGTAAAACCACCATCTGCAGTGCCAGCATCCCATACAGGTGCCGGTTCGAGTCCCAGCTGCTCCACTTCTGATCCAGCTCTCTGCTATGGCCTGGGAAAGCAGTAGAAGATGGCCTAAGCCTTTGGGCCCCTGCACCCATGTGAGAGACCTGGAAGATGCTCCTTGTTCCTGGCTTCGGATCGGCACAGCTCCAGCCGTTGCAGCCAATTGGAGAGTGAAACATCGGATGGAAGACTCTGACTCTCTCTCTCTCTCTCTCTCTCTCTCTCTCTCTCTCTCTCCCTCCCTCCCTCCCTCCCTCCCTCCCTCCCTCCCCCTCTCCCTCTCCCTCTCCCTCTCCCTCTCCCCCTCTCTCCCTCTCCCCCTCTCCCCCTCTCCCCCTCTCTCCCTCTCTCCCTCTCCCCCTCTCCCCCTCTCCCCCTCTCCCCCTCTCCCCCTCTCCCCCTCTCCCCCTCTCTCCCTCTCTCCCTCTCTCTCCCTCTCTCTCCCTCTCTCTCCCTCTACCTCTCTGCCTCTCCTTCTCTCTGTGTGTAACTCTGACTTTCAAATAAATAAATAAGTCTTTAAAAAAAAATGATCAGAAGATGCTCATCCAAGATGTTATCAAGTTTTAACTTGAAAATCTTCAGACAAGAGTTGTCCCTCAGTAACCAGGAGGAGTAGGTTCTAGGACCCCTGTGAATACCAGAATCTGTGAATACTCAAGTCCCTTATATATAATAGAATAGTATTTGTATATAAGATATGCACATCTTCTAATATACTTTAAATCATCTCTGAGTTACTTAAAATACCCAATTACAATGTAAGTACCAGCTCAGTGGCTGTTTTACTTTGTGTTTAGGGAATTACAAGGAAAAATGCCCATGTTCAATACATACACGTTTTCTTTTTCCAAATATGCTTGACCCATAGTTGTTCAAATCCACAGAACCATAGATACAGAATGCAGCTGTGGGTCAGACTGCCTTGGTCAGACAGATCAGCATCTCAGGCAGCCTTAGTTTACTCCAGAAGAGTAGAGTGAGGAGGAGATCCTGGGCTTTGGAGCAGTGGGTAAAGATGGATGTTTTTCTGCG
This sequence comes from Oryctolagus cuniculus, assembly GCF_051225735.1. Classification (NCBI taxonomy): domain Eukaryota; kingdom Metazoa; phylum Chordata; class Mammalia; order Lagomorpha; family Leporidae; genus Oryctolagus; species Oryctolagus cuniculus. Next base: position 144,566,168 of record NC_142873.1, on the reverse strand, counting down.
GGACTCCATCATGTTTGTCTCATTTCCCCTTAAACTCTTTTCTCTTCAGTCTTTGTTCCACCTTTGCATTTTTCTATTGTCATTAAAAATCAAAATCATCAGATATTTTTCCTTTTATGGCAGTCTTATTGTATAATTTACATATAACAACGTGCACACATTTTAGTGTGTGGTTTGAGTTTTGACAGAGTGCACCTCTGTGTAACCACCATCATCAAGTGTAGGAAATTGCATCACCTCAAAACGTTCTCTCTAGACTGGATGTTTAGCCTGGCAGGTAACATGCCTGCCTCCCATCTTGGAGTATCTGAGCTCGATGTCTGGCTTCATTTTCCTGCTATATAGACCCTGAGAGGCAGTGGTGATGGCTCAAGTAATTGGGTCCCTGCTCCCCATGCAGGAGGCATGGATTGAGTTGCTGGCTTCCGGCCTCAGCCCTGGCCCAACCCTGGTTGTCGTGGGCACTTGGGGAGTGAAGCAGCAGGTGCCTCCCCAAATAAAGCCCTTCCATGTCCCTTTGCAGCCAGTCTCTTTCCACTGTCAGCCCCTAGCAACCAGGAAACTGCTTCTCTATACATTTCTTTTGCTCTCAGGTTAATGTTTGTTTATTTATTTATTTATTTATTTATTTGACATGCAGAGTGGACAGTGAGAGAGAGAGAGACAGAGAGAAAGGTCTTCCTTTGCCGTTGGTTCACTCTCCAATAGCCGCCATGGCCAGCGCACTGCGCTGATCCGAAGCCAGGAGCTAGGTGCTTCCTCCTGGTCTCCCATGCGGGTGCAGGGCCCAAGCACTTGGGCCATCCTCTACTGCACTCCCAGGCCACAGCAGAGAGCTGGCCTGGAAGAGGGGCAACCAGGACAGAATCAGGTGACCCAACCGGGACTAGAACCCAGTGTGCCGGCGCCACAGGCAGAGGATTAGCATAGTGAGCTGCAGTGCTGGCCTCAGGTTAATGTTTAAAAAGTGGCTACCTAATAGGGAAATGCCCACATTTACTTTTCCCAAAAATAATATCACTTCTGTTTCCTAAAAGGGCATTTGAACATCAAAATAAGAGAAAGAGCGATATGACTTGGAGTAGAAAATAGTGATTTAAGTTGAATATGTTGGGACAGCATTTGGCCTAGTTAAGAGGCTGCACACCAGATGGGCATGCCTGGGGTTAAGGCCCAGTTCTGTTCTCGACTCGACTCCAGCTTCTATAATAATGCACACCCTGTCTGGCAGCAAATATGACCCAAGTGATTGTGTCCCCATCACCTACTTGGGAGAGCTGGATTGGGTCCTTGGCTCCCAGCTTTGGCCTGTGCAAGCCCTAGGCCCTGTGGGCCGAGCAGATGGGAGCCCTCTCTCGTGTGCCTCACCTCTTTCTTCTCTCTATTCTCTTCCCTCTCATTGCAAACCACAGAAGAAGCGTGTGGATGGCCCTGGCTCCCTGGGCCTGGAGGAGTCAGGGAGCAGACGCATGCAGAACTTTGCCTTCAGCGGTGGACTCTACGGGGGCCTGCCCCCCACACACAGTGAAGCAGGCTCCCAGCCACATGGCATCCATGGGACAGCACTCATTGGGGGCTTGCCCATGCCCTACCCGAACCTCGCCCCTGATGTGGACTTGACTCCCGTCGTGCCGTCAGCAGTGAACATGAACCCTGCACCAAACCCTGTGGTCTATAACCCTGAAGCTGTAAATGAACCCAAGAAGAAGAAATATGCAAAAGAGGCTTGGCCGGGCAAGAAGCCCACACCTTCCTTACTGATTTGATATTTTTGGTCATGGAAAAGGGTGGGGCTGGGTGGGAATGGGGTGGAAGGGTGTTGGGGAGCTAATGAACTAGGGAGAAAACTTTCCATGTGTGCAGTATCGTCTTTCAGGATGTCTCCTGGGGTCCTAACCATGTAAATTAAAAGTAGGGGTGGGTGGAAATGTCCCCTAAAGACCTGTCTTTGGAACCCGGCGTAGAGAGAGCTTACTGTGTCCTTTAACAGGCAGCCCTGGCCCTGGCTCTTGCCCAGGCCTTCGTTGCCTCCTCCTCCCTCTCTCTTCTTTCTAGGATCATTTTTATGTTAAGTCACATACCCGGGGAGGCTCCAGGCTCTCAGATTGATCCAGGGGCCCCCAGCCCTGGGGTCCAGCAGCCTAGTTAGTATTTACTGTCCTTACAAGTCCCAGGAGACGAAAGGGTTGCTGTGGATCCCGGGTCCATCAGCAAGAGTTGAGAGCTGTTCAGCTGAGCTAGGGTTGAGAGCTGTTCAGCTGAGCTAGGGTTGCAACTCCAAAATGTCTCCTGGGTCAGCGGTTCTGAGGTCCAATGGGCTTTTCTCCTTTGTGCTTTCTGTTACATGAAGACACTCTGCCTTTCCTTCATCCGTGCTTGGTGCCATTGGACCTTGGTGCCATTATAGTTTTTACTGTGCAGTATTGTTTGAACTTTATCTGTTTTCTTGTCAAATCTGAGCACTCCATTTAATTCCTGAGTACTGCCCTCTTTCCTCTGTAGGTGTGCCATGAAGGCGATTCTTAAAGGATACGACCAGTTAGGGCGACTCAGACTGCAAAGGGGAAGGTTTCACTTGGCAGTCGCTGTTGTAGCTGTTGGTTTGCAGGCTCCCTCCCCCGCCCCCCTCCAGATTGAGAGCTCTCGTTCTTCAGAGCTCCAAGACTAGACCTGGCTAACAAACATAGGAGACAGAGGTAGGAAACGTCAAGATGAGCTTTGTACAGAGATTTGTACATTTGTGTAATAGGCCTTTTCACGCTTTATGTGTAGCTTTTTACCTGTAACCTTTATTACATGTAAATTAAACGTAACTTTTGTCACTTGGGTGCTGTCTGTAACTCTGCCGCGGCGCTGACTCCCACTGCCATCAGGGAGCGTTGTGAAAGGCTCGGCTCGGGGCTGGGAGGCGATGCTCTGTCCCCGTTTCATTACTGCAAATAAAGATGCCCCTGGTGAGCGCAGGAGTCTAATTAGAGACTGGTCCCTGGGCAGAAGCCTGCAGAGCGAAGTGGGTTAAGCTGTGCTCATTACCCTTCAGCGGGACACGGAACAGGAGGCACTGGGGGCTTTTTCCTGGGATGGGCGTGGTTTCAGCCTGGTCACCCTCTCTGGTTAGATTGGGCTGTCGTCTAATGGCACAAGAACGAGAAGCCCAAGCTGAGTGAGTCAGAGGTCTTGCAGGAGTTTACAGCCAGTGGGCGTGTTCTGCACACTGGAATCTGTCATGGGCAGTGCTGAGTATGGGATGCGATTTGTGTGACTTTGTGAAGAAAATGCCAAGGTCCAAATCCCTGAAGTTGACAGTGGGGACCCACAGCCGTTTCCAGAACAGACGCCCCTGACATCAGGGCTGTGCAGGAAATTCACTTCCCATGGGCTCTAGGAGTGGGGATAGCACCTTCCTCCTCACAGTGAAGGTTAGGGGGAGACTTCGAAATGTTCCTGGGAAAATGGGATTCAAAGATTATTTTGCTGCAAGAAATTTTTGAAATCCTGCATAATTTTCCCATAATACACGTTTTTCATGACCTTTTTGAAGACTGCCTGATCTACATTAGATTTCAATTTTTTTGTACTGGGGTGTTGTGGCACAGAGGATTAAGCCACAGCTTGGGACGCCTGCATCCAACATCAGAGTGCTGGGATCGAGTTCTATCTGCTTTCTATCCCAGCCCCCACTGTAGAGGGCATCTGGGGAGCGACCCAGTAGATGGAAGCTGTCTATCCCTTTCTCCATCACTTTTTGCCTTTCAAATATTTAAAAAAAAATTTTTGCATTAAAATAAACTTATTTTCTTTCTTTTTTTTTTTTAATTATGAAAAATTTTTGAAAGGTCTTCCATTCACCAGTTTACTTCCCAAATGCCCACACTAGCCAGAGCTGGGCCAGGCCAAGGCAAGGAGCCCAGAATGTACTACAGGTCTCCCATGGGACCCAGGCACTCATGGGATGCAGGTATCCCAAATGGCAACTTAACCCCTGTGCCAAACCCCCAGCCCTCCAGGAGCTGTTTGAAGTGCCCTCTTACTGTTAGTGGTGGTGAGCCCCATGTCACTTGCTGAGCAAATAGCTGTGGTGTGGCCACTTACAGCATGTCTGCATTCTCGCGTCTTATCCCATTAGACATGAGAAACCAGGCTCGGCTGCAGACTTCCCTGTGAGCCCCTGCAGTGAAGTCAAGATTGAAGGCAGTCTAAATCAGTCTGAGGACAGGCTTTCCTGGCCCCAGGGTGACAGGAAGTGAGTGGCGTGCTTGACCCGGGCTGGCACCATTGTGCTCCGTAGACAGGGGCTAGGTGTTTTGAAGTGTTCGTTTTCATAATACCCAGATGACACAGCTTACTGGAAGTATGCTGAAGAGCCTAGATCTAGTTTAGGTAAGATAACCCCTCCTGGTCCGAGGGCACGTGCCCTGCAGTTTCCGTTTCAGAATCCGAGTTGCAGAGTGAAACTTGCGTTAGCATCTGGAAGGCCCGGCGGTGACCCGAGAGAGGCGTGGAAGGAGGACTTGGGAGGGACGTGGTTGGCTGGCGGAGGAGGGAGGAGAGCCTGCCCCTAGGCCTTGCTGGGACTCCACAGGAATTGTCCAGGGGCCAGCATGTGGCACAGCGGGTTGAGCTGCCACCTGCAGCGCTGACGTCCCAGATGAGCTCCCGTCAAGTCCCAGCTGCTCCACTTCCAGTCCGTCGCCTTGCTGATGCGCCTGGGAAGGCAGTAGAGATGGCTCAAGTACTCCCAGGTGGGAGGCCTGGATGAAGCCCAGGCTCCTGGCCCAGGCCTGGCTGTTTGGGGAGTGAACTAGCAGATGGAAGCGCTCGCTCTCTCTCTGCCTTTCAAATAAATAAATATATCTTATTAAAAAAAAAAAAGTCCACACCAGCAAGGACATTTCTTTCTTTTTAGGCCCCATTGACTCTGGTGGGAGCAGGCCTGGCTGCATTCGGTAACTCCAGGCTGTGTGCCAAGCCCCCGTGCTCAGTGCTGTGTCCAGTTCGTTCCAGTGTTTTAGTGCCCCTCAAAGAGGAGCACCCAGGCATGGGCTCAGTTGCCTCTCTCCCTGGGTCTAGCTCTCCACGGCGACTGTAGGTGGCTCGACCGCTCCTGTTCACCACCAGACTTGGCACTTGGGCTCCTGCTCCTGCCATGGGCCAGTCCCCATCCCAGAGACTGTTGGTTTCCTGAGTCTCACGCAGGCTACTGGCCATCTGCCCAGGAAGGAAGATGCAGTCCCAGGGAAGGGAGAAGGAAGGCTGTGAGACCAGCCCCTGTCCACAGGGATCCTGATCCAGGATCAGCTCTTGGATGACTGCTGGCCTAAGTATGCTCATCACCCTGTGCATATCAGAAATTTAGAGAAAAGCGACTCAGGACATCTGCCCGGACCCTCACGGCAGGGCGGCCATAGACGTCTGTGATCAGAGCAGGTGGCATGTGCCGCCCCTGCCTACAGGGCCCTGCCGCCTGGCAGGGTGCAGCGCCCATTGCCCGTGCTGTCCCATGGATGATGGAGGTGAGGACGGCAAGTCCCTGACCGAAGTCTTGGGGACTGAGGTTTGGGCTGAGCATTGAAGGACAAATAGGAACTTGCTACCTGAAGGGCGTGGACCAAGGTTTCCCAGGGGGAGGAGGGTGAGGGGCAGGTGGAGGAGGGAGGGACCTGCCTGTAAGCCTCCCTGGGGCGTTGGGCAGCCACCAGTGAGATACCGGCCTCCAGTGCAGCTCTGGGCAGAGCACACGGCACTGAGCACAGCTCAGCTGCCCAGGACTCACATCCCGCATCCATTCCATGTGGAGTGTTGGCTTGAGTCCCAGCACTCTGTATTTTTTTTTCTTTTTTTGAAAGTTTATTTTATTTCAAAGGCAGAGTTACAGAGAGAGCGAGGTCTTCCATCCACTGATTCGTTCCCCAACAGCCACAACCGCTGGGGCTGGATTAAACTGAAGCCAGGAGCTTCTGTAGACTCTCCCACATGGGTGCAGGGGCCCAAGAATCCAGCGTCTGCTCCAGCTCCCTGTTAATGCTTCCTGGGAGACGGCAGGTAATGGCCCAAGTGGTTGGGCCACCCATGCAGGACACCCCAATGGATTTCCTGTCTCCTGGCTTTGGCCTAGCCTGGCCCTGGCTGTGCAGTCATTTGTGGAGTGAACCAGCAGGTGCAAGATCTCTGTCACTCTTCCTTTCAAATAAATAAATCTTTTAAAAACAAACAAAAAAAACCTAGAGAGAAGTCCAAATGTTGAGCAGATACAGAAGAGAAAGTTCTGGGGGCCGGCGCTATGGCATAGCAGGTAAAGCCAGCGCCTGCAGTGCCTGCATTCCATATGGGTGCTGTTTGAGTCCCAGCTGCTCCACTTATCAGCTCCCTGCTAATGTGCCTGGGAAAGATGACCCAAGTGCTTGGGCCCCTGCACCCACATGAGAGACCCGGATGAAGTTCCTGACTCCTGGCTTCAGCTTGGCCCAGCCCTGGCTGTTTCAGCTATTTAGGGGAGTGAACTAGTGGATGGAAGACCCCTCTCTCTGTCTCTTCCCTCTCTCGCCATTACTCTGCCTTTCAAATAAATAAAACAAATTAAAAAGTTTTGGCCGGCGCCATGGCTCACTTGGCTAATCCTCTGCCTGTGGCGCCAGTACCCCAGATTCTAGTCCCAGTTGGGGCTCCGGATTCTGTCCCGGTTGCTCCTCTTCCAGTCCAGCTCTCTGCTGTGGCCCGGGAGTGCAGTGGAGGATGGCCCAAGTGCTTGGGCCCTGCACCCTCATGGGAGACCAGGAGGAAGCACCTGGCTCCTGGCTTCAGATCGGCACAGCACCAGCCATGGTGGCCATTTGGGGGTGAACCAACAGAAGGAAGACCTTTCTCTCTGTCTCTCTCTCTCACTGTCTAACTCTGCCTGTCAAAAAAAAAAAAAAGAAGGAAAAAAAGAAAAAGTTCTGCATTAGTCCTATGTGTGAGAAGGGAAGGGGCTGATAGGCGGGGATCCCAGAGCCCTAGAAAAAGGATGAGTGCCTCCAGAGTTTGGATTTTCTCCTTCAAACGGGGAATAAAATCATTCCTGTTCCTCGGAGGGAGTGGATTCTGAGCCTTCCACCTGTGCATAAGCGAAAGGATGCAGTTCCACAGCCTGCCAGTAGGCGGGGCCCTGCGCCCACCCTTGGAGCCATTTAGGTAACCAGCATGGACGCCTAGGGCTGCAGGGTGTCTGGCACTGTGAGTCCTGTCCCCCTCAATTCTCCGAACAGCCCTACGAGGACATTAGTAGTGTCCCCATTTTACAGATCGGGGACTCGAGGCTCAGAGAGAGTGCATGGGTGAGGGTCATGCAGCAGGCAAGTGGTAAAGCAGGAATTCTCCCTGGACCCTAGTGTCTGAGGCCATGAACAGCACAGGGAGCTCCTGACTTCGGCTGCTGCCCCTGCCTGTTCCTTTATTTTATTTTTTAATAAGATTGTATTCATTTATTTGATAGGTAGAGTTACAGTCATAGAGAGGGAGAGACAGAGAGAAAGGTCTTTGACTCACTGGTTTACTCCCCAAATGGCCACAATGGCCAGAACTGGGCCAATCTGAAGCCAGGAGCCAGGAGCTTCTTCTGGGTCTCCCACGTTGGTGCAGGAGCCCAAGGACTTGGACCATCTTCTACTGCTTTCCCAGACCATAGCAGAGAGCTGGATTGGGAAGTGGAGCAACCAGAACATGAACTAGCACCTATAAGGAATGTTGGCACCATAGGTGGAGGCGTGGCCTACTATGCCACAACTCTGGTCCCAATTATTTACTTTTTATTGATTTATTTGAAGGACAGAGTAACAGAGAGAGGGAGAGAGATCTATCTGCTGATTCACTCCCCAGATGCTCACAGCAGCCAGGGCCAAGCTGGGCTGAAGCCAGAAGCCAGGAACTGCATCTGGGTCCCCCATGTGGGTGGCAGGGACCCAAGTCCTTGAGCCTTCACCTGCTGCCTCCCAGGTGTGCATTAGCAGGAAGCTGGAATCATCAGAAGCTGAGCCTGGAACCAAGGCTCTCCAACCTGAGATGCTGGTGTCTGACTGGACCTGCATCCCGACTGGCCAGTCTTTTCTCAGCTTAAAGGAAAAAAACCGGCCGGCGCCGCGGCTCACTAGGCTAATCCTCCACCTTGCGGCGCCGGCACACCGGGTTCTAGTCCCGGTCGGGGCGCCGGATTCTGTCCCGGTTGCCCCTCTTCCAGGCCAGCTCTCTGCTGTGGCCAGGGAGTGCAGTGGAGGATGGCCCATGTGCTTGGGCCCTGCACCCCATGGGAAACCAGGATAAGTACCTGGCTCCTGCCATCGGATCAGCGCGGTGCGCCAGCTGCGGCTGCAGCGGCCATTGGAGGGTGAACCAATGGCAAAGGAAAACCTTTCTCTCTGTCTCTCTCACTGTCCACTCTGCCTGTCAAAAAAATTAAAAAAAAAAAAAAGGAAAAAAACCAACAAGCTCCACTTGATTCCCCTCCCCACTGCAGCCCAGCTACTTCTGTTCCTCCTTTGTCTCCACTCCACTTGCTGTTGGGTCCACTCCAGTCAGGATGCTGCCCCAGCATACCACCAAATGCACCTGCTGATGACCCCTGTGGGTCGAGGCCATGGTCATGTCTCTGCTCAGAACACTGCAGAGGCTGCTCAGCTCCCCCACGGTGAGGGCAGCCTCCCTGGGCCCTCACTCCCCCATTGCCTCTCTGCCTCTTCCTTCTCTCCCCTGCTCCCTCACCTGCAGCACCCTGGCTTCGTGGTCCTTCTACTGCGAGGTGCAGCCTGCCCTGTGCTGGGCTGGGACTGTCCCTCCCTCCCCCAGGCTCGCTGACTCCAATGAGAGAGAGAGAGAGAGAGAGGCAGGGCGGCAGCGCTGCCCTCCGGGAGCTGGGCTGGCACCAGCCAGCTTGGGTGCTCTCTTGCTGGGCGTGGTTTCCCAGGGCAGCGAGAGCAGACGAGGCAGTTGTCCCTGTGACAGCTTGCACAACACACAGGCGCGCTCCGCCCGAACACAGCCGAGACGTGGACATTGGCAAGCAGCGAGAAGGATCCATCATCCCGCACCAAATGATCCGTTACAGAGGAGGGGGGGGGGGGAGAGGCAGGCCTTCCATCCTCTGATTCACTCCCCAAATGGCCGTAATGGTGGGAGCAGGGCAGACCCGAAGCCAGGAGCCAGGAGCTTCTTCCAGGTCTCCCATGCAGGTGCAGGGGCCCAAGCGCTTGGGCCATCCTCCACTGCTTTCCCAGGCCACAGCAGAGAGCTGGATCGGAAGTGGAGCAGCCGGGTCTCAAACCAGCGCTCATATGGGATGCCGGTGCTGCAGGCGGTGGCTTTACCTGCTACTCCACAAGTAGCTACCACGTTTGTGGCCATTCGTTCTGACCAACCTAGGGAAAGGAATGGCCCCCTCTCCTGGCTAACAGGAGAGACGGTTGCCTTCTGCTAACTCAGCCTTCGCCTGGCCACGGACTTCCCTCCTTCTCTGTAGAGGAACTGCGTTAACACAGGCAGAGGTTACTCCTGGTTCCTCACAGCGTCCTGGGCGCAGCAGATCTTCCCAAATTGCGTAAACTCGCCTGAATCCTCTATGCCCTTTCTTTTTTAAAAAAATTGTTGTTGTTGTTGTTTTTGACAGGCAGAGTGGACAGTGAGAGAGAGAGACAGAGAGAAAGGTCTTCCTTTTGTCGTTGGTTCACCCTCTAATGGCCGCCGCAGCTGGCGCGCTGTGGCTGGCGCACCGCGCTGATCCGATGGCAGGAGCCAGGTGCTTCTCCTGGTCTCCCATGGGGTGCAGGGCCCAAGGACTTGGGCCATCCTCCACTGCACTCCCTGGCCACAGCAGAGAACTAGACTGGAAGAGGGGCAACCGGGACAGAATCTGGCGCCCCGACTGGGACTAGAACCCAGTGTGCTGGCGCCGCAAGGTGGAGGATTAGCCTATTGAGCTGCGGCGCCGGCCAAAAATGTGTTTGTTTTAATTTTATTTGGAAGGCAGAAAGTGAAAGTGAGAAGTGAGAGTGAGAGAGTGGAAGATTTTCCATCCTCTGGTTCACTCCCCAAATGCCGGCAAAAGCCAAGACCAAGCCAGGCCAAAGCCAGGAGCCAGGAGCTCCATCCAGGTCTCCCATGTGGGTGGCAGGGACCCAAACACTTGAGCCATGGGCACCCGTGGCCTCCCAGAGTGCACACCAACAGGAAGCTGGAATTGGAAGTGGAGCTGAGACTCCAACCAGGTGCTGCAGGGTGGGTGTGAGCTCCCACGCCAGCCCTGTGTAGGTCCTTTCCGACGCCCCCTTACTGAGTGGCCCCCTGGTTCCCACCATGTGTGCCACTCCTCTCTACCAGGGGTGAACCCAAATCGCTCTGCTGCTTTTGGCTGGAGGGCGTTGAAAAATCTCGGCCCAGAGACCTTCTCAGTGAGGCCTACCCTCTCCGCCCCACCTCAGATCAGAGTCCCGCCCCCCTTATTCTGACCCCATCCCCCACCCCCAGCTCCTTAGTCCCACAGCCCCGCCACCCACCCCATCACTGCCACACTGTGTTGTGTGTGGTCTGTCTCCCCCAGCCCCCATGTGAAGGTAAACTAAGGCAGCCTATTAAAGAGCCCACAACAGGGCCAGGCAATATTTGCAGGCGCTCAGGGAATATTTGTTGAATGAATGAATGAGTGTCGGGACAGAGCAGACCAAGGACACTTCCAATCAGCCTGCTCACCCAAGGTGACCCTGGAAGAGCCAACAGGGCTGCTGTCCAAGCATGTACAAAAGGCCTGGGGAAGCGAGGGAGTGTTTCAGGACCGAGGGAATACAAGAGCTTTGATGTGGCTAACAAGCAGAGAATGTTCTAGAAGGGGAAGGCAAAAGATGAAGCCGTATTGTCAGGGACCAGGACATGAGGGGCCAAGTCACCCAGAACCCAGGCTTCACCGGAAGAGCCTTGTTCTAGGAAGGGCAGATGGGTGAGTGGGGTGAGGCTAGAGCCGGCCCTGCACTGCAGGGGGCGCACAGCCTGGCCTTGGCACTGCAGGGGGTGCACAGGGAGGAGCAGGCGACCAGGCAGCTGTGGCTTTTGAGGCCCAGCGGAGTCACAGGCCCAGGAAAGGACGCAGGGGGAGGCCGAGGCACTAGGGAGCGTGTCCTGAGGGCTCTCGCTGACGCCTAGGGCAGAGGGTGCTCCATCTCCGTCTCTGTGCCTCTGCCCCAGTGGCCGAGCCCCTTCTGTGGGACAGGGTTCTCCCGGCTCTCCCATCAGCACAGAGCCCACTGCAGTGACCGCTCTGAAACTGAGCCCCCGCCCCTGGGGTGGCCATGGCTGCCTGGCCTGGGACTCAGGCTCTGCCCTCTGGGGTAGCTCAGGCCGGGGCCTGCAATGGGCAGTCAGAGAGAAGAGCCAAGGCGATGCCATCTTGGGCAGGACTGCGGCCAGGCCTGGCTCAGGCTCTCATAGTGGCGGCAACTGTGCCCCCCTGGACCCTGATCATAACTGACAGGGGGGTGAGCACCCGACCCTTGGAGCCTGGGGTCCGGTGGGCTTCCTCCCTCACTCTCCCCTCTGTGTTTAGCCTCCGCCCTCTGCCTGCAGCTGGGCCTCTGCCCTCTGTCCTCACCAGGCGCACTGCCCCGTCCTCCATGCCCAGTCCAGACTCTGCTGAGACGCCACGCCACGCACACCACCTGGCCCCCCACTGGACTCCCGCAGGTGCTGGGCTGAGGCCACACTGCCGGCTGAAGTGGCCAAGGCGCCCCTGCCACACTGCAGGATGGGCCAGCCCTGCCCCGGGCACCTTTCAGTTCCTCAAGTGCTTCCTCCCCCCTCTGTTTGTCTCCCACTGGCCCTCAGCCCTCTCACCACCTCCCTGGTTCCCAGGCCGCACAAGGGCGGGCACTTGAGCCACCTGCACACACAGGGTCCTCTTTGCCAGCAGCCCCACTGGGCGGCCTGAAACAGACACGGCTGTGGCTGTGTGAATCCAGCCTCCTTGCCCTTGCCTTTGCCACTTCTGATGAACGAAGCCGACTGCCGATCCTGTCACTAAGCAGGATGACTTTCGAACAAGCAAATAAAGACTGCTTAAGCATCCTAGCAACGGACCCCAAAGACGTGGCTGGGGCCACAGACGCGACCAGGCTCTGCACCTGCTGTCAACAGCCAGGCCTTGGGTGGAAGGGCCCAAGGCCCAGCCGGTGTGCAGCTCACCTTGGAAACTGCTCGACAGTTCCCTGAGCCCAACTCCTCCATCCCCCATTCAGCCTTGAAAAAGGCTCTTGCTCACTAGCAAGGCAGGAAAAAACACTTTTTTTTTTTTTTTTTTTTTTTGACAGGCAGAGTGGACAGTGAGAGAGAGAGACAGAGAGAAAGGTCTTCCTTTGCCGTTGGTTCACCCTCCAATGGCCGCCGCTGCAGCCGGCGCACCGTGCTGATCCGATGGCAGGAGCCAGGATCCAGGTGCTTTTTCCTGGTCTCCCATGGGGTGCAGGGCCCAAGCACCTGGGCCATCCTCCACTGCACTCCCTGGCCATAGCAGAGAGCTGGCCTGGAAGAGGGGCAACCGGGACAGAATCCGGCGCCCCGACCGGGACTAGAACCCGGTGTGCCGGCGCCGCAAGGTGGAGGATTAGCCTATTGAGCCACGGCGCCGGCTCAAAAAACACTTTTTTTAAGATTTGTTTTATTTTTATTTGAAAGACAGAGTTACAGAGAGAGATAGAGACGAGAGAGAGAGGTCTCCCATCTGCTGGTTCACTCCCCAGATGGATGCAACAGCTGGAGCTGCGCCAATCCGAAGCCAGAAGCCAGGAGCTTCTTCCGGGTCTCCCACGTGGGTGCAGGGGCCAAGGACTTGGGCCATCTTCTACTGCTTTCCCAGGCCATAGCAGAGAGCTGGATCAGAAGAGGAGCAGCCAGGACTAGAACTGGCGCCCATCTAGGATGCGGACGCTTCAGGCCAGGACTTTAACCCACTGCGCCACAGTGCTGGCCCCAGCAAAAACCGCTTTTGACATGGAAGATGTCTGCTTCCCTGCCCTCCTCCTGACACGTGGCAAGCCTCTTGAAAAAGCCTGTTTCTGGGGCTGGCACTATGGCCTAGTGGATAAAGCCACTGCCTGAAGTGCCGGCATCCCATATGGATGCCTGTTCCAGCCCCAGCTGCTCCTCTTCCGATCCAGCTCTCTGCTATGGCCTGGGAGAGCAGTGCAAGATGGCCCAAGTCCTTGGGTCCCTGCACCCGCGTGGGAGACCTGGAAGAAGCTCCTGGCTTCGGATTGGCCCAGCTCCAACCATTGCAGCCGTTTGGGGAGTGAACCAGCAGATGGAAGATCTCTCTGCTTCTGCCTCTCTGTAACTCTGCCTGTCAAAGATATTAATCAATCTTTTCTCTTTAAATGAGGTAAAAGGATATCCCCATTGTTACGCATCAGATCTCGGAACTCTGACCTTGCAAAACCGAAGCTCTTTCAGGAACAGCTCTCCCCTCCTCACCTCTGTTCTGCTTTGCGCTGTTGGCTGTTTCTAGGAATTTGGCTCTAGAGGTTCCTCCTCCGAGTGGACTCCATCAGTCCTGTCTCTCAGAGCCCGGCTGGTCCCATGGAGCCCAGCGTCCTCCAGGCGCTTGCCCTCCCACGCGGCCCGGACACCCCACGTTTCCTGGGCCCATTCCTAGGGCTCCCGCCTTCGGCTGCTGTGCCAGGGGTACCACCTAGGCTGTGAGCCCGGGGCTCAAATGCTCCGAGGACCTACCCCGAGTCAGAGCCTCTGGGCTGTACGGTCATCTGGCTCAGCCTTTTGAGAAAGCGAGGACTTTCTAACGTCTGCTGAAAGGAGACAGAACGGCCACACACCCCGGAGCGTGCACGAGGGTCTGCCGCGTGGGCAGAGCCAATGCCGGCTGGGTGGGGCTTCCTTCCCCTTCCCCCCCTCCCCCCTCCCGCGCAGGCTCTGGGCTGCTCTAAGGTCTGACCTCGCCTGCCCGGTGAGCAGCCCTCTGCCCTCAGACCCCTTCCCCAGGCCCAGGGTCAACGGTCCGGCTCCACGTCTCCCCCACTCATCCTGCTTGGGACCGGGCCTGTGCTCGAGCCTGGTGCTCCCCAGCGGCCACCCCGCCCGGTGCTGGACTCTGCCAGACAGCCTTGTGCCTGCGGCCTGCACCTTTCCTGGGTCCTTCTGCGAGGACCTTGGGTCCGCTTCCGCTCCGCCTGCGCGCAGGTGACCAGGCCTTCAGGCACTGCCACAGGGCGCGCCAGCTCCGGGAAACCCCACGCACGCGGGGAAGGAGCGTCCCTGGCGAGGTCACGACCCCTGGCCGGAGCTGCTGGCCTTGTTCACAAACCGGGTTTCGGAAAGCAGAAGGCAGCCGAGAGGTGACTTTTGCCACCGATGTCTCTGTTCCTCTATTCCCACGTCGTGCGACCACAAGGAAGAGGGTTTCTCGTTTGGACGCTTCCTTCCTAACAGAAAGCCAGGTTCTGGCAGAAGCCGGGAGGCGAGGTGGCCGCGACAAGCTTGAGACGCACCTGTGCCGCCCCCGGCTCCTGTCGCTGGACCCGGGGCTCGCCCAGCTAAGAAAGGGTGCAGCCGGGATTTGAGCGCCACGTTGTGTCTGTCAACGCGCGGCTTTGTGCCCTCCAGCCCAGCTACAAGTCCAGGCCACGCGGGGCTGAGCGGGACTCGCGGGTCACCGCACTCTGCCGCCACGCACGCGGGAGCGGAAGAACCGCGCTCTCCTCCGGCTGCCACCGGGCGCCCAGCAGAGCTGCGTTAAAATCCCAGCATCTCTGCGTTTGCGGACCCAGCGAGGCCTTTCCGAGCCTGGGCCTCCGCACCTGTGAAGTGCGGCGGTGTTGCGTGCTGGGCCTGTTTGAGTGAGGCAGCGGCTGGACAGCAGCTGCTCTGAGTGGGCGCTGGGGAACTGCACCTGCTGCAGCTGCTGCTGGGGACGCGGCAGGGCCCTGCTCCTTCCCCTCCGCCTAGCAGGCCCTCCCGGGGGACCTGGCGCCTCGCATCTCTGCCTGTCCCTTTTCTCTCTGTCTCTTTCACACGATTCATTCACTGGGGCTGGCCACAGTGGTTTCAGCTGCTGCCTGCGACACGGGCACCGCATGTGAATGCAGCCCCGAGTCCCAGCTGCTCCACTTCTGATCCAGCTCCTGGCTTCATGGGCGGGGAAAGGCAGCAGATGGTGGCTCAAGTATTTGGGCCCCTGCCACCCACATGGGAAACCCGGATGGAGTTCAGATTCTCTCTCCCTCCCTCTCTCCCCCTCTCCCTCCCTGTCTCCCTCCTCCCTCCCTCTCTCCCCCTCTCCCTCCCTGTCTCCTCCTCTCCCTCCCTCTCTCCCCCTCTCCCTCTCCCTCCCTCTCTCTCCTTCTCTTCCCTCTCTCCCCCTTTCCCTCCCTCTCTCCCCCTCTCCATCCCTCTCTCCCTCTCTCCCCCTCTCTCTCCCTCTCTCCTCCCTCTCCCTCCCTCTCTCTCCTCCCTCTCCCTCCCTCCTTCTCCCTCCCTCTCTCTCCTCCCTCTCCCTCCCTCCCTCTCCCTCCCTCTCTCTCCCTCTCTCTCTCCCTCTCTCCTCCCTCTCCCTCCCTCTCTCTCCCCCCCTCTCTCCCTCTCTCTCCCTCTCTCCCCCTCCCTTCTCCCCCTCTCTCCTCCCTCTCCCTCCCTCTCTCTCCCTCTCTCTCTCCCTCTCTCCTCCCTCTCTCCCCCTCTCTCTCCCTCTCTCTCTCTCCTCCCTCTCCCTCCCTCTCTCTCCCTCTCTCCTCCCTCTCCCTCCCTCTCTCTCTCTCCCTCTCTCCCCCTCCCTTCTCCCTCCCTCTCTCCTCCCTCTCCCTCCCTCTCCCTCTCTCCTCCCTCTCCCTCCCTCTCTCTCCCCCTCTCTCTCCCTCTCTCCCCCTCTCAGCCTCTCTCCTCCCTCTCCCTACTCTCTCCCCCTCTCTCTCCTCCCTCTCTCCCCCCTCCCTCTCTCCCCCTCCCCTCTCTCCCCCTCTCTCCCCCCTCTCTCTCCCTCTCTCTCCCCCTCTCCTCCCTCTCTCTCCCCCTCTCTCTCCCCCTCTCTCTCCCTCTCTCCTCTCTCTCTCCCTCTCTCCCCTCTCTCTCCCTCTCTCCCCCCTCCCTCCCTCCCTCCCCCCTCTCCTCCCTCTCCGTCCTCCTCTCCCCCTCTCTCTCCCTCTCTCCTCCCTCTCTCCTCTCTCTCTCCCTCTCTCCCCCCTCCCTCCCTCCCTCCCCCTCTCCTCCCTCTCCGTCCTCCTCTCCCTCTCTCTCTCCCTCTCTCTCCCTTCCTCTCCCTCTCTCCCCCTCTCTCCTCCCTCTCTCTCCCTCCCTCTCTCCCCCTCTCTCTCCCTCTCTCCCTCTCTCCTCCCTCTCTCCTCTCTCTCCCTCTCTCCCCCTCCCTCCCTCCCCCTCTCTCCTCTCTTTCCGTCCTCCTCTCCTCCCTCTCTCCCCCCTCTCTCCCCCTCTCTCTCCCTCTCTCCCCCTCTCTCCTCCCTCTCTCTCCCTCTCTCCTCCTCTGTCTCCCTCTCTCCTCCCTCTCTCCCTCTCTCTCCCCCCCCTCCCCCTCTCTCCTCCCTCTCTCTCCCTCTCTCCCCCTCTCTCCTCCTTCTCCCTACTCTCTCCCCCTCTCTCTCCCTCTCTCCTCTCTCTCCCCCCTCTCCTCTCTCTCTCTTCCCCTCTCCCCCTCTCTCTTCCCCTCTCCCCCTCTCCCTCCGTCTCCCTCCCTCTCTCCCCCTCTCCCTGCCCCTCTCCCTCCCTCTCCTTCCGTCTCCCTCCCTCTCCCCCCATCTCCCCCTCTCCCTCTCTCTCTCCCCCTCTCCCTCCCTCTCCCTCTCTCTCTCTCTCTCCCTCTCTCCTTATCTTTCTGTGACTCTGCCTTTCAAAACTTTCAACTAGATAAAAGTTTTCATTTATTTTTTTTATTTTTATTTTTTTTTGACAGGCAGAGTGGACAGTGAGAGAGAGAGACAGAGAGAAAGGTCTTCCTTTGCCATTGGTTCACCCTCCAATGGCCGCCGCGGCCGGCGCACTGCGGCCGGCGCACCGCGCTGATCCGATGGCAGGAGCCAGGAGCCAGGTGCTTTTCCTGGTCTCCCATGGGGTGCAGGGCCCAAGCACCTGGGCCATCCTCCACTGCACTCCCTGGCCACAGCAGAGAGCTGGCCTGGAAGAGGGGCAACAGGGACAGAATCCGGCGCCCCGACCGGGACTAGAACCCGGTGTGCCGGCGCCGCAAGGCAGAGGATTAGCCTAGTGAGCCACGGCGCTGGCCAAAAGTTTTCATTTATTTGAAAGGCAGAGTCACAGAGGGAGAGAGACAGAGACAGAGATCTTCTGTCTGCTGGGTCACTCCCCCAAAGGCCCACAGCAGCCAGCACTAGCCCTGGTGAAAGCCGGGAGCCAGGAACTCCATCCAGGCGTCTCACTCGGGTAGCAGGAACCCAAGCACTTGGGCCGCCTTTCACTGCCTTCCCGGCTGCATTAGATGGAAGCTGGAGCAGACGTGGAGTACTGGGACTTGAACCGGTGTTCTGATATGGGGCGGCTTGCCCCGCTGTGCCCCAGTGCCCCCAGTTGAGAGTTGTCGCCCCGAGCTCCTTCCTGCAGCTGAGGCAGGAGCGGGCCTGATTTCAGCCGGGTCATCATCAGGTGTGTGGCGGGGTCCCTCGTTGTTTGTGCAAGGAAGAAAATGTCAAAGTGGTGGCGGCAGGGGGCACTGTCAGGGCCGACTTTGGTGTTTAGACTCCGCTCTCCAGTCAAAGGAATGAGCGCTCCAGGCAAAAGCTGATTCAAGGAGAGAGGCAGGAAAAGTGGAATTCGAGCCTGGAGCCTCCCACCGTGCTAGACACCCAGGAAGTGCTCTGAAAACCACCCATGGGGGCGGGTCAAAAGGAGCCGGGGCCCAGCCAACCTGAAGGAACAATTTGAGGAACAAAATAAATAATGAAGCAATAGATGATAAGTCAAAGTCTGAATTAACCAGGGCTGGCATTGTGGTGTGGTGGGTTAAGCCACTGCTTGTGACACTGGCATCCTATAGCAGAGCGCCGGTTCGAGTCCCGGCTGTTCCTCTTCCCATCCAGCTCTCTGCTATGGTCTGGGAAAGCAGTGAAAAATGGCCCAAGTGCTTGGGCCCCTGCACCTGTGTGGGAGACCCCGGAAGAAGCTCCTGGCTCCTGGCTTCGGATCAGCATAGCTTCGGCCATTGCAGCCGTTTGGGGAGTAAACCAGCAGGTGGAAGATCTCTCTCTCTGCCTCTGTAACTCCACCTTTCAAATAAATAAATAAATCTTAAAAATAAAAAAAAGATTAATGTCATCAGTGAGAGCGTGTGGATGTGTCACGTGCTCCCTGACCAGATGTCCTGGGAAGGGCTCTGCAGCCTGGTTAGAAGTTCCCCGAAAACTTACCACCGGGGCAGGCACTGTGGCTCGGTGGGTTAGGCCACTGCTTCCAGTGCAGCGTCCGCACAGCCCCGGGCGGATCCAGTGTGTGCGCCTGGGAAGGCAGCCGAGGATGGCCCCAGTGCTCGGGCCCTGCCACTCACATGGGAGACCTGAATGGAATTCTAAGCTCCTGGCTTTGGCCCGGCCCAGGCATGCCATTATGGCCATTTGGGGAGTGAACCAGCAGATGGAAGACCCATCTCTCTCTGTAACTCTGCGTTTTAAATAAATGGATTTAAAAATTAATAAAATCTGCCACACTGAGGGACAGTGTGCAGTACTCCTCGGGACTGTCATGATCGTAGGAACAGGAAAGATGGGGAAGTTGTCACAGACAGGGCGCAGGACGACCAAACACAATGTGGCATCCTGCAACAAATTCTGGAACTGAAAATGGTCAACAGTGGAAGAGCATAACATTGCAGTTTAGTTACAGGCAAGGTCAGTGCTGTTTCTTACTTTTGTTTTGTATATTTGAAAGGCAGAGTGATGAGAGGGAGGCAGGGAGTGCCAGCCCACTCCCCAAATGGCCTCAGCGGCTGGGGCTGAGCCCGGAACTCCGCCCTGGTCTCCCACGTGGGTGGCAGAGGCCCAAGTACTTGGGCCGTCCTCCTCCGTCTCCCCCGGAGCATGAGCAGAGAGATCAGCCAGGACTTGAACCGGCGCTCTGATACGGGAAGCCAGTGATGCAGCTGGCGGCTTAGCTCGCTGTGCCACAGTGCCAGCCCCTACTTCCTGCTTTTGACAGATGCATCACAGTCATGTTAAATGCAAACATTAGGGGATCTGAAACCAGGGGAGTCATGTGTGGTGAGTCTCCATTTCTGCAACTTTAAGTAAAAATTAGAAAAAAAAAAAAAAACACAGGCAGAGTCAAGACTAGAAAGAAACAGCAAGATGTTAGTAGAAGCACATTTGGGTGATGGGGAAAGAATGCCCTCTTCGGGGAAGGCCTGTGGCCAACTGGGTAAGCTGCTTCCTGGGACATCCGGACCCCATATTGCCAGGCCTGTGCGAGTCCCAGCTCCTCGGTTCTGATTCCAGCTTCCTGTGGACCCTGGGAGGCAGCAGGTGATGGCCCAAGTGCTCATGCCCCTGCCACCGTGGGAGACCCAGGCGGAGCTCCTGGCTCCTGGCCTCGGCCTGACCCAGCCCTGGCTGTAGCGGAGTGAACCAGCAGATGAGAGATCTCTCTCCCCCTCTCTCCGTCTCTCTACTCTTCTTTTTTATTTGCCAGATGTTCTTTCGTGAGGATTCACTCCTTTTACTTTAAACTTGAAGTTGCCCATTGCTTTTCTAGTGGGGGAAACAAAGCTAAATGCAGCATTTTGCACAGGACCTGTGGCACCTTAATTCCTCCCCTATTTCACAGCCGAGGAAATGGAGGCCCAGGAAGTCAGCTTTGCCCAGAGTCACATAACAAGCAGCAGACGCGGGGATGTGCGTGCGTGCTGGCCGGACTAGCGGGAGGGGTTTTGCAGGGCAGAGCCTTGGCCGGTCCCTGTCCGCTGGTCACCAAGGCAGATTTCTCTACCCGAGGACGGATTCTCCGCAAAACTTATGCAAAGGGCATGGAATGGCGCCCCGTCACCAGAAGCATCCAAGTGGACGTCCCTGGAGGCCGACTCAGAAGCCTCCGACCCTGAGGGCGGGGCTCCGGGGCGCGGCAAGCGGCGGGAGCTCCGGGGCGGGAGCGGCAAGGGGCGGGGGCTCCGGGGCGGGGCGCCGGGGCTCCCGCGGGCGGCGGCGCCGCGGGCCGCTCAGTTTGGGTCCAGCGAGCCGCGGGGACCATGGAGCCGATGCCGCTGCAGGATTTCGTGCGCTTCCTGGACCCCG
Organism: Oryctolagus cuniculus; assembly: GCF_051225735.1. Lineage (NCBI taxonomy): Eukaryota > Metazoa > Chordata > Mammalia > Lagomorpha > Leporidae > Oryctolagus > Oryctolagus cuniculus. Next base: position 144,545,907 of record NC_142873.1, on the reverse strand, counting down.
CTTCCCTCCCACGCGTGCTGCGGATCTACTCGGGGGTCTATTTCGAGAGTGAGTGCGGGGCAGGACCCCTCCGGCTCCCGGATTCCCCTAGATTGTGGGCAGGGTCAGGGGCCGGCGAGCGGATGGAAACCCCGGGGAAATGGCAAACCCTGGTTCGAGTCCCGAGGCCGCTCCTGCGCAGGCTGTGTGACGTGAGGCCACTCTGTGGATCTCAGCCTTCGCTTCCGTGCGATGGGGACACACTGAGCTGCCCTGCACACTGTATGGAAACGAGCCAAGCCAGGGTGGCGCTGCAGTGTGCACAGATGGAGCTCAGCTGCAAAAGGGCCCTAGAACTGGGGTGCTCATGGCTGTTGCTGTTGCTTGATTCTTAAGTCACATCAGTACCCACGTCTCGTTGCCCCCACGTGCCCGTCTACACTGCCTGCCTTCCGTCCTCCCTCCCACCTTGGCCCTCTGCTTTAATGATGGACAGGGCTGGATCCCTGTTCATTTAAGTACTGGGCTTAAAGGAGAGGCGTCCAGGCAGCTCTGCTCCTCGCACGGCCTGGTTCGGAGGGATGGGTCTAGTGCCTGCACGAGCAGGAGGGGAGGCGCTGACAGACAGAGGAAGGAGGATGCTGAGCAGGGCAGATGGTGGGGAGCCAGGGGACGCAGATGCTGTGTCAGGACCAGGTTCCTTAGAGAGCAAACTGAGGCATGAATGCCTCTATCCTTTTCCCACGGCAGCCGTGGGAATGTTCTGAGGTCCCAAGTGGGGCTAGGCCAAGGCGGGACACACGGGGTCCCCCCGGGGGAACCACCTCACAGTGGCCTCTCCAGATCCTCTCCGGAGTCTGGTGGGTCTGGTTGGAATCCTGCTCTGCTCTGGGGCTTCCCGGAGGCGGGCGCCTGAGATCTGTCTGCACCTCGGCCTGGGATCAAGCCATGTCTGCTGGTGTCAACACACCGATTTCCTCATTCTGCAGGACCCAGGGCCATGGGCAATGGCAGAAGTTAGGGTGCTGCGGTTAGAGCAGAACTGATGGGATGTGGGGGGGGTGCAGATGGTGAGTGTGCAGGACTAATGGGAAGGGGGTGCTGCTGGCTTACCACCTCCGCGTCATTATTTAAAGGGAGAGAGAGAGAGGGAGAGATTCCATCTGCTGGTTCACTCCCCAGATGCCACCAGGAACTCCATCTGGCAAGGGAGCAGCCAGGACAGCTGCGGTGGCTTAACCCGCTGCGCCCCCGCGCCGGCCTGCACTCAGTGGTACCTCTGTGGCACCCAGGTGTGAGCGGCTCTGCGGGTCGGGCTGGGAGCTGGGCTGCGTGCACCCACGTGCGTTTTGCTGAGGGGAAGCCCAAGGCTCTTACCAGTTCCTGGGGGCTCACTGAGGCCGTGCTGGGGCTGCCCTGGGGGGAGGAGGAGCGTGAGGGTCCAGGGCCCGCCACCTGCCGTTTCTTGTCCTCTGGGTACACGTGAGGCCTTGACTGCACCTTCTGTGTTCCTGCCGAGGTGTGCGCACTTCGCAGCGGCAAGCGGGCTGCGGAACTGGGGGCGGCACCGAGAACCTTGCTCCCTGGGCCTCGTCCTGTCTGCACCCTTCCACTCTCTCCTGGGCTGCCTTTAAAACCAGCTCATCTGGGGCTGCTGCTGTGGCACCAGCACTCTATAAAGGCACCAGTTCGTGTCCCAGATGCTCCTCTTCCAACCCAGTGCTCTGCTGTGGCCTGGGAAAGCAGTGGAACATGGCCCAAGTCCTTGGGCCCCTGCATCCACATGAGAGACCCAGAGGAAGCTCCTGGCTCCTGGCTTCAGATCTGCCCAGCTCTGGCCATGGTGGCCATTTGGGGAGTGAACCAGAGGATGGAAGACCTCTCTCTCTTTCTCTCTCTCTCTCTCTCTCCCCTTCTCTGTCTATAACTCTATCTCTGAATAAATAAATAAAATCTAAAAATAAATAAATAAAAAAAATAAAATCAGGTCATCTGAGGGAACCACAGGGTCTCAGGGTGGAGAGCTGCGTGCCCGCCCACAGCCTGACACCGGGGCTGCGCACAGGGCGCTGGGATTCGCTGGGTCTTTGGCTCGTCCTCAGAGGCCCGGCTCTGTGCCACTGCGGTGACCCTGGGGCAGACCTGGCTTGCCTGCGAGCTCAGTGGAGGAGGCACGGAGGCATGGGAAAGGCCAGAGAAGCACACCTAGGGAATGGCGGGGAGGCTGTTCCCGGGGTGGGAGCCATGAGCGTGGCTGAGCCGAGCAGTGCTTGGGGGCCCAGGGCCCAGGCCACCAGCACTTGGCCCCTGCTGAATGGGGAAACCGAGTTGATGTCTCCGTAGGCTCCATCTATGAGATCGCCGGGAGTGAGTGCTGCCTGTCCACAGGGGACCTGGTCAAGGTTACCCACGTCCGCCTCCAGAAGGTTGTCTGTGAGAACCCAGGGACGGGTCAGACCTTGGAGCTCGACCCCAGCTTCCAGGGTAAGGTGGGCACCTCTGCCTCCCCACTGCTCTCGTGGGCTTGCTGACCACAGCTGCCCCCGCCCCTCTCTGGGCTCATACACGGTGCATCGCAGCCCCGCTCTGAACAGGCCCTGGGGGTGGGGGAAGGAATCCGTCTCAGGGGTCTGTGAGGGCTTCCCAGAGGAGGTGGCACCTGAGCTGGAGGGAGACGATGAACAGGAAATCCCATGAGCTCAGTTGTTGCAGGAGGCATGTACAGCTGTGGACCGCGGGCCTGGACTCCGGAGCCTGGGTGGGAATCCCAGCTCTGCAGCTGGGGCCGTGGCAGGTTCCCAGGGCCTCTGTGAGCCTCAGCGGCTACCCCTGTAAAGGCAGCAGCGAGGCTTTGTGTGAGGACCTGAGGACCGGGTGGGTGTGTGTCCCTACTGAGAACCGGCACTGGCGCGGAGCAGCCCACTCTGGGGGCGTGGCTTCCGGGTTGGGGGGTGGAGCAGGAGCAGACCGCCCAGGGCACAGGTGGAGCTGCCAGCCTTGGGTCTTTATTGTGAAAACATTGAAGAGCCAGTGAGAGTTTGAGATATGGAAGTGCTATATTTTGTGTTTTGAGGGTTTTGTTCTTTTTTTAAAAAAGAATAATTTCAGATTTATATATGTATGACTATATGTGGGTAAGGATATATACGAGGTACTTAAAAATATTTGTGGAGGGCCGGCACCGCGGCTCAATAGGCTAATCCTCCGCCTGCGGTGCCAGCACACTGGGTTCTAGTCCCAGTCGGGGCACCGGATTCTGTCCCGTTTGCTCCTCTTCCAGTCCAGCTCTCTGCTGTGGCCCGGTAGTGCAGTGGAGGATGGCCCAAGTGCTTGGGCCCTGCATCCGCATGGGAGACCAGGAGAAGCACCTGGCTCCTGGCTCCTGGCTCCTGGCGCGATGCGCCAGCCACAGCACATCGGCCATTGGAGGGTGAACCAACGGCAAAGGAAGACCTTTCTCTCTGTCTCTCTCTCTCTCACTGTCCACTCTGCCTGTCAAAAAAAAATTTTTTTTTGTTGGGGGGGGGCTGGTGCCATGGCGCACTAGGTTAATCCTCCACCTGTGGTGCCAGCATCCCATATGGGCACTGGGTTCTAGTCCCGGTTGCTCCTCTTCCAGTCCAGCTCTCTGCTGTGGCCCGGGAGGGCAGCAGAGGATGACCCAAGTGCTTGGGTTCCTGCAACCGCTTAGGAGCCTGGGAGGAAGCACCTGGCTCCTGGCTTTGGATCAGCACAGAGCCGGCCGTAGCGGCCATTTGGGGAGTGAACCAACAAAAGGAAGACCTTTCTGTCTGTCTATAGCTCTACCTTTCAAATAAAAAAAAAAAATTTGTGGGAAAATGAGATTAAAATATGTTCATTTTCTGTGAGCATAAGTTTGTTTTCATTTCAACAGATGGGCCTGGGCCAGGCCAAAGGCAGGAGCCAGGACTTCCATCCGGATCTCCCGCGGGGGTGGCAGGGGCCTGAGGACCTGGGCCTTCCTCTGCTGCTTCCCAGGCGTGTTAGCAGGCTGGGAGCTGGCTGGGCGGACTCAGAGCGGGCACTCCCCTGTGGGTGTGGGCATCCCCCGCAGGGACCGAATCACTCAATCACGTGCCCATCCCTTCCAGAACATTCAGGAACACTCTCACGCGTACATAGAGTTTTCTGTACCACTTGAGAGTAATTAAGACCCGATGCCTCTTTACACTGAAATATCACCCCTAAGGACCATGGTGTATGAAAGCTGTAGTCCAGTGACCAAATTCAGGAGCCTTCATTTCACTACAGTGCTGCCGTCTCAGCCAAAGTCCACACTCACACGCCGCCAGCTGTCCTCGTGATGCCTCTGTAGTGGTTTGCATTCCCAGGTCCACCCCGGACCCAGCTGGCCTTTCTCCGGTCCCCTCCACCTGGAGCAGCGCTCAGCCTTTCTCTGTCTCGTCATTGACACTTGGGAAGAGCCCAGAGCGGACCTCTGCAGGACGTTGCTCAGTCCGATTTGTGCAATGTTCAGATCGGATTGAGGGTGTGGGTTTAGGGCAGGAAACTCAAACCAGAAGTGGGGTAGTTAGGCCACTCCGGGGCTGGGGGAAGCCTGGATGGGGCTGGAGGCCGGTGCAGGGAGCGCAGAGAGGATGGAGGGGTGAGGGGTCAGAGGGCACTTTGTTTTTTTAAAGATTTATTTACTTATTTGAAAAGCAGAGTTACAGAGAGGCAGAGGCAGAGAGAGAGGTCTTTCATCTGCCGGTTCACTCCACAAATGGCCACAACAACAACAACCAGAACTGGGCAGATCCAAAGCCAGGAGCTTCCTCGTGGTCTCCCATACAGGTGCAGGGGCCCACGCACCTGGGCCATCCTCTACTGCCTTCCCAGGCCACAACAGAGAGCTGGATTGGAAGTGGAGCAGTCGGGTCTTGAAGCGGCACCCATATGGGACGCTGGCACTGCAGGTGGTGGCTTTACCCGCTATGCCACAGCGCCGGCCCCCAGAGGGCACTTTGGCCGGTCGCCCCTGGGCTCCTGGTTTGGGAGAGAGGGGTGGGGTGGCGGTGCCAGCCTTTGCACTTGGGCTTGGAGCTGGGGGAGGAATGGGGAGGAAGAGATGGGCTGGCAGAGTCAGAGATGGGGGAAGCGGGAGGTGCGGAAATGTGGGTATCGGGTGTGTCTGTCGGGAATGCGTCTGTTCTGTGTCTTTGGTGACGTCCCTTGGTTCTCCCCCCACCCCGCTGTTGTTCACCAGTGTCACTCTGGGTCCTGCATCCCTCTGTCCCCAGGGCGTTCTGGCTGGGCTGGGAGTGGGGAGGAGGAGGTGGTCCTCCCGCAAAGGCCCGCCCCTTCCTGATGCCGCCACCCCGGTACCCCCCCAGGCCACTTCAGCCCCCTCACCAGCGGGCAGAGCTACAGGACCCTGGGGGAGCTGGTCTCTGCCGCAGCCCGGAGCGCCACGCAGCTGCCCATTTCCTTCATGTCGACCTGCAGCATCACCGCCGACGCCAGGGTGGTGCCCCAGGACCAGCCCCTCTCACTTGAGGCTGTGGAAACGCACCTCGGGACCCGCTGCGCCCGCTGCGTGCTGGACACCAGGTCGCAGCGGGTCGTCCTCCACCTGCCCCTGTCCCTGAAGGGGCCCTTCTGGAAGTGGGAGCCGGGCGCCCCCCGAACCCTGCTCCAGGCCCTGCAGGACCCAGCCCTGAGGGACCTCATCCTCACCTGCCCCACCTTCCCCTGGAGCTGCCTGGTCCTGAGGCCCCTCTACGAGGTCCAAGCCATCATGCACAGTGAGTTGCCGGCACAGGTGGGTGGGGTTGCAGGGGGCGGGTAGGCGGGGCCCTGGAAGCTGCCCTGGCGGTGGTCACCCCCTGCCCCATGCCCGTGGAGAGCCTTGGTATTACAAGTCACTCCGTGTATGCAGCGGCACGGTGGAAAGATGCCCACGTACGGGCACAGGTGCTAGAGAGACAGGGAGCTGGGGTACCCTCACAGTGCGGGCCCCAGTGTTGCACAGAGTTGGCAAAGCTGCGACCCGAGCTTGCTGGCAGTTGGCAGAGAGACCCAAAGGGAACACTTGCCCAGTTGCCTGGGAGAAACCTCCTGTTCTGGCTGCCTGTTCCGGAAGGGCCCCTCTCTGGGAGACGGAAGCCGCTGTTGGAGGGGCCCCGGCGGTTCCGTAGTTCTTTCTTGGCATGTGTGTCGGAGCAGGCTGGGGGCAGCGTGCAGAACAGGGGGAACAGAGGCAGAAATTGGATGGAGGCGGAGGAGTGGGGGCTGGGGCCTTCTTCCCTGGAGCACAGGGTTTGGGGCTTGCTGGCGGTGACCCACAGAGCCGTTTGTCAAGGTCGCTGCCAAGTGGGGTTCTTCCTGCCACCCCCCCTTTTCACTCCTTCAAACATTTTTTATTATGGGACAATTGAAGCATGTACAGAAACCAGGATGGGGCGGGAGTTTAGCTTAATAGTTAGGACAGTTGCATCCCACCTCAGAGTACTTTGGTTCGATTCCTGGCTCCAGCTTTTTTTCTTCCTTCCTCCCTCCCTCCCTTCCTTCCTTTTTTATAAAGATTTATTTGAAAATCAGAGTTACACAGAGAGAAGAGAGGCAGAGAGAGAGCGAGAGAGAGGTCTTTCATGCGCTGGTTCACTCCCCAATTGGCCGCAATGGCCGGAGCTGCACCGATCTGAAGCCAGGAGCCAGGAGCTTCTTCCTGGTCTCCTATGCAGGTGCAGGGGCCCAAGGACTTGGGCCATCCTCTACTGCTATTCCAGGCCATAGCAGAGAGCTGGATCAGAAGTGGAGCAGCCAGGTCTCAAAGGGGTGCCCACATGGGATGCTGGCACTGCAGGCGGCAGCTTTTACCTGCTACACCACAGCGCTGACCTCATGTTTTTATTTCTCTTTCAACTTTATTTACTTACTTTTGTTTATTTGAAAGGCAGATCAACAGAGAGAGGGGATAGAGAGAGACCCTCCATCTGCTGGTTCACTCCCCAAATGTCTGCAGTAGCCAGGAACTCCATCCTGGTCTCCTGTATGGGAGGCAGGGACACTTGGGTCATCTTCTCTGCTTTCTCAGGTGCATTAGCAGGAAGCTGAATTGGAAGCCGAGGTGGGGACTCAATTCCAGCCACTCCGTATAGGAGGCGAGCATCCAAGAAGTGACTGATTTCGCTGGGCCCTGCCCCTGGCTCCAGCTCCTGACTCCAGCTTCCTGCTCATGCGGAGCCTGGGAGCAGCAGGTGACGCCTCAAGTGTGCGGGTCCCTGCCACCTGTGTGGGAGACCCGGGTGGAGTTCCCAGCTCCCAACTGCAGCCCAGCCCAGCCACGGCTGTGAACGTTCAGCAGTGAACCTGCAGATGGGAGTCAGGCCTCTCGTTTTCTTTCTTTTCTTTTTTTTTTTTTTTAAGATTTTATTTACTTATTTGAGAGGTAGAGTTATGGACAGTGATAGGGAGAGACAGAGAGAAAGGTCTTCCTTCTGTTGGTTCACTCCCCAGATGGCCACTACAGCCGGCGCTGCACTGATCTGAAGCCAGGAGTCAGGTGCTTCCTCCTGGTCTCCCACGTGGGTGCAGGGGCCCAAGCACTTGGGCCATCTTCTATTGCTTTCCCAGGCCATAGCAGAAAGCTGGATTGGAAGAGGAGCAGCCGGGACTAGAACTGGCACCCATATGGGATCCTGGCACGCAGGCAGAGGATTAACCTACTGCACCACGGCGCCAGCCCTCTTGCTCTCTCTTTCAAAAAAAAAAAAAAAAAAAACTTTAAAAAAAATCAGGGAGGAGGCCGGCGCCGTGGCTCAATAGGCTAATCCTCCACCTTGCGGCGCCGGCACACCGGGTTCTAGTCCCGGTTGGGGCGCTGGATTCTGTCCCGGTTGCCCCTCTTCCAGGCCAGCTCTCTGCTATGGCCAGGGAGTGCAGTGGAGGATGGCCCAGGTGCTTGGGCCCTGCACCCCATGGGAGACCAGGAAAAGCACCTGGATCCTGGCTCCTGCCATCGGATCAGCGCGGTGTGCCGGCTGCAGCGGCAGCCATTGGAGGGTGAACCAACGGCAAAGGAAGACCTTTCTCTCTGTCTCTCTCTCACTGTCCACTCTGCCTGTCAAAAAAAAAAAATCAGGGAGGAATCAAGTGCACCCCCACAGACCCTCACCCATCAGCGTGACCAGCCCTTGCCCCCCCACCCCCCCACCCCCGGCTCTGCCTGTCCCTACTCTCCCTGCTGCACCTGCTGACTTCGGGGCAGACCCTATGTACCACTTTTTTGGGTGAATACTCCAATCCATCTCTTTAAAAATAATTTTTTTAACAAATCCACAATACCATATCAGACCAAAAAATTAGCAGTACCTCCTTAATACACAGCTTGGTGGTGGCAGCCACTGGGGGTTCGAATGTCCTTTGTTTTCTCCTACATTTTGCCACAGTTTATTCAAGTCAGGATCCAAGCATTGCGACTGACTGTTGTACTGCTAGAGTGTCTTTTAAAAAAGATTTATTTTATTTATTTAAAAGGCAGAGTTAGAGAGAAATCTTCCATCTGCTGGTTCACTTTTCAAATGGCCACAACATCCAGGGCTGGGTGGAACCGAAGCCAGGAGCCAGGAGCTTCTTCCGGGTCTCCCATGTGGGTGCAGGCCCCAAGGACTTGGGCCATCTTCTGCTGCTTTCCCAGGCCATTAGCAGGGAGCTGAATTGGAAGTGGACTAGCTGGGACTTGAACCAGTGCCCATATGGGATGCTGGTGCCACAGGTGGTGCCTTTACCCAGCCATATGGGTGTGATTTATTATAGCACAAGACACCAAGGCCGACTCGGCCGAGGAAGGACACACAGGACAGGCTGGCTGCGATGGCACCAGGGACGGGCTGGCGGTGGGGAAGTGCATCAGAGACTGCGTGCCCGGGGCTTCTGCTTTGCACTGGCCACATAGCCACGCCCCAAGCTGCAGTCTCCTGGGCGGGCAGTGGCTCACGTGGAAGCCGCGCCCACACTGTTGGTGCAGACGTTTGGGGCACAGTGTGTTCATTTTAGGGAACAGAGGAGACCCTGTGAGATCCCAGATCCAGGCTCCCGCACACCAGCCTTACCCGCCGACCACGCCAAGGAGGAGAAGGGCTCACCCTTTCTGTGAACTGGCTCCGAGAGGCCGAAGCCAGAGCCAATGCAAGAGCACAGATCGTCACTGCTGTAGGGGGCCTGGCTGTGCAGAGCGACACCTGTCCCCACGGGCAGCAGCCAGCACGCAGCACACTGGCTGGGCCACCTTCTGTGATGGGAGTGGCATTGCTAGTGACTGCCTAGCTCCGTTGTTTCCCTAGGAATTACCACAGTGACGTGTCAATCCCATCATTCCCACGTCAGCTGTTGGCTGGGGCACCGTGATACACACCTGCCATCCAAACCTTGGCTGTGAGTTCGTCTGTACGTGGCGAGATTCCCCAAGCCCCCAGTCTCCTGCCTCCGCTCAGGCTCGGCTCGGCTTCTTACCCACCAGCCCCTGCCAGCCCTGCTGTGTGCTGCTCTGAGGACCATCCCAAGATACAACCTCTGTATATATTTAATAAAATATTTATTTTATCTATTTGAAAGGCAGAATTACAGGGACTGAGAGAGATCTTCTATCTGCTGGCTCACCCAAGTGGCTGCAATGGCCAGGGCTGGGTCAGGCTGAAGGCAGGAGCAAGAAGCTCCATCTGAGTCTCTCACGTTGGCAGCAGGAGCCTTAGCACTTGGGCCATCCTCTGCTGCTTTCCCAGGTGCATTAGCAGGGAGTGGCATTGGAAGTGGAGCAGCCGGGACTCAAACCAGTGCTCATCTGGGACGCAAGTGTCTCAGGCAGCAGATCAACCCTCTGCCACAACACCAGCCCCACCTATACATTTTTAAAGCTTTTTTTTTTTTAAAGATTATTTATTCATTTGTTTGAGAGGCATAATGTCAGAGAGAAAAAGAGATCTTCCATCCACTGGGATTCCCCAAATGGTCATAACACCCAGAGCTGGGTCAGGCCAAAGACAGTAACCAGCAACTCCTTGTGGGTCTCCCGTATGGGCAGCAACGACTCAGGTACTTGGGTCAGCATCTGTTGCCTTTCAGGTGCATTAGCAGGAAGCTGGATCAGAAGTGGAGCACTTGACCCGGCGCTCTCAGATGGGATGTTCACATCCCAGGCAGAGGCTTAACCACTGCACCACAACACCCACTCCTCCATACACAATTTTGAAGAAAAAAACAGAAGAGTATAGGGAGCCCCCAGGTGCCCACCTCCCATCTTCTACCAATTAGCAGCTCATCTGGCACACATGTGACCCAAGGAAGCTATACCCTGCATGCCACAATGAGGGAGAGTGCTCTCTGCCTGCCCGGTGGCGGGGGACGGGCCTCACCGTGGGGGTGCTGTGTCCCTCATAGTCTTACAGAGCCACCTCTTGAATTGGCATGAGGGGAATTCAAAAGTCTGGAGAAATAGAATTAAATGATACGTTTTGGGGCTGGCACTATGGTGTAGCTGGTAAAGCCACCGCCTGCAGTATCGGCACTCCTTATGGATGCCAGCTCAAGTCCTGGCTTCTCCATTTTTTTTTTTTTTTTTTTTGACAGGCAGAGTGGACAGTGAGGGAGAGAGGCAGAGAGAAAGATCTTCCTTTTGCCGTTGGTTCACCCTCCAATGGCCGCCGCAGCCAGCGCGCTGCGGCCGATGCACCACACTGATCCAAAGCCAGGAGCCAGGTGCATCTCCTGGTCTCCCATGTGGGTGCAGGGCCCAAGCACTTGGACCATCCTCCACTGCACTCCCTGGCCACAGCAGAGAGCTGGCCTGGAAGAGGGGCAACCAGGAAAGAATCCGGCGCCCCGACCAGGACTAGAAACCAGGGTGCCGGCGGCTTCTTCATTTCTGATCCAGCTCTCTTCAATGGCCTGGGAAAGCAGTAGAAGATGGCCCATAGTCCTTGGATGCCTGCACCCACATGGGAGACCCAGAAGAAGCTCCTGGCTCCTGGATTTGGATTGGCCCAGCTTCGGTCATTGCAGCCATTTGGAGAGTGAACCAGTGGATGGAAGACCTCTCTCTCTCTCTTTGCCTGTGCCTGTCTGTAATTCTGCCCTTCAAATAAATAAATACATTTTTTAAAAATGTTTTATTTTCCAAAATAATTTTGGAATCCATGCAAAGATTTTTGTTTTAAAGTTTATTTCTTTGAAAGGCAGAGAGAGCATGAGAACAAGAGGTTGATTCATGAGTTCATTGCCCAAACGCTTAAAACAGTCAGGGCTAGAAACTATAACCGGGTGTCCCCTCTTGGTGGCAGGGACCCAGTCTTTTTTTTTTTTTTTGACAGATAGAGTTAGACAGTGAGAAAAACAGAGAGAAAGATCTTCCTTTCCATTGGTTCACCCCCCAAATGGCCACTACGGCTGGCACTGCGCCAATCCGAAGCCAGGAGCCAGGTGCTTCCTCCTGGTCTCCCATGGGGTGCAGGGCCCAAGCACTTGTGCCATCCTCCACTGCCCACCCTGGCCACAGCAGAGAGATGGCCTGGAAAAGGAGCAACCGGGACAGAATTCGGCGCCCCGACCGGGACTAGAACCCGGTGTGCCGGCGCCGCAGGCGGAGGAGTAGCCTAGTGATCGTGGCGCCGGCCAAGGGACCCAGTCCTTGAGCCATCGCCCACTGCCTCCAAGGTGCAAGTAGGCTGGAAGCTGCATCGGAAGTGGAGCCGGGACTCAGTTCCAGGCTGTCTGACGTGGGACGTGGATGTCTCCGGTGGCAACTTAGCCTGCGGTGCCACACTGCTGCCCTGCCCTGCCCAGCTTTTCACACCATGTGCTACCATGACTTCTGGAAGACCTCTTGTATTCATGGATTTCAAACATTTTCTGCACCAAAGTAAACTTAGGGTTCCATTTTCCATGCGCCTTTAAAGACCCTTGTGGCTCAGGACACTGATTAATGCCCATGGTCACTTTGTCAGTGTTTTTCTTGATTTGGCATTTCCTATCTAAGTCCAGAAAGGCTTTGGAAAGGCAGCTTATAAAGTTGTATGTGGGGACCAGCACTGTGATGTAGTAGGTAAAGTGGCCTCTTGCAGCACCAGCATCTCATACAGATGCTGGTTCGAGTCCCAGCTGCTCCACTTCTGATCCAGCTCCCTGTTAATGTGCCTGGGAAAGCAGTGGAAGGTGGCCCAACTGCTTGGGCCCCTGCATCCACGTGGGAGACCCCAAAGAAGCTCCTGACTCCTGGTTTTAGATTGGGCCAGCTCTAGCTGTTGCATCCATTTGGGGAGTGAACCAGAAGATGGAAGATCTCTCTCTCTCTGTGTCTCCCTCTTTTTCAACACTACCTTTCAAATAAAAACATAAATAAATAAATCATTTTTTAAAAAGTACATTCGAAGTAAAACTAAGGTTTTAAAAGTGGTTGAACTTCCCGCATATTTGATGATATTAAAAGATTTCTAGGCACTGTAGCTAGAGCAATGGCATTGTGGTTGTTACCCTTTTTTCTAGACTTCAGTGTATCTTCTTGGAAAAGCCGCTCCCTGAAGTAGGCACACACGTGTGACTGTGGCGCTCTATGATCCTGCAGGGGAGGGGGCGTGGCTGGGTGATGAGGCCAGGCGGACTAGGAGAGCCACACTCTGATCACCCATCATGATGGCTCTCTCTTTTATAACAATGGTTTGCAATTTAGTTGAGAGAGAGAGCGCGCTCCCATCTGCTGCCTCGCTCCCCCAAATGCCCACAACTGGGCCATGCCAAAGCCAGCAGCCCGACCTCCAGGTGGGTCTCTCAACCACCTGCACCATCATCTGCTGCCTCCCAGGGTGTGCACCCGCAGGAAGCTGGGACTGGCAGCAGAACTGGGACTGTAACCCAGGCATTTCCATCTGGGATGCAGGTGTCCCCAGCAGTGGCTTAAGAGCAGTGGCGAATGCTCACCCCAGTTGTTGTTTTTAAAAAGGTTGAAGGGGGCCAGCGCTGTGGCACAGTAAGCTAAGCCTCCACCTGTGGCACCAGGATCCATATGGGCGCCAGTTCGTGTCCCGGCTGCTCCTCTTCTGATCCAGCTCTCTGCTGTGGCCTGGGGAAGCAGCTGGAAGATGGTCCAAGTCCTTGGGCCCCTGCACCCACGTGGGAGGCCCGGAAGAAGCTCCTGGCTCCTGGCTTCCAACTGGTTCAGCTCTGGCTGTTGCAGCCATCTGGGGAGTGAACCAGCAGATGGAAGATTTTTCCCTATCTCTCCTTCTCTGTATGTAACTCTGCCTCTCAAAGAAATAATAAAATATTTATTTAAAAAAAAAAGTGAAGAACCAGGGTGGCCAAGGAATGTGCTACAGCGGGAAGGTGGGGGTAGGAGAGGAAAGATGACGGCAGCTCAGAGGCCAGCGGGGGCTGGCCACGCTCTCTGCACTGGGGCGGCCTGCAGCGTGCCCTTGACCTCACTGTGCACCACCCCGCCCCCGCCCAGTGCGCAGGACCATCGTCAAGATCCCCTCCTCCCTGGAGGTCGACGTGGAGGACATCACCGCCTCCGCCCAGCATATCCACTTCATCAAGCCGCTGCTGCTGAGCGAGGTCCTGGCGCGAGGAGGCCCCTTCCCCCTGGCCGCCGAGATCCTGGAGGTTCCAGAGGGGCCCCCCGGCTTCCTCGGCCCGTGGGTGAGCTCCTTGAGGAAAGGCCAGAAGCTCTGTATCCACGGCCTGGCCTCTCCAGCCTGGTGGGTCCTGGCCTCAAGCAAAGGCCACAAGGTGCCCCGGCACTTCCTGGTGTCCGGCGCCTACGAGGGCAAGCTGCGGCGGCGGCCCCGGGAGTTCTCCATGGCCTACGACCTCCTGGATGCGCTGCAGCCGGGCCGGCCGCTCCGTGTGGTGGTGACAAAGGACTGTGAAGCCGAGGCTGGGACCGGAGAGGACGCTGATGCCTGCTCCCTGGCTGTGGGGGACCGGCTGGAGGTGCTGGGGATAAGCCAGGTTCATGGGGCCCAGGGCAGGGACGAGGACGTCTTGGTGTGTCAGCGGCTGAGCGAGCAGGCTGAGGGGGAAATGGAGGAAGAGGAGGAAGTGAGTGAAGAGGAGGCGGCGGTCCAGGAGCGGATGCTGCTGCCCCTCCATCTCGCCGGTAGCTTTGTGGAGGAGGTGAGCGATGGCCGGCGCTACAAACTGGCAGAGCTGACGGCCCAGTTCCCGCTGCCCTGTGAGGTCAAGGTCGTGGCCAAGGACGCCAGCCACCCCGCCGACCCCCTGGCCTCCATCCGGGGCCTGCGGCTGGAGGAGAAGATCACAGAGCCCTTCTTGGTGGTGAGCTGGGACTCCGAGCCCCGGGTGGCCTGTGCGATCCCACCCCGGTGGCTTGACCTCACCCTGGTGGAGTACGAGTGGCCACAGGGCCAGCCTGCTGCGGCGCCCCCTGTGGCCACGGTGGAGGAGTTGACCGACACCTTCTACTATCATCTGCGGAAGTTGCCGGCCAGCGCCAGCCAGGCGCCCCCACCCAGGCCCCCCAAAAGCAAGGGCCTCAGCGGGCAGAAGATGAAGAACCATGAGGAGGGCGGTGGCAAGGTACCCACGTGGGCGGGGAGGGCCGCCTGCCACCGCTTGCTCGTCCGTCGTGTCTGTCTGTCTGTCTGTCTTTCCTGGCTCTTAGGAGGGTGCAGAAGCTGCCATTTGTAAAGGCACGCGCCCAGTGCCCATCGCTCCCCTCCGGGCCTCGCAGCCCTGATGTTGGCGTGATTCTCCGTATCCTATGACTGAGAAAACGAGAACCCAGGGGTGCTGAGGCCTGAACTGGAGCACAGACGCCCAACTTCCTGGTGCCCTGCCTCTCTCTGCTCTGTCCACTGCCATGCCCAGTGTCCACTAGAACTGGCCCACAGCCATCAGAGTGGCCTCCCGGGTCCCCTGCTGCGCACCCGTGGGCCTGGGCTCCATCTGCTGCAGCCTGCGGCGGCTCCCACTGCCGGGGGATAGTGCAGCCCCCAGCCTGGCCTCAGGGTCCTCCCGGACTCACTTCCGGCACCCACCCTGCAGCCCCTCCTCCCAGGCACAGGGGTGCTGGGAAGGTCCCCCCTGCAGGCTCTCAGGCGAGGACGGGCCAGGACTGCTCTGGCCTCGCTCCCCCACTGCAAGGGCACCTGCTGCGCTGCCGCCCGGCACTCGCTCTGGGGCCGACACACTGCTCCTGCTCCGAGCATCCCTTCCCCCACCAGTATACTGGAAAGGAAGTCACTGGCATTTTGTTGGCCGGGGCTCACTCTGGGCCAGGCCCCTCACATGCACTGTCCCACCTTGCACTAGGTCGGAGAGGCACAGAGAAGTAAAGCAATTTGCCTGAGATCACGGAGCTAGCAAGTGGAGGGACTGGGGTTTGAAGTCGGGTCTGACCGCACTGCTGTGCTCTGCTTATGGTGATGGGAGGGGCCTATTGCTTTGGATCCTTGGGGAAGCCCTCAGTGGGAGGAAGTGGGAGGCCAGGAGCTTGCAAATGAGATTCTGGGGCCAAGCTCTGGCCAGTTGTGGAGAACCTGGCTGAGGTCTGCAAGGGGCCCCCTCTTCCTACGAAAGCTGGGCGTTGAAACAGCGGCTCAGAGGCTGCGGATGTGCGTGTGGCCTTGGGCGCTGTCCTGAGGCTCTGTGGCTGCTTTCTTGAAATGTCTCCCCTGTGCCTCTCCCCTCCCAAGAGAGCTCAGTCACTGGACTCCCCACAAGGAGAGTCCCAGGGGGACCCTAGCTCCAGCCTGCACCCGCCCTGCACCTGCCACCCTGACCCACTCCCCGCAGCTACGTGGTTGGAGCAGCTGCAGCTTGGGTCCAAAGCCCTCCGCAGAGGGCCGCAGGGGCAGCGTGCTGGCTGTGCCCGCCACCCACTCGGCCGCTCCTCGGCCTTGCTGATCTCTGTCTTCCCACTCAGTCTTCTCAAGGCTTCGGACGGCCACAGCCTGCTCTACTGCCCAAACCCAAGGCGATGACCCAGTCAGCGTCCAGCAGCTCACATGAGCACAGCCAGGTTCCTGCCCACAGGAAAGGCTGCGGGCCTGACAGGCTCAAAGCCCAGGACACAGGTGAGTCCCTTGGCAGACCCTCTGTGTCCCAGTTTGCAGGGGGGGCTTAGGTGGAAGGGTCCCTACTGGCCCTCTCCAATGCACTTGAGAGCCCTGGCCAGGAAAGGAGTCCCGTCCCCAGCACACCACCCCCTTGGCAGGACACAGGACAGTGAAGTGGCTGCCAAGTGCTGCACACAACAGACGGGCTCTGAGCTAGCAAGGCCCTTGGGCTTAGAGCACGCAGCACATCCCCTTCTCTGCACGTGTGCGTGAAGTCAGGAGAGAAGGAACTTGTCCTGTAGCAAGATCCTCACCCGCTGGGACTCTCTTGCAGGTCCGGACAAACACGACTATGAAGAAATACTGCAGTACTTCCAGAGTGCCATGTAGGCGTGGTCCCGGAACCTGATGCCAGCCGCCCTCACGCGCCTCCAGGAGACCTTGGGGTGGGTGTGTGGCCAGTGGGGACGCCTGGGTGCCACAGCAGAGGAGTGCTTGGGGTTGAATTCCGGCCCTGGTTCCTGACACCACCCTGGGAGGCAGCGGTGATGGCTCAAGTAGTAGGGTCCCTGCTACCCACATGGGAGATCTGGCTTCAGACCCCTGGGGGAAGAGAACCAGCGATGGGCGCTCCCTGTGTGTGTCTAAAAAAAAAAAAAAAAAAAAAAAAGAGAGAGAGACCAAGGAGACTGCAGAGAGGAAGTGGCTCTGTGGGGCGTGCTCTGCGATGGAATGGACACCACACCCACTTCCTGTGTGGTTTGGATTCCTCCTTTGTTTGGGGGCCAGCACCTTGCCCTGGACTCCTTCAGCCGCAGGAGCCAGCTGGGTTCCGTGCAATGACGCGGCCCCACCAGTGGTCCTGCTGGTGTGCGAGGAGGGTCCAACAGGCCCTTGGGGTGGCGGTGCCGTGCCTTCTCTCGGTGAAGAGGCCTGGGTGCTGCGGGTGCTGTGCTGCTGCCTCACTCAGAGCCCATTTTGTGGTCCCTGCCACGCCCACGCCCACGCCCTCCCTGCTCCCAGGCCCCAAGCGCCCCGGAAGCCAGGACTGTGTCCTCAGTAGCACCCAGCAGGCAGGAGCTGCATGAACGAATCTTGGGATGTGGCTTCAAGAGCACCATCTTAGCACCTTGTTCCTCCAGAGCTGAAATGAGGGGAGCCAACAGAGCAAGGCCTGAGGCTGGGGCGGGGGCAGGAGTCATCAGATGGGGCTCAGATAGGCCACAGTGACCTCATTCGCAAACCACAGAATAAAAATGACAGGAGCTCTGTCAGAATGGCAGACATGTGCGGGAGCCTGCCCACCCCATATCCAAGTCCTCACCCCGGGGCAGACAAGATCTGACCTGAAAGGTTAGGAAGGAGGCTGACGGTCAAGGGCTTCGGGGGGCAGACCAGCGAGCAGCCAAGGGCGAAGCAAAGGGGGCCTGGGCCTGGGCGAGGGTCCCAGTTCACCTGCTCAGCTGCAAACTTGGCAAATTGTTTTAACCTCTGGAAGCTTTCTTGACCTGCAAAATGGAACAACTAGCCATCTACCTCACAAGATCGAAAAGAATCAAATGAGGTAACTTTTTTAAAAAACCATTTCCTGGCACAGAGGAAACAATAAACACGCCAGTACTGTTACTGACAACCAAGATCAGAGCCACACCTGTCTCCCGCCCACACTCTTGGCAGGGGCTTGGCTCAGTGGCTGACATGGGTTAAAATGCCCGTGTCCCACATCAGAGCGCCTGGCTTCGATGCCCAGCTCTGGGGGCGGGTGTTGTGAGTGGGTTAAGCTGTCGCTTGGGATGCCCGCATCACCAACATTGGCGTGCCAGATCAAATCCTGGCTACTCTGCTTCTGATCCAGCCTGCTGCCAATGCCTCCTGGGAGGCAGCAGGTGATGGCTCAAGTGCCTGGGCCTGGCACTGTGGCGTGGCGGGTAAAGCTGCTGCCTGAGGTGCTGGTACCCAATATGGGCGCCAGTTTGTGTCCAGACTGCTCCTCTTCCTATCCAGCTCTCTGCTATGGCCTGGGAAAGCACTAGAAGATGGCCCAGGTCCTTGACCTGTGTCTGGCTGCAATGGGAGCCCAGAGAGCCAGAGTCCCAGCCCCTGAGTTACAGGCACTGCCCTGGGTGTGTCCTTCCTTAGCTTCTAACATCTCTGCGGGTCACCTGGGTCACCCCTCCCTGGCCTCCGTACTCCCACCTGGGAGGCTCCCACAGGCCACCGGGCCAGTTGCCTGCACGTTCTGAGGTCTTCCTGACACTGGTGCCCCTGGCGCGCGAGGAGCCTGGAGGGACGGCTGTGAGGAGTACTGAGCTAGAACCTGAGACTAAAGCTCCTCGCGGCAGGAACCCAGGGGCCGGGCCCACACGCAAAGTGACCATGCTTTTCACTTCCACATTTTGCATTTAATCTTGGTATAAGGTTGAGCAAGATGAAAAATAAGGCCACAAAAGGGAGACAAAGTGCCAGTTCCTACAAAATGGGCTTTCTGCGCAGCCAAGGCTGCAGGAAGGAAGGGGCTGGGCTTAAAAGGAAATTATCTGGAAACGACAACTGTGAATGTTTTTGTTTTTCTTCATCAGAGCAATGGGGGTCTGCAGGGAGGGGGCCAGAGGCAGCCACCACCCTCAGAGCGTGGGTTCCCTGGAACGAGTCACTGGGCAGTGCCAGGGTGTCAGGCAGAGCAGGCATCTCCCGCCCCAGTTCCAAAGAGAAGAGCGCGTGTCCCCGCGAGCACCCGGCTGACGCACTGGGAAACAGGAAGTTGTTAGTAAAGCTCTTCATAGTCACTACTTTCTCATTTCTATTTCTGAATGTTTTATAACTTTAACAGACTAATACAGGTAATCAGATGAATATAAACCAGGGATGTGTGTTCAATTTTATCAATGAGTTTGAATTTCTTTTTTTTTTTTTTTTTTTAAGATTTATTTGAAAGGCAGAGTTACAGAGAGAATCTCCCATCCGCTTGTTCACTCCCCAAATGGTCACAATGGCTGGAGCTCGGCTGACCCAAAGCCAGGAGCCAGGAGCTTCTTCTGGGTCTCCCACACAGCGGCCCAAGCAGGCTCCAAACACTTGGGTCATTTTCCACTGCTTTCCCAGGCCATTAGCAAGGAGCTGGATCAGAAGTGGAGCTGCCAGGACTTGAACCAGTCTCCCTATGAGATGCCAGCACCATAGGCAGAGGCTTAATCTACTATGCCACAGTGCTGGCCTCTCCCACTGTATTTTTTTTTACAACAAATTATCCACATCAGGTGCTAGATCTTACTGGCCTTTGTCTATTTAAATCCAATAAAGTACTGCTTTCCAAGGAGCTTCATTTCCCACCTGCGTATACTTAAGATTCTCCCCAAAGCAGGCCAGACCCACGCCAGGCTGGGAACATTCTGCTGCTCCTGCCATCTCAACCACGTCCCAGAGAACACTGTGTGGGACCTGTCAGGTGACACGTCCAATGCCAAAGCCGCAAGTTCTTCCTGCCTCAGCCGAGCCTGGCAAAGGCTGGCGCTCCACTGCTAAGCATGGCCCGCCTGGCTCTCCAGCCTAGGCCCCGGCCCCCCGCCCCCAGAGGGCCCAGAAGTCACAACGCCCGCGAGGCCTTAGCGCGGCAGGGAATGTGGTCTCGCCAGCAGCCTCTCCGTGCCGCTGGGAATGCCAAGCCGGCAAGTGCGGCGCTGCCAGTCTCTCACTGTGCTTTGGACTCCTCGTACCCGACCAACAGGTCACCGGTAGGCATTCCCTAAATACGGACTGAACCGACGGGTGAGCGGTTTTTAACTGCTACGTCATCATCTGATTTATCGAAAGAAAAGCCTGCCACCCGGAACCCCTGCTAGAGCTCGGCCCCTGGGGAGCACTAACCCAGCTAGAAAGAGAAGTCGGCCACCACATGAGCACCCTGTCATGTGCTCCAAATTCAAACATAGTCAGACACTTTCCAGCCACTGTTGTTTCCTCAAAGAAACAAGAGTGGACACACTGACTGAGTTTGAAGTATTGTTCCTACATAAACAGGAAACAGCCAGATTTTGCTCAGTGAGAAGCAGGGGGTGGAGTGTTTTGAAGCCTTTTCAAGCGGCTAGCAGGCGCGGACACAGTTCACTCGGATAGACTGTCTATTTGCGTGTTACACCTTGTTGACTTTATTTTGAAATTGGTTCTTGCATTCAAGACGTAGCTTACCTTCTTTCAAGAGCTGTCGAAAACATCTGAACTAGTGTCATCTCCCACAAGGAACTTCGAAGTGATCAAGTTGGCCAAAAAAACCAGCTGTGGCCTTTGGCAAGGCTCACCCTGAGGTCAGGTGGAAGAGGTTCAGTTGGGTCATGTGACGACACTGCAAAACTCAACAGGCAGGTCACATCGTAACCCCTAGGAAGGTCGACTGCTCGAGATCCTAACTAAAAGCCGAGCCAGATTTCAAATCCAAGCCTCACTACGTCCCACTGCCTCAGATGACAAAGCACTGATCACACAAGCTCAGCAACAAGAGGACAGCTTTCCCGTTACTGTGATAACAGAACTGTTTTATTAAACACGAATGTACTTGTTTTGTACAAACACAATCACGTTTCTTCCCCTCTGCCCCAGAATCTCATGTTCACGTGAGCCCACTTTTGGCAGCAGGCAGAGAAGGTGAAGGAAAGTGCAATTCTGAGAGCAGCGCCACACACACCCGGCGGGAAAGCAAACCAGGCCGGGGCCGCTGGGATTCTCGCTGGTGCTTGGCAGCAGACCCTCGCCCTGTCCATCTCTCAACAGAGAATGCGCCAGGAACAGGAAGTCCTGGGTGTTACTTAACACTGCCAACTCCCTTGGCAACATCCTCTTCCGGCTCCTTCTACCCCGAGGCGTAATGAGCACAACACGATTCTTCAAGACGTCCTGCCCTGGTTCACATCCCTGTCCATTGTCCATCTCTCTTTGAGCATCAAAAAAACCAAAAACAAAAACAGAAGAGCACTGAGTTTCAGAAGGATGCCAGCTGACATTTTTACAGATGAGACCTACAACCTAGAAGTGGCCTGACCACCGTGCACAGCTGGAGACAACAGATTATAGAAACAGGTACAGCTGGAGAGTATCTCGGTTACCCAGCGAGGCCCAGTTATTCTGCATCTGTAGATTTAAAATGATCATCGTCTACCGTAGAATAGATGTGTCCCTCGTTGCTAAGAAAATCCACAGCTTGCCTAGAAAGCAAAGAATAAAGGACCATTTTCAAACCACCGCAGAGAGGAAACTCACCTTTTGGATGTGGTCACACAGGCAGACTTCACTTACTCCTGCCCTCTCTCAGCTAAGGATTCACAGCCACTGTACTCACAGGAGGCTCGCAGGGAGAAAGGCCGTGAAATTGCAACACTGAGGTTATCCTTGGAGACAGCACCTAGTAGAGCCGCCTTGGATTCCTCTCCCAAAGTGTGCAAAGAAAAAGGATTTCACTTAAATCCCAGTCTAAGCACAGTGAAGCTGGGATCTAAAGCTGTGGCCAGCCTGTACACGGAGTCTTCTAGTATAAATAACTGTCTTGGGACTGGTGTTGTGGCATGGCGGGCGGGCCCACCACACGCAACGCAGGCATCTCGTATCCAAGCTGCTCTGCTCCGGATCCAGCTCCCTGCTGATGCGCCTGGGAAAAGTGGAAGATGGCCCAAGTACCTGGGCCCCTGAAACCCGCATGGGAGACCCAGATGGTATCTTTATTCTTAAGATTTTCTTACTTTGAAAGAGCTACAGAAAGAAAGAGAGCGAGCGAGCGAGCGAGAGCTTGCTTTCACTGGTTCATTCCCCAAATGCCTGAAAAAGCTAGGGCTGGGCCAGGCTGAAGTCAGGACCCCAGAATTCCATTTTGGTCTTCTACATGGGCGGCAGGAACTCAACTAATTGGGCCATCATCTGCTGTCCTCCTAGGTGCACTGGCGGGAAGATGGATCAGATGTGGAACACCTGGGACTCAAACAGGTGCTCTGATAGGAGATGCCGACACTGGAAATGGTGGCTTGATCACTGAGCCATGACACTGGCCACCAAACAGCTATCTGTAGAGGGCCAGTACTGTGGCCAGCAGGCTGAACTGCTGCTTGGGACGCCCACTCCCTTACTGGAATGCTGGTTTGAGTCCCACTCCTCTGCTTCCGATCCTGCTAATGTACCCTGGGAGGCAGTAAATGATGGCTCAAGAGCTTGGGCCCTGCCATATACATGGGAGCACCCAGATGGAGCTTCAGGCTCCAGGCTTAGGCCTGGTCCAGCCCTTTTGTAGGCATTTTGGAAGTAAACCAACAGGTGGAAGCTATCTTTGTTTATGTCTCTCTCTCTGCCTTTCAAACAGATAAATAAGTAAACATTCAAAAAAGAAGTCACTTAAAGCACTTATGGTACACTGTTCCTCATCATCACAAGCACTCTGAGATACGGGCTATTCCCCTCACTTCACAGAACAGGAAATGGAATTACACCTGGACATTCTCTCCTATTTAGGCCTACACTATCAACTGGTTCACAGTAACAAATAACCACCTCCAAGCAAAGCAGTGCTCAGTCGGTCTGGCCAGTTCATCACACTGCGGCAGGAAGCTGCTCGTCTGAAGTGGACTGAGGTGTCAGCAGACCGTCTAATGGCTTCCAGTCTAGAGAGCCCAATGCACTCACGTCCGCAAGGGGACGCCGGAGGGTCAGGAGCTAGGGACCTCCCTCCGTAGTGTAAAGCCCACGAGGTATCAGGCCGCTGCTCAGAATGACGTCTCTTACATAGCGGACCTTAGTGTTTGCTGAATGAACAAATTAATTATGAATGTGCCCCGCAGGGGAGACCAGGAGAAGCACCTGGCTCCTGGCTTAGGATCAGCGCGGTGCACAGGCCACAGCGCACTGGCCGCAACGGCCATTAGGGGTGAACCAACGGAAAACGAAGACCTTTGTCTCTGTCTCTCTCTCTCACTGTCCACTCTGCCTGTCAAAAAAATAAATAAATAAAATAAAAAAAAAAATTATGAACGTGCCGAGCAGCACCCTCTCCTGAGTCCTTCCATGTATCCGCGCTGAACAACTTCCCCTCTGTCAATGAGGTTGTAGCAAGCTTTTACTGCGTTGCTGGTTTTTATTTTTAAATTATTATCTGAAAGGGAGAGAGAGAGAAAATCTTCCATGTACTGGTTTATTCCCCAAATGCCTGCAACAGCCAGTGCTGGGCCAGGCCAAAGCTGGGAGCTATGAACTTCACTGGATTTCCCATATGGGTGAAAAGGACCCAACTATTGGAGTTAGCGCCTTAGCATTAGCAGGAAGCTGGACTGGAAGGGGAGCTGGGACTTGAACGTGGAGAAGCTACTGCGGGATGTGAGTGTCCCAAGTGGTAACAACTGCTGTGCCAAAGGCTACTTTTCCACCCTAGGAAACCCTGATGAGGTGAAATGGGTACAACTGTGGAACCCCAGCTTGCAGAAACCCAATACTCACTTGATCGAGGCCACAGTCATGTGATGGAGTTGGTTCTTAAGATCATGAAAGTTTAATCCCTCAGGTCGTGGGCAAGCCTTAATCAAATTCAGCACCTTCAAGATTCAAATCAGAAACATATTAGCAACCACATAAATACACTGCCCTTTTCAAACCTCAGTCCCTTTGTAAGGGAGAAATGAGCCTTAGTGCACTGAGGAAGCAAGGCCACGCAAGGCCGACTGCCAACATTTCTGAGTCCACACAGGTGTGGGCTACCTGATTCTGGGCTGGAGTGAGGCCATTTGCCGGCAGGAAGGTGTTCCCGCTGAAGTTTCCTGCTTCACTCATTCCTGGATTGCTGAAAGATGCTCTCCCTGCTGAGGGCTGGAGTTAAAAAAAGGAGTTCACAACGTTAGAAATATTTCAAACAATTTGTTAATAAGCAGCCGATAAGAAACAGTTTAAGCGAAGAGCTTTCCCAAAGACAACTGCTCACACTGGAAGGACAGCTACTATCTGATGAGAATTTCATAGTCCTCTGCAGCACAGAATATCAGAGAGAGACAGACACACAGACACACAGACAGACAGACACTCCTAGCTCCTTCTCTTTTTTGCAGTGTGAGAACCACAGGAAAGGCAGCATGGAGAGCAAAGCCCCAGAGACCTGCTGCGACAGGACCCCAGGGCTCAATCCCCTGGGCACTGACTGACCGGTCAGCGAGGCACGAGGCTACACAGAGAGACCAACGGAGACACAGTCCCCACTGTCTCTCCTTCCGTTCTAACACCAGACTCCTCAAAGCGAGCCTATAAGCACTGTTTTTATTTCCTTTCTCCTTGGTCCCGGCTCAGCCCATCACTATCGGAATTCCCCAAATCTACCTCTGGAACTTTCTCTTCAAAGTCACGACCTTTCCCCCAGTGACCCACACATCTCTTTCCCTCTGCCCAGAGCCTGCCGTCTCAGAAGCACACACTGCTGACCACACCTTCTCACATACCACTATAGCTCCCTCTTCTACTGTCTACAAAAAAGGCTGACAGACGGGGCCAGCGCTGTGGCGTAGCAGGTAAAGCCGCTGCCTGCAGTGCCAGCAGCCCATAAGGGCACCAGTTCGAGTTCTGGCTGCTCCATTTCAGTTCCAGCTCTCTGCTATGGCCTAGGAAAGGAATAGAAGATGGTGGCCCAAGGACTCCCTACACCATGTGGGAGACCCAGAAGAAGCTTCTGGATTCGGATAAGCTCAGCTCCAGCCACTGCGGCCAATTGGGGAGTGAACCAACGGAAGGAAGACCTCTCTCTCTTTGTCTATCAAATAAATAAATAAATCTTTAAAAAAAAAAAAAAAAGTGACAGTTCCCATAGACCTCTTCCTGACCATTCTCACTGCTGGCTCTCCACTGGGTACTGCGACCTGGATAGCTCAGACACTCAGAGTAAAGTCAAATCCATTACTTTCCTCCCCAACCTGCTCCGCTGCTATAGCCCACATCCATTAGTAAACCAATTCCGATCCCAACCCTGCAGACTTCCACAGTCGATCACCACGGCCTGTGAATGAAGCCGATTCTTTCCCCGCTCACTGGTACCTCAGGCTCTAGTTCCCGTATGCCAATCAAAGCCCCTGCCCCCCACTGCTACCCCTGGCATTTTCCTATGAACATGTCTCTGCTCTGCTTAAAAGCTGTCCGGTGGCTCCCTCTGCCTGTGAAAACAGACTAGACATGCAAGACTCAAGTCCACTCTGTACTTCCTCTTGACTTCTCCCACACTTTCCCAAGCTGCGCCTGACTTCTTGCCACCCTCAAACTCGCCTCTGCTCTCAACATGTTGTTCCCTGTCTGGGGAGACGCTCTCTGATGGACAAGGACATAAGCCTCAGCCATTCTCCCTCGCTGCCCAAAGGAGATGCACATAGGAATATATTCCTTGCCCTTGAATCTCAAATGGGTCTCATCCTACTGTCTTCATACCCACACCCCCAGTCACGGGAAAGACCAGTTTCAGGAATTCCCCTCTGCCTGCTGCCACTACCCCACCCCCACCCCCAGCCCTCCTAAAATGTAAAAAGGCCCGGCCTCTGGGGCGGGGCCATCAGTGTGCACATGGGCAACTGGTCACCCACCTCTACAGATTTATTTTCTCTGAATAAATTCGGTCTGGCTGTAAATTCGTACACTGCCTCCTCTCTATTCCGCACCTCGTGTGAGGAGGAACCAATCTGCAACTCTTCCTAACACTCTCCCCTCATCTACCTGAGAAACACTCCTTATCCTTCCAAATTCTTTGTCAGGCCTTTGCTGACGCTCCCCAAGCCAAGTTAGTCACCGATTTCCTTCCTGGCTCTCAGCACCTGGCCCATTCCCTATCACAGCACCCGCTGTCCCGCGCTGTGTGTCCTTTTCCACACAGAGCCCTGCATGCTGCAAAGTGTCTGACGGACAGTACAGGCGGTCAACGTTCACGCTATTGAACTGAATACTAAACCAGCAAGAATGACAACGGGTCAAATACATTAAGAACACAAAGTGGGGCCAGCGCTGCGGCTCACTTGGCTAATCCTCCACCCGCGGCACTGGCACCCCAGGTTCTAGTCCCGGTTGGGGCACCGGATTCTGTCCCGGTTGCTCCTCTTCCAGTCCAGCTCTCTGCTGTGACCCAGGAAGGCAGTGGAGGATGGCCCAAGTGCTTGGGCCCTGCACCCGCGTGGGAGACTGGCAGGAGGCTCCTGGCTCCTGATCGGTGCAGTGCGCTGGCCGTGGTGACCATTCGGGGGGTGAACCAACGGAGGGAAGACCTTTCTCTCTGTCTCTGTCTCTGTCTCTCTCTAACTCTGCCTGTCAAACAAAACAAAACAAAACAAAACATAACAAACAAACAAAAAACCCAAAAACACAAAGCAGATGCATGAGTGCTGGAGAAGAGAAATCCTAGCCAGTAAGGAGATTCTTTTAAGAAGTGTTCAGGGGCCAGCGCTGTGGAGCAGTGGGAAAAGCCGTTGCCTGCAGTGCCAGCATCCCATATGGGCACCAGTTCAAGTCCCGGGTGCTCCAGTTCAGTTCCAGCTCTCTGCTATAGCCTGGGAAAGCATCAGAAGATGACCCAAGTCCTTGGGTCCCTGCACCCTTGTGGGAGACTGGGAAGAAGCTCCTGGCTCCTGATCGGCACAGCCCCAGCCATTGCGGTCATCTGGAGAGTGAACCAGTGGAGGGAAGATCTCTCTCTCTCCCTGCCCCTGCTTCTCTGTAACCCTGAATTTCAAATAAATAAATAAATAAATCCTAAAAAAAAAAAAGGTGGGGGCCAGTTCAAGTCCTGGCTGCTCCACTTCCGATCCAGCTCTCTGTCATGGCCTAGGAAAGCAGCAGGAGATGGCCCAAATCCTTGGGCCCTTGCACCCATGTGGGAGACCCAGAAGAAGCGCCTGGATCCTGGCTTTGGATCGGCTCAGCTCTGGCCATTGCAGCCAGTTGAGGAGTGAACCAGTGGATGAAGACGGCTCTCTCTCTGCCTCTCTTTCTCTTTCTGTGTATAGCTCTTTCAAAAAAAATAAATCAATCTTTAAAAATAAATAAATAAATGCCTTCTGTCTTTGTACCATTAAAAAAAGTAAAAATCAACCATTGTCCCTTGTGGTCAAAGCTAAATGCTTCCATGCTGCCTGCTGGTGAAACAGGATTCTACATTTATTTATTTTTCTTTCTTTTTTCATTATTTATTTGAAAGTCAGAGTTAGAGAGAGAAAGAGAGAGAGGGAAAGATCTTCTATCTGCTGGTTCACTCTCCAAATGGCTTGGGCCAGGCCAAAGCCAGGAGCCAGGAGCTTCATCTGGTCTCCCATGTGGGTGCGGGGGCCATCTTCTGCTGCTTTCCCAGGAGCATTAGCAGGGAGCTGGATCAGAAGCAGAGCAGCTAGAACTTAAATCAGCACCCATATGGGATGCCACACTGCAGATGGTGGTTCAAACTGCTATGTCACAGCGCTGGCCCAAGGACTCTACATTTTATCATCTAGTAATACTGAGTGGATTCTTTTTCTTTCTTTCTCTCTTTTTTTTTTTTTTTTTTTTTTTTGACAGGCAGAGTGCACAGTGAGAGACAGAGAGAAAGGTCTTCCTTTGCCATTGGTTCACCCTCCAATGGCAGCTGCGGCCGGCACGCTGCAGCCGGCGCACCGCGCTGATCCGATGGCAGGAGCCAGGTACTTATCCTGGTCTCCCATGGGGTGCAGGGCCCAAGTATTTGGGCCATCCTCCACTGCACTCCTTGGCCACAAAAGAGCTGGCCTGGAAGAGGGGCAACTGGGACAGAATCTGGCGCCCCAACCGGGACTAGAACCCGGTGTGCCGGCGCCGCTAGATGGAAGATTAGCCTAGTGAGCTGCGGCGCCGGCCGGATTCTGTTTCTTACCCAAATTTCTTCACCAACATGACAACCGCCCTCCCCCTTTCAGATGGTCTCAGCTCATACCCAGTCTTGCCCTAAGACTTGGTTTAGGCATCACCTTCTCCAGGCAGCCTTTCTACGTGTCCAGGCCAGGATGGGACATCCTGTTCTGTGGTTCCACAGCACCCCGCACTTGGCCAACTTATCAACGCTTCCACTATTTGGGTGTCCCAACCCCCACTTTGTAATGTAGCCCCCTCTGAGGGAAAGAATCACCTTCTTTTCTTTGCCTTTAATATTCTAAGTACACTTGTAGCCTCTACTCCCTAACCAGCCATTCTCAGGTCAAAACCATTTTTATCAAATAATATGCATCACTAACATATGTAATAAAACAAACACTTTAAACTTCTAGCCGATCCCGTTCCCTTTAACCCCCTTCCCAGCCTCCATTGAAGTCTTTGAGAAGATCCACACGTCCAGATGCCAGGACAGACCTCTTTCATCACCTCACTGGGTGCCAGGCGGCATTCAACACTCTATCTCCGTTCTCTCCTTCATGAGACGATCTTTCCAGAATATTGTACAGAATCACAATTCCTGGTTTTCTGCTGCCTAAGCAGCAACCTCTCTGACTTTCAACGACTCCTACTGTTTCTAGATTTCTAAAGGTTTGTGTGTCCCAGCACTTAGGGTCTCCGCCCTCTTAACTCCCTAGTTACGTCATCATTCAAGGCTTTAAATTATCACCCCCACACAATGACTCCTACTGTTCTTTCTCCGGCCCTGACTTCTCCCCAGCCTCATACATTCAGCTGCTCACTTGGCTGTCTAACTGGCATCTCACACTTGCAAGGTCCAAAACAGAACTCTGCATTTTACCTCCAAGTCTGCTAGCTTTATCCAGCTGCTCAAGCCCCAGACACAGGAGTCATTTTTGAACTCTCCCTTTTCCCCTCCACATTTTTAAAGATTTATTATTTGAGGGGCAGAGTTATAGTGAGTGAAGGAGAAGCAGAGACAAAGAAATCTTCCATCTGCTGGTTCATTCTCCAAATACCTGCAATGGCCAGGGGTGGGCCAGGCTGAACCCAGGAGCCTAGAACTCCATCTGAGTCTCCCACATGGATGGCAAGAGCCTAGATACTTGGGCCATCACCCACTGCCTTCCCAGGAAGATTAGCAGGGAGCTGAGTTGGAAGCAGAGCAGCCGGGACTTGAATTCTGATGTGGGATGCTGGTCCTAAGTGACAACTTAACCTGCTGTGCTACGCCAGCCCCTAAATCTTAGCATTCCTGTTCCTGCCATCACTGTCTTGCAGCTTTATTTGAGCACCTACCCACCTGTAATTACATGCATTCTCTGGTTTCTTGCCTGCTTCTTTGAACAGGAATTTGAGAGCAGATCCTCTGCCTACCTCACTGCTGCATCCCGAAGGACTAGAATGGTGAGTGGCCCAGAGTAGGCTCCATGAGTGTTATTCAAATACATAAACAAACGAGTTTACCTCTGTATCCCAAATGCTTAGCAAAGGTTAGGTGGCAACAGCCCTGTCACTGGCTTATTAGTTCTCCTGTCTCCCATGTAACCAATCCTCCACTGGCTTCTCGAATCCTCTGGGAATTTCTAATACTAGAATCACCCTCTGTGTGGTCCTAGACAGATTTGCCAATGTGAATTCACACAACAGAAAATAACAGGAGAAATTTCAGGGGAAAATATAATGGTCAATGTTTCTCTTCAGCCAACAGGCTGGCAGGAAAGCAGTAAGATGGCATCCTACTCGTGATTCTGACAATCCTGGAGCTAGCAGTGCAGCCTGTAGTTACCTGTCTATACCTGAGGGCTGTGCTAGGCCTCAGCCACCCAAGCCAACAGGGTGAGAGGAACCCGTGGTTCTAAGCAACGTGAGTGCTTCATCGGGAATAAAAACAGCGAGGCTCACAGAGAAAAGGTCTGAGGACTGGGAGATGCTCCTCGGGCCCAGCCGTCACGATGTCAAGGCACCACAGCCAGCGCAGAACAGCAGCCTCTGCTCCGGGCAGCTGCCACCGGCCGGGACTTGTTCAGCACCACGTGTGCGCTCGCTCACCTGGCTGTGTGACTTGTTCAGCATCATGTGCGCATTCACCACCTCCAGGATGTGAGCAGTGAACTCGTTCATGTCCTCCAGGGGCATGATCTTAAAGGCTACCAGGCTCTTCTTGTTCTGTTAAAAATAAAGAGAAAAAGGAGAATTAAGGCTGAACACATTCAAGAGAATTTCAGGTCAAAACACTGTGGCTTTTGGGTCATGGTATTTTTGCCAATCAGGGGAAAATGTCTGTTATATACTTAAAAATTTCAACTCAGGGTGGTTCAAATATAGTCAATAATGAGGGAAGAAGTCAAATGAGCTCAGAGATGTTCATGGCTTGTCCAAGCTCACACAACCAAGCAGAGTCTAGTATCTGGACTGCAATTCAGAATTCTCTCTTTGACCCTTTATGGATGCCACAGATGGCAATTGTAGGTAGATTCTTTTTTTTTTTTTTTAACAGGCAGAGTGGACAGTAAGAGAGAGAGACAGAGAGAAAGGTCTTCCTTTGCCGTTGGTTCACCCTCCAATGGCCGCTGCGGCCAGTGTGCTGCAGCTGGCGTACCACGCTGATCCGAAGCCAGGAGCCAGGTGCTTCTCCTGGTCTCCCATGGGGTGCAGGGCCCAAGCACTTGGGCCATCCTCCACTGCACTCCCGGGCCACAGCAGAGAGCTGGCCTGGAAGAGGGGCATCAGGGACAGAACCCAGTGCCCCAACCGGGACTAGAACCCGGTGTGCCAGTGCCACAGGTGGAGGATTAGCCTAGTGAGCCGCAGCGCCAGCCAATTGTAGGTAGATTCTATTTTTTCTCTATCATCCTGTTACTTTTATATTAAAGTACAAAGCAGTTCTGTCCTTTTGAAGAAGAGAATAATGAAGTAACTTCCCATTAAAAATGGAACTTAATTAAGTATTAAATATCTGAAACCTAGAAGCCACTTCATACAAATCCACTGTAACTGCCTTTTCATTGCCTTTACCTGGAAAGACCTCAGGTGACCAGCCACCTTCACGTATGTTTCTGGAGGAACCACGGTGTTCTCCCCACTGGCGTCCTAACAGATGAAATACAAACATGTCACGAAGGTCTCAGGGCACTAATGAAAGACAGCCTCTTTAAAATTTCTAAATATTGTACAGAATAAGAAAGTTACAAAGTAAAGAGCTAAAGGACCCTAATACGGCAATAACTAGTTTACCTCATTTTAGAGCTGCAAAAACCTCTCTAAAAATAATTCCCAGCTCCAAAGTTGTATGTTATGTACATCTTTCATAAAGGGCAAACAATTGTGACATCCTCACTCAACGTTCTCAGGTACACTGTTTTCTGTTGGACATGTGTGCTAGGAAAGCAACTCACTTTTAGAAATTAAAGGAAATAATTAAGAACATGCATTAAAATTCAGATTCATCAAAGTTATCAGAATACTGTTTAGATTACTAAATGTTTTAAAGCAACCTAAATATCCAACATAAAGGACACTTCATATAATGCAATATTCCACACTGTTGCAAACTGCGCACAATTCTACTCCCTGTCTGAGAAGAGCAGCTGTAACACTTTGAAAATGCTGATTTCTCAAGTGGGGGAAAATGTACACCAAAATGTTCACAGTGCTTAACTAGGATAATTATAAACAACTTTAATATTTCCTTCTTCCTAGAATATGCACATAATGTTTATATGACTTTGGAAAACTAGAAAATAAAGTGCACGCATTTAAAAATAAGAACACTGCGGGCCAGCCTTGTGTCTGTGGCCTGGCCCACCTCCGGCCATTGCGCCCATTCGAGGAGTGGATGGAAGACTTCTCTCCCCCTGCCTTTCTTGCATTTTTTTTTTTTTTTATTTTTTTTTTATTTTTTTGACAGGCAGAGTGGACAGTGAGAGAGAGAGACAGAGAGAAAGGTCTTCCTTTTGCCGTTGGTTCACCCTCCAATGGCCGCCGCGGCCGGCGCGCTGCGGCCGGCGCACCGCGCTGATCCGATGGCAGGAGCCAGGAGCCAGGTGCTTTTCCTGGTCTCCCATGGGGTGCAGGGCCCAAGCACCTGGGCCATCCTCCACTGCACTCCCTGGCCACAGCAGAGGGCTGGCCTGGAAGAGGGGCAACCGGGACAGAATCCGGCGCCCCGACCGGGACTAGAACCCGGTGTGCCGGCGCCGCTAGGCGGAGGATTAGCCTAGTGAGCCGCGGCGCCGGCCTCCCCCTGCCTTTCAAACTCCCTCTCTGTAACTCTGGCTTTCAAATAAATTAAAAATAAATAAATAAATAATTAAATAAAGCTGGATTGCTGTGTCTCTCCTCTTATCCATATATACTCCAAATACATGGAATGACTTACAAAAAAGAAAAACCATAGACATTATAGATAGAAATACAGACAATTAAAAAACACTTTGGGACTAAGAAAAACTTTTCAAAGTGAAAAAGGTAAGCTACAGAAACTGTTTTCACAGTTTCAAGGGGCAGCTATTTTGCTGTGCCAAATGTCCACTCCACTAACATATATTCTAGTTTCTAGTTCAGTTCATTTTCTTCTTCTTCTTCTTCTTCTTTTTTTTTTTTTTTTTTGCATAAGATTTATTTATTTGAAAGGCAGAGCTACAGGGGGAGAGGGAGAGAGAAAGACAGAGAGAGAGAGAGAGAGCAAGCAAGCTCCATCTTCCATCCACTGGTTCATTCCCCAAATGGCTCCAATGGCCAGGGCGGGGCCGAGGTAAAGGCAGGAGCTTGTAACTCTATCCAGATATACCACGTAGATGGCAGAGGCCCGAGCACTTGGACCATCTTGTACCGCTTTTCCAGATGCACTAGCAGGGGGCTAGATAGGAAGTGGTGCAGCATGGGGTCAGTGCTGTGGTGTAGCGGGTAAAACCACCACCTGTAGAGCTGACATCCCTTAAGGGTGTTGGTTCAAGTCCCAGCTGCTCCACTTCCAATCTCTCTGCTTTGGCCTGGGAAAACAGAAGATGGCCCAACTCCCTGGCTTTGCATCCACGTGGGAGACTTGGAAGACACTCCAAGCTCCTGGCTTCAGATCAGCCCAGCTCTATCCATTAAGGTCATCTGGGAAGTAAACCAGCAGACGGAAGACTCTCTCTCTCCCTCTGCCTCTCTGTAACTCTGCCTTTCAAATAAATAAATAAATCTTAAAAAAATAAATAAAAGAAAGTGGAGCAGCTGGGACTTGAACCGTCACTAGACTATGGAATGCCGGCATTGCAGGTGGCAGTTAACCCACTGTGCTACAACGCCAGTTTCTCTTTCAATTCATTTTCTTCATATTTATAGACAATCATATACACATTACATTACAAAAACGAGGTCAAATCATACATACATACATACATCTTGCAACACGTTCCTTTTCTCAAATTGACAGTAAATATTTCTTTGTGATGATACATACATTTCTAAATAATTTGCAGTATGTATAAATAAACCATGGCTTACTTAATAATCTCCTATTGCTAGCATTTTGGTTTTGCTTTTAATTTTTCATTAACACATTATGATCAACATTGTGTTTTGTTTTGTTTTGACAGGCAGAGTTAGACAGTGAGAGAGACAGAGAGAAAGGTCTTCCTTTGCCATTGGTTCACCCCCAAAATGGTTGCT
This sequence comes from Oryctolagus cuniculus, assembly GCF_051225735.1. NCBI lineage: Eukaryota > Metazoa > Chordata > Mammalia > Lagomorpha > Leporidae > Oryctolagus > Oryctolagus cuniculus. Next base: position 144,512,362 of record NC_142873.1, on the reverse strand, counting down.
ACGGCCAGCTTGCTGCACCGATCCAGGTGCTTCCTCCTGGTCTCCCATGCGGGTGCAGGGCCCAAGTACTTGGGCCATCCTCCACTGCCTTCCCTGGCCACAGCAGAGAGCTGGACTGGAATAGGAGCAATCGGAACAGAATCCGGCGCCTCAACCAGGACTAGAACCCGGGATGCCGGCGCCGCAGGCGGAGGATTAGCCTAGTGAGCCATGGCGCTGGCCATGATCAACATTCTTAGAAGTGAATCTTTGAATGCACCTTTAATTATGTCAGTATAAAACTCTAGAAGTAGAGTTGCTGTTTCAACATTTTAATCATTGAAAATTTTGACACAGGATTTTTGAGGAAGGGTTTGCCAATTCTTGTTTATATTATCGGGGTAGAATGGTATTTTTCCTTAAACAATGGCAAATCATTCAACACATATTAGGTGCCTACTAAGTGCGAGAGGCACTATGCTGCTCTCACCAGAACCTGACACTGTCATTCTTTGAAATTTCTTTGCCAATACAATGAATTAAAAATCGTATCTCGGAGTCAAAGCTGCGGTGCAGCAGGCTAGGCTGCTGTCTGCAGTGCCAGTATCCCATCCGAAGGCAGGCTCGAGCCTCAGCTCCCTGCTAACGCACTTGAAAAGGCAGTGAAGGATGGCCCAAGTGCTTGGGCCCCTGCACCCACGTGGGAGACCTGGAAGAAGCTCCTGGCTCCGGATCAGCCCAGCTCTGGCCGTTGCGCCCAACTGGGGAGTGAACCAGCGGATGGAAGACCTCTCTCTCTTTGCACCTCTCCTTCTCTCTCTGTGTAACTCTTTCAAATAAATAAATAGATCTTTAAAACTTCTTTGTCCATTTTCCTAAGGTGCAATTGTGGGTGTTTTTGTTTTTCACTTTGTAAGCATTTTTAGTTAATATTTAAAATGTTTGTCATTTGTTGCAAATATTTTCTCCATTCATATAAACAGTAAACAGTATTTACTAAGTCAGGCTGGGCCAATTATGTCACTGACATTATTCTAGGTGTTCTAGGTGCTGGGAATACAAAGGTGATCAAAGAAATAATTTTTGTTCTCTTGGAATTTACATTCTACGGTGTCCTGTCACTTGCCTTTTTAGTATTTTGGGAAATTTACAAGGTTTTAAACTTTTCTTTTTTTTTTTTTGACAGGCAGAGTGGACAGTGATAGGGAGAGACAGAGAGAAAGGTCTTCCTTTGCTGTTGGTTCACCCTTCAATGGCCGCCGCGGCTGGCGCACCACACTGATCCGAAGCCAGGAGCCAGGTGCTTCTCCTGGTCTCCCATGCGGGTACAGGGCACAAGCACTTGGGCCATCCTCCACTGCACTCCCGGGCCACAGCAGGGAGCTGGCCTGGAAGAGGGGCAACCGGGACAGAATCTGGCGCCCCGACCAGGGCTAGAACCCAGTGTGCCGGCACCGCAGGCGGAAGATTAGCCTATTGAGCCGCGGCACCGGCCAAGGTTTTAAACTCTTACGAAGGGGCCAGCACTGTGGCATAGTGGATAATGCCGCTGCCTACAGTGCCAGCATCCCATATGAACACTGGATCAAGTCCCGGCTGCTCCACTTCTGACCCAGCTCTCTGCTATGGCCTGGAAAATCAGTGGAAGATGGCCAAAGTCCTTGGGCCCATGCACCCCCATGGGAGACCCAGAAGTTTCAGGCTCTTGGCTTCGGATCTGCCCAGCCCTTGCCATTGCGGCCATTTGGGGAGTGAACCAGCAGATGGAAGATCTTTCTCTCTCTGCCTCTCTGTAACTCTGCCTTTCAAATAAAATAAGTAATAAACACATACATAAATAAAATAACTTTTATGGAATCAAATATATTAATGCATCACAGTAGGGTTTCTGCCTCTGACGTCTCACTTAAGTATTATTTTTTATTAAAAATTTTAAAAGGTAATATTAAAAAAGTGCATCTTCTCCAAAGTCCCAAAGTAACCCTACCCTGATCAAAAACAGCCTCTTACATCTGTGTCGACCCACTGACGGACGTCCATGGGTGCAGCTGTCATGTCATCTATTTTGTAAACAATGTTGGTTGGTGCCTTCTCCGCATGTCTGATTATCCCCACGATGGTGACCTAGGTTAGGAGAAAAAAAAACAACTTTATCTTTCAAGAAACCAAAGCAGCACATATGCATTTTTAAATTAAGTCATTTCATTCTTTATATGATCGACTCTTACACAAATTCTTTCACATACCTGTGAAATCTCAACATTCCCAATTTTGAACACTTCATCGGCCAGAGTGGCAGAAAGCAGCTGGGATATGGTACAGGGCACAATGTGCTGGGCTCGGGCTCTCTGCAAAGCAACGTGTGCATAAATTCAACTAAAAGTATAGTGATGACCACGCATTTAACACCTGCCACCTGCCAAACACATTAAATAAATTGGAACATTAAACTTTCTCTAAAAAAATTTAAACAATTTACTTTCATTTTATTTGGAAAGCAAATAAAGAACTTGAGAAAGAATCTTCCGTCCACTGACTCACTCCCCAAATGCCTGCAATAAGCAGAGCTGGGCTGGGCCAAGGCCAGGAGCCAGGACCTTGAACCAGGTTTCCCTCATTGGTGGTAGGGACCCAAGTCATCCGGGCCATCATCCGCTGCCTCCAGGGTACACATTAGCAGGAAGCTGATACAGAAGTAGAGTCAAGACTTACACACAGGCACGAGGACAGGATGCAGGCGCCCTAGGCAGTATCATCACTGCTACCCCAAATGTCCACCCTGGACACTGAATCACAGGGATCACATAGCTCACAAATGCCACATCTGAGAATTCAAACCTGGGTTGTTCTGACCTCAAAGCTCCCACGGAACAGGTAAGTTGGAGCCACAGGGAGGACTCAAGAAAATGAGGTCAGCGGGGCGCCCAATCCGGAAGAGCCGCTGCCAGAACAGACCTTAACAGAAACCCCAGCTTGGAGGTGAAGGCAGGCTGGAGGTGGCAGCCGGTCACTGAGGAGATGGCACTGGGAAGGGTTTGAGAAATGGCCGGCAGAAGTAACGCTTTGGAACTGGTCTAGATCTCATAATGAAAACCTAACAGAAAGTTGGAAGTACAGTTTCCTTCAGGGCAGAGTGTGGCCATCAGAAGGAGCCCCTGATGCTAATGGGTTAGGAGCCTGGCCGCAGTGGACACTCAGTGAGGAGGGACAGCGTGGGGTGAAGAGTGTCTAGTGAGGACACACGAGTCACACCCTAGAGCAACCTGACAACAGTGTAAACCCTCATTTTTGTCTACCGCTGCCAAGGGAACGACGGGACGACAAAGATGAAGCAGGTGGGAAAGGATTTGCCTTCAACACACCAACCAAGGGAGGTACAAATCCAAACATAAACCTCATCTTTTCTTTTTTTAGCATTATTTATTTGAAAAGCAGAATTACAGAGAGGGAGACAGAGAAAGAGGTTTTCCATCAGCTGGTTCACTCCCCAAATGACCACAATGGCAGAGCAAGGCTGATCCAAAGCCTGGAGCCAGGAGCTTCTTCCAGTCTCCCATGTGGTTGCAGGGACCCAGGCACTTGGGCCCTTCTACTGCTTTCCCAGGCCACAGCAGGGAGCTGGCTAGGAAGTGCAGCACCCAGACTCGAACCAGTGCCCATATGGGAGGCAGATGCCGCAGGCGGAAGCTTAACCTTTTATGCCACGGCCGGCCCCCAAACCTGATGCACTAGGGTGTGACATGTGCTACATGGCATCTCAGAAAACTGTATTGCCGATTTCAAGAAGAAGGAACGTCAGGGCTGGCCTCTGAAGCATTATGACACTGAGAGAAACAGTGAATAAGGAATGAGCACTAGAGGCTGGATGCAAGGTGCACCCCCACGGTCCCTGAGGGCACATGCGCAGTAACCACAAACACCACTGAGGAGCAAGAGTTCTAGGGGGGGTGTTGCGGTGCAGCATCCGCTACCAGTCACGGCTCAGCCCCGGCTCCTCCACTTTGAATACGGCTCCCTCCTGAAGTGCCTGGGAAGGCGTGGGAAGGCAGTGGAAGATGGCCTAAGTATCTGGGCCTCAGCCATCACCCAACTGGTGTCAATAGCCAGGGCTAGGCCAGGCCGAAGCCAGGAGCCAGGAACTCCATCTGTGTCCCCACCTGGGTGGCAGCACCCTAAGCTCTTGGGCTATCTAGCATCTGCTGCCTCCCAGCATGTATCAGCAGGAAGCTGATCAGAAGCGGAGGAGCTGGCTAGAGCATCTCAGGCAGTGCCACACCACCTGCCCTTCGTGTTTTTTTTTGTTTTTGTTTTTGTTTTTTTTTTTGACAGGCAGAGTGGACAGTGAGAGAGAGAGACAGAAAGGTCTTCCTTTGCCGTTGGTTCACCCTCCAATGGCCGCCGCGGCTGGCGCGCTGCGGCCGGCGCACCGCGCTGATCCGAAGGCAGGAGCCAGGTGCTTCTCCTGGTCTCCCATGGGGTGCAGGGCCCAAGCACCTGGGCCATCCTCCACTGCACTCCCTGGCCACAGCAGAGAGCTGGCCTGGAAGAGGGGCAACCGGGACAGAATCCGGCGCCCCAACCGGGACTAGAACCCGGTGTGCCGGCGCCGCTAGGCGGAGGATTAGCCTAGTGAGCCGCGGCGCCGGCCACCTTCGTGTTCTTTTTAATAATATTCGCTTAAGGGGTCAGCACTGTGGTATAGGATTTGTGCCGCCATCCCATATGGCCACCGGTTCGATTCCCGGCAGCTCCACTTCCGATCCAGCCCTCTGCTGTAGCCTGGGAAAGCAGTGGAAGATGGTCCAGGTCCTTGGGCCCCTGCACCCATGTGAGACCCTGAGGAGGTTCCTGGCTCCAGTTCGACGCAGCTCCGGCCGTTGCGGGCAATTGGGGAGTGAACCAGCGGATGGAAGACCCCTCTCTCTCTCTCTGCGTCTCTTTCTCTGTGTAACTCTGACTTTCAAATAAATAAATCTTAAAAAAAAATAATATCCGCTTAATAACGGGATATTAATCCCAAGCGAGAATGTTTACGGAAAGCGACTGCAAGACGCCGACGACATGCCAAACCGACCCCCAGGAAGGTTCCGAGCGTTCGTGCCCCTAAAACTTAACAGCCACGGGGAGTAACTCCCTAATCAGATCCCGCGTAACACCGCTCCGTCGCCTCCGGCTAGCGCTTCGGGACAGGACAGGACAACACAAGCCCCTTTCAACCTACCGATTTCTTTTCGGCCTGAGAGGGCGTGGGCGACCCGAAGCCGCCCGGCGACTGCGTGTAGCCCCCGGCTCCCCCGTAGCTGGAGCTGCTGAAGGTCTCGTAGGAACCTGGCAGAGAACAGCAGGGGCGTGAGCCCCACGCCGCCGGCCCAGCCCCCGGCACCTGCCGCTGGCCGAGCCCCCAGGACCCCCGACCCCCGACCCCCGACGGCGCCCACCTCCGGCGCCCGCCCCTCCCCCTCCCGCTCGCCTGGGCCCCAGGCGCGCCGTCCCGCGAATCCTGCGACTGTCCCCCTCCGCCGCGTCACCCATCGTTACTATTCCACATCTTGGTCTCGGAAGCCTTCGGAACAGAGGACCAGGAAGTTCCAGTCGAACGGGCTCGCAGAGCACCTCAGAACCGAGTTGCGGCGGCAGCGCGGTGTCTACTTTACTCTGGCGCCACAAACTTCTTCCCGCGAACGACGAAGCCAGTCACCTTCCAGCACGCTTCTCGCTTCAGCCAATCAACACCCACGAACCTTACGCTTTCTCCCATCGTCTCAGGCCAGGCCTCGGAAAACGCGCACTACGGCCCAACTCGCGCCGGAAGCCCCTACGGCCATCTTTGTTATGGGTAGAATTGGAGGCGCGCAAGCGCAAGCCTGGATCTGCGGGATGCTGATAGGACAATAGCTCAGGGAGACAACCAATTGGAGCCGGCGTTTGGATTAGCGGTTAAAAGGCGGTTGGAATGCCCACATGGCAAATCAGAGTGCTTCTGGCGTGGAATCCCGCCTCCGCGCCTGAGTCTGGCTTCCTGCGCGCACTAGGAGGGGCGGGGCCTGTTACTTAACTGGGCACCTGCCGCTCACCTGGGAGACCGGCATTACATTTTTGGCCTCCTGACCGTGGCAGGCAGCTGCTCTTTCTGTGTCTGTTTCTCTTGCTTTCTGCATATCAAAAGATAAAATAAAACTTAAGAAAATACTTTCTTATCCAAGAGCTTGTCTCACTTCCGTCAAGCGCGCTCCTCCTTCCGTCACTTCCTTTGTTCGGTGCCCTCCAGTTCCAGCCAAACTCCTGCCAAGTCACCACGTATGGGACGACGCTTTAAACTAACTCCTGCACGCCTAGCTGTGCCCTCGCAGTCCTAACCCGGCACCTCGTGTGGTTGCTCATTTTTTCCCCGTATAATTAATTATCTTTCTGTAATGCCACTCCTTGGTCCTGATTCTCCCCTACATAAGGAAGCGGCGCCTTTCTACCTTTGATGCCTTCTTTTTTGAAAGCTTTTATTTAATAAATATGAATTTCATAGGTACAGCTTTTGGATTATAGTGGTTCATCCCCCCATACCCGCCCTCCCACCCCCACTCCTTTCCCACCACCTACTCCCTCTCCCATCCCATTCTTCATTAAGATTCATTTTTAATTATCTTTATATACAGAAGATCAACTCTATACTAAATAAAGATTTCAACAATTTGCACCCACACAGACACACAAAGATAAAGTACTGTTTGAAGAATAGTTTTACCATTAATTCTCATAGTACAACACGTTAAGCATAGAGGTCCTACATGGGGGGCAAGTGCACAGTGACTCTTGTTGATTTAACAATTGACACTCTTATTTATGAAGTCAGTGATCACCCGAGGCTCTTGTATGAGCTGCCAAGGCTATGGAAGCCTTCTGAGGTCACAAACTCTGGCATTACTTAGATGGCCATGATCAAAGTGGAAGTTCTCTCTTCCCTATAGAGAAGGGTACCTCCTTCTTTGATGGCCCCTTCTTTCCACCAGGATCTCACAGAAATCTTTCTTTTTTATTTATTTTATTTATTTATTTATTTGTTTATTTTTGACAGGCAGAGTGGACAGTGATAGAGACAGAGAGAAAGGTCTTCCTTTTCCGTTGGTTCACCCTCCAATGGCCGGCGCACTGCGGCTGGCCCACTGCGCTGATCCGATGGCAGGAGCCACGTGCTTCTCCTGGTCTCCCATGGAGTGCAAGACCCAAGCACTTGGGCCATCCTCCACTGCACTCCCTGGTCACAGCAGAGAGCTGGCCTGGAAGAGGGGCAACCAGGACTGGTGCCCCAACCGGGACTAGAACCTGGTGTGCTGGCGCCGCAAGGTAGAGGATTAGCCTATTGAGCCACGGCGCTGGCCAGAAATCTTTCATGTAGATCATTTTTTTGCCACAGTGTCTTGGCTTTCCATGACTGAAATGCTTTCATGGTTTTTTTTAGCCAGAGCCAAATGCCTTAAGGGCTGATTCTGAGGCCAGAGTGCTGTTTAGGGCATTTGTCATTCTATGAGTCTGCTGTGTGGCCTGCTTCCCATGTTGGATCATTCTCTCCTTTTTAATTCTATTATTATTATGATGCCTTTTTAATGTCTAAAGATGTCACCTGTCCTCATCTAGGTCTAATCCCTGGTGTGACAGGGTTGGCTTTAAGTTTAAAATTTTCCCACAGGCCATAGCCTGCCGGGTGGTTATAGGTTATCTTGCTTTGTTGCTTCAGAGCAGAGACTGTTCCTTTGAGAGAAACAAGTTATAGATATCAGTCTGCTCATCTGGCTGTAACTGGCATATTTCTGGCTTTTGTGCTTGCTTGATAATGGCCAAGGCCACCAAAATGTAGTTTCTGCCTTTGAAAACCCCTGGCCACTGCAACTCGGGGCTTTCTTTCCTGGACTTGCTCTGTGAGAGGGCAGTCTCCGCTGGCTAAAAAGACTCCTAATTTGACCTCAAAAGTCTCACTGTGTTTTTAATCTGTGCTCCCCACAACAGTCACCTCAACAGTTCTCCATATTCCTTGGGCTCCCTTCTATAGGGAGTGTCACACATCTGTGACTTCATTGCTCTACTGTCAGACTGTTAGACTTTTTTATTTATTAACATATTTATTGATGCGTCCAGTGTGTTGTGGGTCCTGGGCTGGCCACTAGGATGGACTGATTTGTTTTCTTTTTCTAAGGCTGCAGGCACTGCCTTGAGCATTTTACCGTTAAGAACTCTGTGAGGTATGGAGGTACCATCATTGTCCCCATTCAACAGATGAGGTACGGAGAGGCTAAATGGTTGGAGTCTGCATTCAAACCCAGGCAGGCGGGTTCTTTCTACTTTTGGGGTTACTGTACCTTCAAGAACTTCCTAGAACCAGGTTTCAAACTCAAATGATTAATCTCTGGCAAGAGTATAAAGTGTAGAGGGGTGGGCACTGTGGGTCAGTGGAGACTCAAACAGATATTTGTACACCCATGTTCACAGCAGCATCATTCACAGTAGCCAAAAGGTGGAAGCAACCCAAGTGTCCATGGACAGATGAATGGGCAAGCAAAGTGTGGTGTAGACATGCAACGGAATATTACTAAACCTTAAGTAGGCAGGAAATTCTGATAAGTGCTACAACATGGATGAAACAAAAAATTCTTGCTAACCGAAGTAAGCCAGTCACAAAAGAACAACTATTTTTTTTTTTTTTTGGACAGGCAGAGTGGACAGTGAGAGAGAGAGAGAGAGAGAGAGAGAAAGGTCTTCCTTTGCCGTTGGTTCACCCTCCAGTGGCCGGCGTGGCCAGCGCAGCAGGTGTGCTGTGGCTGGCCCACTGCGCTGATCCGAAGGCAGGAGCCACGTGCTTCTCCTGGTCTCCCATGGAGTGCAGGACCCAAGCACTTGGGCCATCCTCCACTGCACTCCCTGGCCACAGCAGAGAGCTGGCCTGGAAGAGGGGCAACCGGGACAGAATCCGGCGCCCCGACTGGGACTAGAACCTGGTGTGCCGGCGCCGCAAGGTGGAGGATTAGCCTATTGAGCCGCAGCGCTGGCCTATTTTGTTTTTAAAAACATGTATTTTTTTTATTTGAGAGTCACACAGAAAGAGATCTGTGACTGGTTCACTCCTCCCAAGACCCACAATAACCAAGATCTCCCATGTGGGTACAGGGTGCACATTAGCAGGAGGCCATAATGGAGAGTGGAGCTGGGAGCTGACGCCAGGCACTCTGATTCGGGGTGTGGGTGTCCTAAGTGATGTCCTAACTGCTGTGCCAGACACAAGGCCCTATCTATTGTTTGATTGCATTTCTCTGAGGGACCCCGAGTACTGAACTCCATGGAGACAGAACAGTGCTTGCCAGGCACTCAGGCAGGAGGAATGGGAGTTAGTGCTTAAGGAGTACAGAGATTCTGTTTGGGGAGGTGAAAATTCTGGAGGTGGGTAGTAGTGATGGTTGCACAACAAAGTGAATGTATTTAATGCCACTGAACTGTGCATTTCCAATGATTAAAGTGGTAAATTTCATGTGTATTTTAGTGCAATTAAAAATATTTTAAATATAAAGATTTATTTACTTGAAAGGCAGAGTTACAGAGAGGCAAAGGCAAAGAGAGGTCGTCCATCTGCTCGTTCATTCCCCCAGATGGCCACAATGGCTGGAAGTGGGCCGATCCAAAGCCAGGAGCCAGGAGCTTCTTCCAGGTCTCCCATGCAGGTGCAGGGGTCCAAGAACTTGGGCCATCTTCTGCTGTTTCCCAGGCCATAGAAGAGAGCTGAATTGGAAGTGGAGCAGCTGGGACCCAAACTGGCCACCCACATGGGATGCCAGCACTGCAGGGACTAGCTTTACCCACTACACCACAGCAATGGCCCTGAATTTAAAAATTGAAAGATAAGGCCGGCGCCGTGGCTCAATAGGCTAATCCTCCACCTTGCGGCGCCGGCACACCGGGTTCTAGTCCCGGTCGGGGCGCCGGATTCTGTCCCGGTTGCCCCTCTTCCAGGCCAGCTCTCTGCTATGGCCAGGGAGTGCAGTGGAGGATGGCCCAGGTGCTTGGGCCCTGCACCCCATGGGAGACCAGGAAAAGCACCTGGATCCTGGCTCCTGCCATCGGATCAGCGCGGTGCGCCGGCTGCAGCGGCGGCCATTGGAGGGTGAACCAACGGCGAAGGAAGACCTTTCTCTCTCTCTCTCTCTCTCTCTCTCTCACTGTCCACTCTGCCTGTCAAAAATAAAAAAAAAAAAAATTGAAAGATAAAATAGAAAGCATCTCAATCTGGTGTGTATTGTGTATCATGTGCCAGATACATGCATCAGTTATCCTAAGTGCTTAAGGTGTAATATTGACCAATGCTTTTATTTTTTAAAGATTTATTTTGCATTTATTTATGCATTTGAAATGCAGGAGAGTGAAAAGAGAGAAAGAGAGAGATTGATTTTCTATATTCTGGTTCACTCTCCCAATGGCTGCTACAGCTGGGTAACCTGTTGTGCCACAATGCCAGCCCCTCTCCCAATACTTTTGACCTACCACTTTATTTTTTTAATTTATTTATTTTAAAGATTTATTTATTATTTGAAAGACAGAGTTACAGAAGGCAAAGTCAGAGGCAGAGAGAGAGAGGTCTTCCGTCCGCTGTTTCACTTCCCAAAAGGCCACAGCAGCCAGAGCTGCGCCAATCTGAAGCCAGGAGCCAGGAGATTTTTCCGGGTCTCCTATGTGGGTGCAGGGGTCCAAGGACTTGGGCCATCTTCCACTGCTTTCCCAGGCCACTGCAGAGAGCCAGATTGGAAGTGGAGGAGGCGGATCTCGAACCCACACCCATTTGGGATGTCGGCACTGCAGGCAGCGGCCTTACCTGCTATGCCACAGCACTGGCCCTCGACCTACCATTTTAACTAGTAAGATCATTTTGCCTCCATTTTACAAATATTTTAATCAGAACTGTCAAAACATTGATGAATTTTCATTTAGATATAGTTCTCTGCCCATTTTTCTGTACTATGCTAATTAGCCATTTCAAATTTTCCTCATTTTTAATTTTGTTGAGATCATTTTTAGGTAGATTTTTTTTTAAGATTTATTTTTATTTATTTGGAAGGCTGAATTATAGAGCAGAGGCAGAGAGAGAGAGAGAGAGAGAGAGAGAGAGAGAGAGAGAGAGAAATGGAGTTCTTCCATCTGCTGGTTCACTCCCCAAATGGCTGCAACAGCCAGAGCTGAGCTGATCCGAAACCAGGAGCCAGGAGCTTCTTCCAGGTCTCCCATGGGGGTGCAGGGGCCCAAGGACTTGAGCCATCTTCCGCTGCTTCCCCAGGCCATAGCACAGAGTCGGATCAGAAGTGGAGCAGCCGGGACTTGAACTGGAGCTCATATGGGATGCCAACACTGCTGGTGGCTTTACTTGCTACACCACAGCTCCGGCCCCAGGTAGATTAATTCTTTCCTGGAAAAACTTTACAATGAGGATTTGGTTCAGCATTGAAATTTGTTCCAGACACATCTTACTGAGCTTTCACATCTGCCTCTGTAGTTTCATGAGTGCTCATTATTTCCAGCAAGTGAAGCTTATTTTGGGGTTAGTTTCTGTAATTCTGCATGCTATGCAAACACGTAATTTTCCATTTTTTTCTTTTTTGTGTAAGATAATTTTACTGAGTAGAATCTTGGCCATTTTCAGTTTTATATTGTACTGATTATTTCTACCAAAAAGAATCATTGTGAATTAGATAATATTATCAGTGAGAACATAGACACTTTTTAAAAAGTTATTTATTCCTTTGTTTGTTTATTTATTTGAAAGCCAGAGTTTCAGACAGGGAGGGAGAGACAGAGACAGAGAGAGATACTCTGTCCACAGGGTCACTCCTCAGATGGCTGTGACCACCAAGAAAGGCAGGGCAGGCAAAAGCCAGGTGTTTCATCTGGGTCTCCCATGTGAGTGGCAGGAACCCAACACTTGGGCTGTATTGTGCTGCTTTTCCCAGGCCATGAGCAGAGAGCTGAACTGGAAGGAGAGCAGAGACAATTGTAAATGCTTACTTTAAATTTATTTTCATCTAGTTGAAAGCCAGAGCAACACATACACAGACAGATCTTCTATCCACTGGTTTGCTCCCCAAATGCCCACAACAGCCAGGACTGGGCCAGGCTGAAGCCAGGAACTCAGAACGCGATCCAACTTTCCCTTGAAGGCGGCAGAGATCTGGGTACCTTGAGCCACCACCTACTGCTTTCCGGAGTGCGCATCAGCAGGAAGCCGGATCAGAAGTGGAAGAACTGGGCTTTGCACCAGGCACTCAGATATGGGATGTGGGACTTGCAAACAGCAGCTTAACCGGCTGTGCCACAACACCTGCGACCTCACAGATACTTTTACATGTGGAGAACATTCACAGCCATGTGTGTAAGGCTCAATTTGTTAAATCTGATTTTAAGAAAACTTGAAATCAACCCTTTGAAAATTAAACACCTTATAAGCAAAATCACATATCCTTAAAATTTTAAACTGCAATTAAGTTTTAATATGGCTGATTCTTATGAATAATTCAAATATCTTAAAGAGCAGACGAAGCACGGAGGAAACATAAGGGTTCCTTGTGAAGTTAGTAAAGTGCCAGCTTTCGGCCGCTCACTTGCACAGCGTCCTCCAAGGCCCCATCTTTTCTCTATACAGCCCTTTGAGGGCATTTTGGTTAATGACAGACCTCACATACAACGGTGATCCTGGGGCGGGCGCTGTGGCACAGTAGATTAACACCCTGGCCTGGAGTGCCGGCATCCCATATGGGTGCTGGTTCAAGACCCGGCTGCTCCACTTCTGATCCAGCTCTCTGCTGTGGCCTGGGAAAGCAGTAGAGGATGGCCCAAGTGCTTGGGGCCCTGCACTGCAGAAGAAGCTCCTGCTTTCTGGCTTCGGATCGGCGCAGCTCTAGCCGTTGCTGGAGAGTGAACCAGCAGATGGAAGACCTCTATCTCTCTCTCTCTGCCTCTCCTCTCTCTGTGTAACTCTGACTTTCAAATAAATAAATAAATGAATCTCTTTTTTAAGATTTTATTTATTTATTTGAGAGGTAGAGTTATAGACAGTGAGAGGGAGATACAGAGAGAAAGATCTTCCGTCTGTTGGTTCACTCCCCAGATGGCTGCAACAGCTGGAGCTGTGTCAATCCGAAGTCAGGAGCCAGGTGTTTCTTCCCAGTCTCCCATGTGGGTGCAGGGGCCCAAGCACTTGGGCCATCTTCTGCTGCTCTCCCAGGCCATAGCAGAGAGCTGGATTGCAAGAGGAGCAGCCAGGACTAGAACCAACGCCCATATGGGATACCAGTGCCACAGGCGGAGGATTAACCTATTGTACCACGGTGCCAGCCCCATAAATAAATCTTTGAAAAAAAAAAGAAAGAAAGAAAGAAAGAAAAATTGCTGGTTCCTTGCTTCAGGCTTAGCCCAGTCCTGGCCATTTCAGAAGTGAACCAGCAGATAGGAACACACACACTGTCTATCTATCTGCCTGTCTCTCTGTGTGTGTATATTTCTCCCAAAGAAATAAATTTGAAAAAAAATTTTAGGTGCAACACAAAATACTTGATAATGATAATAGACAACTATGTTACTGGTTTATGTATTTTCCAGCATATATTTTTATCACTCTTTTAGAGAATACTCCCTGTACTTATTAAAAAAAAAAAAAAGTTTACTGTGTGGGCCGGAGCTGTGGCACAGTAGGCTAAGCCTCTGCCCGTAGCACCAGCATCCCATTTGGGTGCCAGTTCATGTCCTGGCTGCTCCTCTTTTGATCCCGCTCCCTGCTAATGGCCTGGGAGAGCAGTGGAAGATGGCCCGAGTGCTTGGGCCCCTGCACCCACGTGGGAGACTCAGAGGAAGCTCCTGGCTCCTGACTTTGGATCAGCCTGGCTTTGGCCATGGTGGCCATTTGGGGAGTGAACCAGCAGATGGAAGACCTCTCTCTCTGTCTCTCCCTCTCTCCGTCTGTAACTCTGCCTCTCAAATAAATAAATAAAATCTTTTAAAAGAAAGTTTACTGTGAAACTGTATCCTGTGCAGTGGCCTCCTTAGTGTTGGTCAAGTCTCTTGATTGCACATTGAGCAGTTGATCCATTTGTACATTTGTGTATATGTTCTGTGATGTTTGCACAACCATGAAATGGCCTAGTGACACACCACTTCTTTTAAAAAAGATTTATTTATTTGAAAAGCAGAGTTACAGAGAGAGAGAGAGAGAGAGAGAGAGAGATAGGGAGGCAGAGGCAGAGAGAGAGATGTCTTCCATCTGCTGGTTCACTCCCCAGATGGCCACAATGGCTGGAGCTGCGCTGATCTGAAGCCAGGAGCTAGGAGCCTCTTCCAGGTCTCCCACACGGGTGCAGGGGTCCAAGCACTTGGGCCATCTTCTACTGATTTCCCAGGCCACAGCAGAGAGCTGGATCGGAAGTGAAGCAGCTGGGATCTGAATTGGCTGCCCACATGGGATGCTGGCGCTGTAGGCGGAGGCTTTGCCTAATATGCCACAGGGCCAGCTTCCCCTCTGCCCCACTTCCAATTCCAACTTTGTGCTTGTGCGCATTCTGGGAGGCAGCAAGTGACGGCTTAAGTACTTGCATCTCTGCCCACTGCGTGGGAGACATGGGTAGAATTGCACACTCCTGGAGCTGGCGCTGTGGCATAGCGGGTAAAGCTGTCACCTGCAGCACCGACATCCCATATGGGCGCTGGTTTGAGTCCCGGCTGCTCCTCTTCCTATCCAGCTCTCTGCTATGGCCTGAGACAGCAGTAGAAGATGGCCCAGGTTCTTGGGCCCCTACACTTGCATGGGAGACCTGGAAGAAGCTCTTGGCTCCTGGCTTTGGATGGGCCCAGTTCCGGCCGTTGTGGCCATCCAAGGAGTAAACCAGCAGATGGAAGACCTCTCTTTCTCTCTTCCTCCCCCTCTGCTTCTCTGTAACTCTGCCTTTCAAACAAATAAATAAATTAAAAAAAAAAAAAAAAGAGTTGCACAGTCCTGGCCCAGCCCTGGCTGTTGCGGATGTCTGGGGAGCAAACCAGCAGAAGGAAGATCTCTTTCTGCATTTCAAGATAAGTAAACTAAATCAAACATTACATTAAATTAAAAAGTTTAACATAGCCTGTTAGAGTCACGTGTGTGTTTCTATTACTCTTTATCTCTGGAATTTTCTGTTTGGAATGTCACCATGAGCTCATGACCTTTCACAGATTCAGCCTGTCCCAGTAACTGACAATAACAATACTAAAACACTTTTTTTGTTAAAAAAAAGTTTATTTATTTAAAGATTTACTCATTTATTTGAGAGGCAGAGTTACAGAGAGAGACACACACATACACACTGAGAGAGAGAGAGGGAAAGAGAGAGAGAGAGCAGGGAGAGACAGATAGATCTTGTATCTGCTAATTCACTCCCCAAAATGGCTGCGAAAACCAGGACTGGGCCAGGCTGAAGCCAGGAGCCAGGAGCTCCATCTGGTCTCTCGTGGGTGGCAGGGGCCCAGGCACTCAGGCCTCATCTCCTGCCTTCCCAGTCACGTTAACAGGGAGCCGCCCTGGAAGTGTAGTCAGGACCCGAACCAGAGCTCTAGTATGGCATGTGATACAGTGGCAGCTGAACCTGCCAAGCCACAACGCTGGCCCCAATGTGCAAATACTTCTTTTATTACAGATCTATGTATCCTTTGCCTGAAATGCTTAGGACTAAAAGTATTTCAGATATCAATTTTTTAAAATTTTAGAATATTTGCATATATATAAAGAGATATCTTGCGGATGAGACCCAGGTCTAAATACTAAATTTGGGGCCGGTGCCATGGCTCACTTGGTTAATCTTCCGTCTGCGGCACCGGCATCCCATATGGGCGCCAGGTTCTAGTCCTGGCTGCTCCTCTTCCAGTCCAGTGGTCTGCTGTGGCCCGGGAGTGCAGTGGAGGATGGCCCTGCACCCGCATGGGAGACCAGGAGAAGCACCTGGCTCCTGGCTTTGGATCTGCGCAGAGCCGGCTGTAGCAGCCATTTGGGGAGTGAACCAACGGAAGGAAGACCTTTCTCTCTGTCTCTCTCTCACTGTCTATAACTCTACCTGTCAAATAAAAATAAATAAATAAATAAATAAATAAATACTAAGTTCATTTATGCTCCCTATACATCTTCTGCTTATCCACTGAAGGAATTCATAGAATAGTTGTAATGATTTTGTGCGTGAAGCATTAGTTTCACGGTGTGCAGTTTCCTGTTTGGGGCATCGTGGCGTTTAGCTGCTGGAGTTCTGATTTTGGGGTCACAGATGCTCGGCCTGTGCTGACACTACAGTAGCCCCCTCTTGGTCACTGCTGCTTCCTTTGTCCCAGCAGCGCTGCTGGAGTTCTTTGAAGTCCCCTGGTTTTATGGCAATGAAATGTGTCCCAGTCCCATCCACCTGACTTCTCCCTGCACCGAGTCGTGGACCTGCCGCCTTCCCTCGAGTGCAGACCGACACACATGAGACTGGCAGCGACTGTCACTGGCAGAACACGGCTGCTGCTGAGACCCCCTTTCTGGCGACTATTTTTTAAGGTTAGGAGTTTCCAATTTCATATAGCATGTCACACACAGACACACAGAGACACACACCCTGATACACAGGTAAGGAAACCGAGCTCTCCAGCCTTTTCCACATCACACCAGCAGGTGACAACAAACACACAAGGCGGCAGGGGACGAGGTGCAGGGTCCCCACTCGCCCGCCTGGCTGGCCCAGGACTTCCCAGCAGGGGGCCCTGTAACACAGCAGATGAAGCCGGGCTTGGGACACCCGCATCCCCTGTGGGAAGGCTGGTTCCGGTCCCCTGCAGTGCACTTCCGATCCAGCTGCCTGTTAATGGATCTGGGAAGCAGCAGACAAAAGCTTCCTGCGTGGAGGATGAGCAACGTTGACCAGAGAGCCTCCATTTTGAAATTTGAAATGGAGTAGCTCTGGCTAAGCCCAATAACATCGGAGAAGGACTTAGAGCCATCGAATGACCTCAGGGAAATATCAGACTACATGAATTTAAGGATGAAGAGACAGCTCCACTCAAATTGGCTGATAAAACAGGAAGAGGTGACCCTGTCCGACAGTGGGCGGCTGCCACGCTGCGCTCTGTCCAGTCACTGCGAGCAAGTCAGTCTGGAGGGACCGCGACCTACAGGAGCTCGACACCCAGAGCACCCCCGCAACAGCCCCTTCCGTCCCTCCCCTCCGCCTCGCAGGGTGTGAGTGATGTGCATTGCTGACTGACCTCGCACATTTGCTGTGAGTGATTTGTTTGTGTGTGCTTGACTAATCAATCTGACATTGCGGAAAGACACAGAAGTGAGCGGCTGTCTCGCATCTTGTGCTCAGATACTCACGTCCTTGAGTCCCGGCCGCCCACGTGGGAGACTCGGTTGGAGTTCCTGGCTCTTGGCTTCAGCCTTGCCCAGGCCCAGCTGTTGTGGTTTTCTGGAGGATGAACTAGCAGGTGGAATATTTCTCTCTCTCTCTCTCTCTCTCTCTCTCTCATTCTGCTTTTCAAATAAGTAAATCTTTAAAATAAAATAAAGCAATAAAATGGAATGTCCTGTGTCCTGGCAACACCCTCCAGCCTGTGTTCCTTCCCAGCCATATCCAGATGACAGAGGTGGTGGCCTCCGGATGATACCTCATTGCTGCTATAACCTTGAGTGCTGCACTGAGCTGTCAGCTAGCTCACAGAATGAGTAAAGACAGGGGCTGGGCCTGACCTCAGCTCCACGTGACCCCTGAGTCCAACTCTTACCCACGACACTTGCTCTTTTCCTGAGTATCTTTTTTGCCACATCTGCCATGGCACTTTAAAAATATAGAATGACATTGTTCGGGGCCAGCGCTGTAGAGCAGTGGGTTAAAGCCCCGGTCTGCAGAGCCGACATCCCACATGAGCACCGGTTTGAGTCCCGGCTGCTCCACTTCTGATCCAGCTCTCCTGGGAAAGCAGTGGAAGATGACCCAAGTGCTTGGGCCCCTGCACCCATGTGGGAGACCTGGAAGAAGGTCCTGGCTCCTGGCTTTGGATTGGCCCAGTTCTAGCTGTTGTGGCCATTTGGAAGTGAACTAGCAGATAGAAGACCTCTCTCTCTCTCTCTCTCTCTCTAACTCTGCCTCTCAAGTAAATAAATCTTTTTTTAAAAGTCAACCTTCAGGAGAAGCCCCACTTAAAGAAGACCCAAATACATTGTATATTTGAGGCCTCCCGGGTTCCATCATTAGCTAGTTTTCCTTTGGACCACTCACTGCTGCTGCAAAGGGGAAAATCCGATCATCATTCTCTGATCATGGCTTCTGCCATGGCTTCTTTGACTCCCCATGACCTCTGGGGGAAAGCTCAAGGCCCCGTAAGTGACATCCAAGCTGGGCGCCATCACAGGTATAATTTTACATTTATTGCATGCATCTGCCTAAAGCCTGTCTCTTTCACTACACTGCAGACCACTGCCGTCTGTCATTGCGTCACCTGCACCTGCCACAGTTCTTGGCACACAGAAGCTACTTAAACACTTGTTAACTGAGGGAATGTGTGCACACAATAGAGCCGTGTGTCCTTGCCTGGGAGTGCCTGGGCTGGGTGTCAGCATTCATGGGTTCTACCCTCCCCCATTCTTGACTGTGGACTGAGCCCTCCATGGACTTGACCCTCAGGGCAACTGTGCGACCTGGCTTCTCGGAGGCCCCGAGGCCGGGAATGGGCAAAGGTCACTGACACCACCTGCCCACTCCCGGATGGCTTCAATGGCTTCGCTTCCGCAGTGTTTGTTTTACAGGCACTGTGAGGTTTCAGGACCCAAAGGCCTACCACAAGCGTGTGAAGAATGCTCGCCTCTTGTCAGCTTTGCATGCCTTTCTCTCCGGAGAGGAGATTCTTCTGGAAACTACAGTCGCCAGCAGCGAGATGAATGCTTTGGCTGATTTTGAAGAGGAGCTGCTTTGTATTCCAGAAGGCAAACCAGTCAGATTTCTCTGCTCACTCACCTGTCCCAGAAAACCCAGCACAGGCACGCTCGGCTGCTCCAGCCTGGCCAGGCAGAAGCCACAACCGCGGAGGTGGCAGGTCCCCGGCCGAGGGCAGAGTGGAGGTTGAAGTTGGGCAGATGGGTGGAAGAGTGGCTCCCAGGTGCCCCCAGCTCACTCGCTCTCGCTCCCTTTTAAGCTCTGTTGTTGCCAACTCAACTACCCTAGGGGGCGCTGGCAGCCCTACACACGTCCACTGCCCTCCTTCCTGCCCTGACCCAGGAGCCCCCTCAAGGTGCCCTTGACACTTCCGCAGGGCTCAGGTGCAAGGACAGCCAGGCGGCTTTGTCTGAGTGAAGTTGGCAGAAGCTGGTCCTGAGCCCTCGGCCCTGGGCCCCACGGGGAGGTTGTGATGCCCTCCTTGTCCTTGCAATGACCCCTGGCCCGGCACAGGGATACAGCTTTAGGCAGTCCCGGCGGGCCGAGGTTTGGCTCTGGGGGGCTTTGCCAGGCCGAACCTTGCTGCCTCCTGGTGTAACGTCCACCTCTCCTGCTGGATGCGGCTCCATGAAAGAGAGCTTTGCATTGCTCAGCTCGGGTGCCCAGGCATGAGCACTAAGACACGGGTCCCCAGGCATAAGCACTAAGACATCAAATATTTATTATTTCAGATGTTTATTTCTTATTTAAATTACAGAGAGAGGTGGGGAGATCATCCATCCGCTGGTTCACTTCCCAAATACCTACAACAGATAGGGCTAGGCCAGGAGACCACAGCCAGAAGTCTGGAGCCTCATTCGGATCTCCATGTGGGTATCAGGGATAGTCACCTTCCGCCTCCAGGATGAATTATTAGGAAGCTTGATCCGAAGCGAAGGAGCCAGGGCTTGAACCGGCACTCCAGCTCGGAGTCGGGCATCCCCGGAGGCAGCTTGAGCCGCTGCACCACAGTACCTACTCCCGGCAAATATTTATTGAGTCCGAGTCCATGCTGGAGGGCTTCCTGTCTGAGACGCTTTGGAAACACAGCTCAGGCTGGGCCAGTCCAGCCCCTCTTCCCCAACCTCCCCCTCTAGGAGGCCCAGAGACCAAAGCCTGGAGGTAGCTGTCTTCAAGAAGCTGCGAGCTTCCACTTATCACATCCTTCTCTGATGGAAGAACTCTCAGATACCCACTCAGGACAGAGAGAGAGAGAGAGAGAGAGAGAGAGAGAGAGAGAGAGAGAAACAGGGGTGCGCACTGGGCTTTGTGGTTAAGAAGCCTGTGTCCCTCTCATATCAGAGTGCCTGGCTCCTGACTCCAGGTGTTACCGGAGAATGGCAGGGTCCTTGTCTTCGCACAAGAAAGAATTCAGGCGTGAGACAGAGAGTAGTGGAAAGCAAAATAACAAGGTTTATTAGGGTAGGGACATCTGCAAGAATGGATGGGCACCTCTCCAGACAGGACCTGAGAGAGAGTGCCCAGTTGCTCAGACTTGGGGGGGAGGGGGGCGAGGTTACATGGTTGAGTGGAGAGATTACACCTGGGCAGGCCAGGCGGGCGGTCAGCAGAGAGGTAGAGGGCTGAGCATGCAGTCCGGTTGAGGCCGAGGGGGTTTAAGGAGATGGGTCTCTGTCTTCACACATCTCCTCCTGAACAAAGGATTTTATGGCTGTAAATATTAAGAAGCTCCTATCTGAGTTTTCCCTTGAAGGTATCAGACAGGAGGAAGCCTAGCTGGCGCCATCCAGGGTTCAGAGGAAGGGTGAGCAGGACCCCCTAGAGAATGGGGATCCGGAGCAGGGTGTTTGAAATGCAGATACTGGGCTGCATCTGGGAGATTGTGGAAGATTTGTCAGGCAGAAGGGGCGGGGACCTCCACCTGGCAGGTTATCAGGTAGAAGGGGGCAGGGCAGAATGCGAATGCCAGGCTGTCCCTGAAACATTATCGGGATGACTTTGAGATGTAGATGCATATGCTGGATATAAATGTCTTCTCTTTATGCCTGTCATACACACATAAGCTCATGTCTAACTTCCTACCTAACACAGGTTCCTGTGGATGCAAACCCTTGGAGGCAGTGGTGACGGTGTGAGTAGTTTTGGTTCCTGCCCCCTGGGTTGAGTTCCTGGCTTCTGGCTAAGGCCTTAGTCTAGCCCTAACCATTGTAGGCATTAGGGGAGGGAACCAGTGGATGGGAATAAAGTATCTCTCTGTCTTTCTCTGTGTGTCATTTTTAGACTAAAATAATGAAATTATTTATTATAATAAACAATAAAATAAAAATAAATAATGAAAATAGCAAGACCAGAAACTACCCAACTGATTACCCAGCCAGTCTTTTATTTCCTCTGTTAGAGTCGACTGCCCGAAAAACGTCACCAAGAGACATCTCTTATGCAAACAGCAAGGGGAAGCTTTATTGATTATCCAGCATGCTGGGGCTGTCTGACCATACATGAACAGAGCAGCCCCGAATAACCAAAGGTTAGGGTTTATAAAGGCAAAAACCGCAAAACCGGGAAGGGGAAGAGAATACACGGTTGTTAAGCGGTTGCTAAAGTCTTACAATCAGCAATTATGATCTTAAGACATAGACAAATCACATCTTCATTATTAGCCCAGGTAACCCAGGTGTAACCTTTCTACTTTTAAGCTTGAGCAATCATGCTAGGGGGTTTTTGTGTGTTGCCAAGGGTGATGTAGTGCACTGCTATTGTCCGACTATTTGAGATCATAGTTTCGGACCAGAGTCTCACGGTGGGGGGGTGCTTTCCCAGAATGCAGTCTCAAGTGCTCCAAAATGGAGTCCCTACTGCCAAGGTGCTACTCTGTCTTATTTTTTTTACAGCTGTACCAGCAAGGTTTAAACCTGTAAGCTTAAGCTTAACTTTTTACACCTGCACATATATAATTTTAACTCTTCACCTCTCTGCTTCTAATAACTCGTTCCCTAGTATAGGCTTCTTGCTGTTTTTTTCTGAAAATCCATCTTCACTCAGCCAGTGTAATCTTTCTTTTCTCTCCTTCCTCCCCCTGCTTTCCTCAATTCCTTCCTTCCTTCTTTCTCTCTCTCCCTCTCTCTCCCCCCACCCTTCCCCCATCTTACCAGGCTTAGTTCACTGTCCTTCCCTTGTGTCCAACCCTGTGTAGTAGCCACAGCTGGGTCCTCTGCACGGGGACCCTGGCGTGGGTCTTTACAAGATGACCTGTGACTTCCGGATGTGGAGGTGTGGTGAACACAGTCTCTTTCCAGAGGGCAGGGCCAGATTACCGTGGCACGTGCGGAGGGTGACCTTGGCGAAGCAGCCCCTGGCTGAGACGCAGCAGCATCAATGCCAGCCAACAGCACCAGCTTCTGGGGGCAGAGGCCGCGAGGACGCCAGCGCCCCTGCGTGTGGGGCTGAGGCAGAGCAGGACAGGGCTCCAGCATCCGGTCACCTTGCAAGGCCCTGAGTGGGGCTTGCCGGTCTAGCTCCCCAGTAGCCTCTCCACACAGGCACAATGGACAGCCTGGCCAGGCCGATGGCCCCTTGGAAGGCAGTGGCCACCTCCTCGGAGCACTTCGCACTCGGGTTGACATGACCACTGTGGTCCCCGACGGCAACCAATGCCTTGAACCTGGGCCCTGGCCAGCCAGCTGCTGCGTTTACACTGTCACAAACTTCAAAACCTCTTCCTTCAGGGATGCCACCAGGAAAAAGTCAATGATCTCAGACTCTCTGATGTCAGGGAGAAGTGAGAGATCTCCGGGGACTTGATCGTCATGTCCTTGACCCGGCGGCCCAGCTTGGTGACAGAGGAGCCACTCTGGCCTCAGCCCAGCCCTGACCCTGACCATGAGTCCTGCCCTGGATGCCCCTGGCGAAGCCTCTGCAGAAGTGGCCGCAGTCTCCCGTTCCATGGCCGCCCAGCATCCTGCTGCACCTGTGTCATCCGCCATTTGGTGTTCTCTCAGAGGGGAAGCCAGTGTAACCTTTCTGAAGGGCGAGTTGGGTTGACCTCAGCCCTGATTGAGACTCCTCCACGGCTCCCCACAGCTCTCAGCTCAAACAAGTGAGTCTGGCCTGGCTCCAGCCTGCTTTCCGGCTTCAGGACGCCAAGCCCGACGCAGGCGGTTCCAGCATCTCTGTCTTGGTGGTGTTGCTCCTTTGCTTGGGACACCCTCCTTCTCCTCCTTTCCCCTTCTCCTGCTAATCCTACTCCTAGATCAAGAGTCAGCCGAGGGCAGCCTGCAGTGCCGGCATCCCATATGGGCGCTGGTTTGAGTCCTGGCTGCTCCTCTTCCGATCCAGCTCTCTGCTGTGGCCTGGGAAAGCAGTAGAAGATGGCCCAAGTCCTTGGGTCCCTGCACCACATGGAGACCTGGAAGAAACTCCTGGCTCCTGGCTCCAGTCATTGCACCCATCTGGGGAGTGAACCAGTGGATGGAAGGCCTCTCTCTCTCTCTCTCTCTCTCTGCCTCTGCCTCTCTGTAATTCTGCCTTTCAAATAAATAAATAAATAAATAAATCTTTTAAAAAAAAGAGATTCAGTTGAGGAGCAACCATACCTTATGTGCCTCACCACGCAAAGCCACAGAAAGGACACACGACCACCTGAGACGTCTTTTTGCCAAAAAATATCAGACCTGAACGTTATCAAACCCCCAGGTGTATAGGAAATATGGAGCACAAGGAACAAGTTCAGCAACCAGCCAACTCCCCCACAACGTGGGAAATTCATCAAATAACTCAGTTCCTTTGACAGAGAATTAGGAAATGAAACAAGTGGCAGGTTAAGAGAGGTTTGAGAGATACGCTAACCACGGCCAGCAAGTATATATATCAAGGTCACGTCACTAACCGTCAGGGAAATGCAAGTCGAAACCACGCTGAGATGGCGTTAAGCTCAGTTGGGATGACTGTAATAAAAAAAAGATTAGAAACAACAGCAGCTAATGCTGGCAAGGATGTGGAGAAAGAGAAACTCTCGCCTACTGTTGTGATGGATGCAAATTAGAGCAGCCAGCATGGAACACGTAGGGAAGTTCCTCACAAAGCCTAAACATGACCCAAAAGCTGGGGTGTGGGTGCACGTTAGCAGGAAGGCGACCGGCCCTCCTGTGTGCCACACAGCACTCCTCACGGTAGCCAAGGTAGGAACCGACCGCGGTGCCCACTGGGGGATGAGGCACGAAGGAAACGTGCCGTAGATTCACAGCAGGATCTTACTCCGTCATGAAGAATGAAATCCTGACGTTTGTAGCAACGTGGGTGGAAGTGGAGGCCCTTACGCTAAGTGACGTAAGCTGGGCACACAAAGATGAATGCCACATGTTCTCACTTATATATGGAAGCTAAAAAATATTGATTTCAGGGGCTGGCGCTGTGGCATAGCAGCTAAAGCCTCTACCTGTGGTGCTGGCATCCCATATGGGTGCCGGTTTGTGTCCTGGCTGCCCCCACTTAAATCCAGCTACCTGCTAATGGCCTGGGAAAGCAGCAGATGATGGCCTAAGTGCTTGGCCACCTGCATCCATGTAGGAGACCAAGAAGAAGCTCCTGGCTCCTGGCTTCAGATCGGCCCAGTTCCAGCTGTTGTGGCCATTTGGGGAGTGAACCAGTAGATGAAAGACCTCTCTCTCTGCCTCCCCTTCTCTCTATAGCTCTCTCAAATAAATAAGTAAATCTCTAAAAAGAGTTGACTTCATAGAACTAGAGACTAGAATAGTGCCACTAGAGGTAGGGAAGAGGAGGGGACACAGGACAGAGGGGGTCAGGTATTGGGTCCCAAAATACGGTCAGACAGGAGTGTGCTCCAGTGTTCACAGGCCAGGTGTGTGAGAAATTACATATTTCTATATGTGCATTTTATATATTAACTATATATTTTCTAATTCATTATATGTTTTATAAAGAGCTGCAAGTCAGAGTTTGAAAGTTTCCAACACAAAGGATTGTTGACCGTTTAAGGAGATGCAGATGCTGACCATCTTGACTTAATCACCATACATTATAAACATGCGAAGGATTTATCACACTGTATCCCATACATGTGCAATTTTTATGTGTCAACTAACAAGAAAGAGGGAGGGGCTGGCATTGTGGAGCAGTGTCCTAAGCTGATGAAATAATCCGGGTCAGGAGGTCACGGTCACTGAAGCTGGTGGTGGCTACATGTGGATTTCTTACACCATGGGTTCCATTTTGTGTTACTTCTTGTTTGATCAGTTCTTTTTCCTTTTAGATTTATTTATATGAAATGCCCACAACAGCCAGCTCTGGGCTGGGCCAAAGCCAGCCCAGAACTGCCTGCCACATGCATGGCAGGGACCCAGGCACTCGGGGCCATCATCTGCTGTCTCCCAGGTTCGTGGGCAGGGAGCAGAATGGGGGGGAGTGGAGTAGCTGGGACTTGAACCAAGTCCTCCCATGTGGGATGCCGGTGTCCTCCACAGCACCTTCACCTGCTGTACCACAACACCCACCCCTCTTTTTTTTTTAATGAAGTTTTCTTGTTAATATTTGTTGATGATAAAGTATCCTCTTAATTTAGAATGAGAAATCCTTTTGTGCTGAGGTTTCCTTTTAAGCCACATGTTATATTATCTTGAAAGAATAATTTCAACCAAAATATAGGAAGAGTGACGAGGGAGACGGCTGCACCAGCGGGATCCTTGAGCCCTGTCTCCAAAGCAGCGCCTTCTTGGTTGATTGACAACTTCCATAATCAAGTGTTAAGAGGGGGTTAAGTCTGGGTCTCCTTCCCAGAAGCCTTCGCCCCATCCTCAGTCTGAGTCAGATTCCCCCTGTGGGCTTTCAGTTCCCCTGGCTGAGCTGAGCCTGGTGGTTTACTCCCTCTCTGGAGACAGGCACTGCCCTGGTCCCTGTCACCTCCCTGGGGCATGCCTCCTCTTGTGAATGAATGGTTGAGGCTTAGGGAGTGAGTGGGTAACAGCTTAGTCTCTGTTTGAGCATCTCCAACCACCAGGGAAGTCCCTGGGTGGCCAAGGCCAGGCCATTTCTGCAGGTTTGTTAGCTCTGCTGGGCGGGGCAGTGCAAAGCTACAGACAGTGGCTCGTGGCTCCGTGAGCGCCTGCAGGTGAGCTCCCAGGAGATTCCAGCCGCTGCTGGTCCTGAAACATCACCAACCTGACCGGTTTATTGTAAAGCAAACGGCAGAGACCAAACCATTTTGCCTAAACATCCTTTAGTATATGAGGGTGCTTCAGAAAACTCATGGGAAAATGGAATTAAAAGGAACTCTGCTGCAAAAAGTGTGTGAAATCCACGCATAGTTATCCCTTGCATTTTCCATATGAAGGCCTCTCTTAGGCATACAATGCAAAAAGTTTTTTGCACCAAAATAATCTTATCTTCTAATTCCATTTTCCCCAGACTCTTTGAAGTCTTCTCTCAAGAGGACTCTGACTCCCAGCACCTGACAAGACAGGACAGGTGCTGCTTCTCCGTAGGAGTCCAAAGGCCCCGCTGGGCCCGGCCCCGCTCACGCCCTGCTGGGCAAAGGAGGGAAAGCAAGCGCAGCCTGCCCGCCTTGGGAACGCCAGCAACAGGAAGGGAAACTCTGCCTCGCACGTGGACTTGAACGACAAGTTGTGAAGCCTGCAGCGTGGACAGCGGCTCCTGTGCGTGTGTGGGTGCGTGAGCCCCGAGGATGGAGCTGCTCACCTGGCTCATTTTCCTGGCCCACTGGGCAGTTACCAGCGCTGAATCAGGTAAGGCACTAGGAATGC
Source organism: Oryctolagus cuniculus (assembly GCF_051225735.1). Classification (NCBI taxonomy): domain Eukaryota; kingdom Metazoa; phylum Chordata; class Mammalia; order Lagomorpha; family Leporidae; genus Oryctolagus; species Oryctolagus cuniculus. Next base: position 144,485,670 of record NC_142873.1, on the reverse strand, counting down.
CTGGGATGTCTTTGTTTTCTACACAATGAACTTGGAAGCCCTGACAGCTGGAAGTGGGAAATGCTACTAAAAATAGCCAGGCAGGGTGCTAGGAGGCAGGGTGGAGGCTGTGTTAGAACCCCAAGACTTTAAGTGGGGCGACGGCTGGCCAGGGGAGGGACGCTGACTTAGCTAAAGGGCGGGTGTGTGAGAGCTAGCCAGGTGGTGGAGGCAGGAGGCGGCATTCAGCAAACACTGATGGAAGCCCTCCTCTGTGCCATGCGTGGTTCTCGGAGCCAGGGAGAGGGCAGAGAGTCCCAGAAAGCCACGTAAACTAGCACCATTCAGTGTTCCAGGGCTGATTAGCATATGACTGGGACGGGAGGAGGGAGTGCCGGGAAGAGGGGTGCTTAGAGGTAGCCAGGTAAATTGTTCCACCTGAGGTGGGCCCTGAAGCAGAGACAGAGTCCGAGCGCGCGCCCGCGAGCTCGTGCACGTCACTATCTAGGAAGAGCGTTCCAGAAAGAGGAGCAGCCCGTGCGGCTGCGGCGGAGAGGGCAGAAGGGACAGCAGGGTGGAGCTGGCGCCAGCGCACGACTCGCCTCGCAGATCATTTCAAGGACTCGGGCTTTTACCCGGAGTGACCCGGGGCACCTTAGGCGGAGGGGCCGTGGCATCTGCCTGGGCTGTGGTGCTGGGAAGAGACCGCCCCGGGGTGAAGGCGGGGCGCCCGGCTCCGCTGCAACCTTCCTGGGCTTAGCCCTCAAGGCAGCCCCCGGCCGGGCAAACCCGGATGAGAGGTCTTAACGATGAAGGGGAAGCCGCGGGCGCCCCGCGGAGGCGGCTGCCAGCCTCCGGCGTGGTGGGCGAAGCCCCGATTCTGGACAGATCTGCCGACAGATGGTGGGTGGGAGAGAATCGAGGGTGACGCCAGCGCTTGAGCAACCGGAAGGGAGGGGGCTGCCCCGCTGGGGTGGGGGTCGTGCAGACGTGGAGGGGAGCAGTTCCGGAGGCTGGGGCCCCTGGCGGCTGCCCTGGTCGGTCCGCTTTCCCAGCCTCTGACCCCGAGCAAGGAGCTTCAGTAAGGGCTCTGCCTGCGTGGCTGGGCATCGTCCGAGGCCCGCGAGGAGGAGGACGGGCACTGGGCGGATGGGAGACCGCCGTGCAGTGCTTGGGGAGGACTCAGAGCCTCACGCTTCGACTTGGGTGCAAGGTTTCTCTGGGGAGAGCCCTGAGAGGGTGCGCTGCTCCCCACGAGTGCACCCTGCTTGGGAGACTGCTCAGCAAGGCAGTCCAGAGACAGACACCCCGGTCCCCTGGGGCGCACTCCGCGATCTGACTGGGGGGTGGGGCATAATCGCTAGTCTTCCGCCCTCCTCCCCACCCACATCATATTTGCATTTGTTTTTTTGGAACTCCAAATGCTAATGAGCTCTCTCACCCCAGTCTGAGTGGTTAAAGGGAAACTCTCCTCTCCCCAAATGCCCAAAGATGTTCACTGCAGTGTTGTTTACACTAATGACAAATTGGTAACACCAAGAATGGAATAGCTGAATAGTGGCAGTATAACCACCTGGAGCACAAGTTCTCAGCCAACACAGCAAAATGAGCAATAAGGAGTATTTGGAAAGCACTTCTGATGTATCAGACACTGCTAAAATTTGTGCAAACATCGTTTTTACGCAATACCCTACGGCAGCCTTGTGCAATACCATCATCTCCATTTTTCAGACAATAACCTGGAACTTCAGAGAAGTAACTAACTTCTCACAAGATTGCACATCTAATAAGTGTCTCAGTCTGGCCAGGAGCCCAGGTTGTCCGCCGACACTCTGTTAACACTCTGCCAGGAAATAACAAACCAACCAAGCGTTAAGGAAGACAGCCACGAAGGCAACCCTTGTGTGTCCAGCACTTATCCTGGGTCAGACTTGGTCTTTAGCAGCTCACATGTGCTGTCCTTTAAAAACTCATTTGAGAAATGAAAGGGGAAAAACTCATTTCCTTTTTCCAGTGCCTGTGATATTGGAATATGGGGTGTCATCCGATATCAGCACGTGCTTATTAATAAATTCCCAATATTAATAAGCCTGTGTGGGTTCTGCCTAATATTCAGAGAAGAATTCTGAATACTGGCATAAATGAACGAGGCAGCATGATACGTTTTAAGCTTTTATTCAGTGAGAGAAATGCAAATACGTAAGAGACTGAGGGCCCTATCTAAAGGAGAGAGAAATCTGGATTCATACCGAGTGCCAGGAGCCAGCCACGTGGAGGAGGATCTAGGCCAGGAAGCATGGGGCAGGTGGCCCAAAGGCCAGGTGCCCTGGAGGCGCAGGGGCAGCAGGGTCCCACACTGGCAAAAGGCCAAAAAGCCAAAAGAAGAGCCCAAGCCCACCGGGTCCCAGGCTTTTAATCCGCTTCCAAAGGGGAGTGGGTAATTAGCCTGATTGGCAGGTGGGCACACAGGTGTGGCCAGGTAAGGGCAAGCGGTCACACAGAGTCACACAAAGGCGTGGTCTTCCAGTTCACACACCTGATCAACCTTATCCTGTATGCCCGCCTACAACACCTGTGAAGCGGGTCCTATTATTATCAGGCCTATGCTATAGAGGAGGAAGATGGGGCTCAGAGGGGCCCCAACACATGCGAGGATCCCACAGCTGGGAGCAGCCGGACAAGGTCATGCCCTGCTGCCCTCTTGGGAGCCTGGCTTTCATCAGCACTATTTTTTCTCTTTTCTCCAAGCTTGCTGGAAGGTACACATCCTGAGTTTTTAAAATGAAAGTAAATTTCGAGAGAACTCACAGCTCTTTGAAGATTTTTCAGTCTGTGTCTCTCCCTGGAGTGCACGAGGTCTCGGAGACTGCCGGTCACAGGGCTGTCACCCCTGCCTGTGTCAGACTCTGAGGAGTCCCCTCCTCCTTCCTCGGCCTGGAGCTGGCTGGCTCCTACTCCTCCCACGCGGTGCCGCCTGTGCCGGGCAACCCCCCACTATTCTTCCAGATGCAGACAGACACGTTCTTCCAGCAGGGGTTAGCAGAGCAGCAAAACATTCCCCGCAAGGTCGGCCCAAGGCGAGGGAGGGAGCGGGATGGGCTGGGGCAGAGGTCACTTGTCCCTGCAGTGCAGCGGAGCTGTGGTTTGGGGAGCGGGCGGTCCCGGCTGCTGCAGGCTTGGGCCTCCCTGGCTGTGCTTTGACTCTGAGCTTACACTCAGGGAAACCTGCTTTAATACCCTCATCTGAGGAAGCAGAGCCTAGGGGCATCGTGGTGCAGGGAATGGGAGAGGGAGAGAGATCTCTCTGGCTCACTCCCCATATGGCTGCAACAGCCAGGACTGGGCTGGGCTGAAGCCAGGAATCTGAAACTCCATTTCCAGGGGGGTGGCCAGGGCCACCATCTGCTGCTTCCCAGGCGCACCAGCAGGGAGCTGGATCGGAAGCAAAGATCTGTGCTCTGATGTGGGATGTGGGGGGCCCACACAGCAGCAAAACCCGCCGCACCGCAACGCCTGTCCCTCCTTATCCTACACAAACCGGGGCTCAGGAAAACTCTTCCTCAAGTTGCCACTGTGTGGAGGAGCCAGGATTCAAAATCACATTTCCCTGATCCAAATTTTGTGCACATCCTTTCAAAAGAAATAATTAATAAAGTCATGCTAATTTTTTTATGTTATATATAACCAGGTCACATTGCTAACAGAGTAGAGAGTGCTCTGTGAGCACTTCTGTTGTGACGTGAACTCTAGTGCTCAGTCTCCTCACCTGTAGAATGGGTACAATGGTAAATCTGTTTCATTTAGTCATGTTTGGTACAACATCTGCATCCAGTAGGTGCTAAATAAATGCAGGTGTCTATTATTTCTGACTATAAGACTTTCTTGGGTTCTAGGAATGATTTTTTGGGAACCCCCCCCCCATCACAAATCACTGTAAAAGCCCCCATGTCATATATGACTTTGACAAAATTTTTATATTGCTTTTGAAAACACTGACTTTGATGGTGCAACGTTCGTTCTTCCTGCACTCCCCAGGACTCAATCATGCCCATGGGCCCTGCGTCTGCTGTCCGCGCCCACAAGGGGGCCCAGTGACGCCCGTTAGGTGATGGGGAGGAGGGCCAGGAGACCCTTTTGCTTGCCCTGGGATGTGAGTGGGGTTGAGTGCTCAGCATGAAAGCAAGGTGGCGCTGTGCCCAGCAGCCCTCCACCCAGATTTGGCCGGCGGGGAGACAGATGGCTGTGTTCTGCTTTGCATGCCTGCCCCTGCCTTGCGCCGCACCTACTGGGGCGGAGACAGCAGCAGAGGGGCCACCGGGGCTGGCTGGGGCAGGACGCAGCCACTCCCACCCTCCGCCCACCCTCCCCTGAGCAGAGAGGAGGCCCTGCAGAACACGGCCTCCCGCTTGCTTGAGCTTGGTCAGTTGTCCACGCGGTCTCATCCGGCTCCTGGCAAGAGGAGGATGGTGAGGAATGGGCAGAGCCACGTTGCCGGTGCCCTCACGGCGGCAGGCGGCTGGGCTGGAATGGAATTCCCACTGCACTTGACACCGGGTTTACTTATGGGCTCCATCCTTACTGAACAGTGAGTGGCGACCGTGAGTCAAGCTGAGTGTATGCCTTTGTGGAACGCATGAACGCTTTCTGAGTGTAAAATACTCCGCGGCAGGAATGATGGAGCCTGTTGATGTTATAAGATCGGGGTGGGGGGGAGCAATATCCACACCGTAAGGGGGAGGTGCCCCGTCCCTCCTGGCCTCAGTCCTGGCCCCAAGGTCATTGCAGGAACCGCGTGTAGCATAAGCGGATTTTTCCCTACAAGCCCTTTCTCACTCAGGGTTTCGTCTGAGGCTCACAGGGGGGTGCGGCAGACGCCAGCGTGCTCATGTTTAGCGAGGCCAAGCGGCTGGCCCCAAGTCCCCTGCCATCGCCGGCAGTGCCTGGATTAGAAGCCAGATCTCCCACTTCCCTCTCTGGGGTCCCGGGGCCCAGGCATGTACCATGACATGCTGACTGGAGCTTAATTCCTTTGCCGCAGTGCCTGGGCTTTTTATTATGGATAAAACATGCATATTTTAACAGGCAGGCCAAGCCATAAGCACAGCACCATAGGGCTACTGCTTTGGAGTCAGGGAGGCCTGGTTAGAGGCTCAGTTTCTTCATCTGTGAAATGGGTGTAAGAACCCGTCTCGCAGAAGGGCTGCAAGGGTGAAATGAAATACCAGGCAGAGGGCCAGCTGGCACTCTCTGGGCACCTGCTACTAGCCTCCTGGTCCCATCCACAGGCGTCCTCCTTCCTTCACTGACTGTCTGCAAGCCCTCCACATCCTGGGCAGGGGGGCAGGAGCTGAGGACACAGAGATGAACAAGATGGCTCTGTGCTCTCGTCAGCGCGTGGACAAGAAGGACGGATGACAGGCAAGGCAGCGAGACAGTTCAGGTATTAAAAAAAAAGTTTTTACTGGGGCCAGTGCTGTGGCTTAGTAGGTAAAACATCTGTCCGTGGCACTGGCATCCCATACGAGCACCGGTTTGAGTCCCGGCTGCTCCACTTCCGATCCAGCTCTCTGCTATGGCCTGGGAGAGCAGTGGAAGATGGCCCAAGTGGTTGGGCCCTGCACCCGTGTGGGAGACCCGGAGGAAGCTCCTGGCTCCGGGCTTCGGATCTTTGGCCCAGCCCTGGCTGTTGCGGTCATCTGGGGAATGAACCAGTGGGTGGAAGACCTCTCTCTCTTGTCTGTCTGTAACTCTGCTTCTCAAGTAAATAAGTAAATCTTTTTAAAATGAAGATAAAAATCTTTTTAAAAATAAAAAATGAAGATAAATTATTTAAAAATTTTATTGATTTCTCTTTACATTATTCGAATGGCAGAGAGAGAGAGAGAGCTCGATCTTCTATCCACTGGCTCATTCCCCAGATGCCCACAAACAGCCAGGGCTGGGCCACAGTCAAGCCAGGAACCCAGAACTCAATCCAGATCTCCCACCTGTGTGGCCACGACCCAAGTAGTTGAAGCCATCATCTGCTGTCTCCCAGGGTGCACATTAGCTGGGTCAGAAGCAGGGGACCTGCAACTTGAACCAGGCACCTGGCTATGGGATGCGGGTATCCCAGGTGGCATCATTTTTTTAAAAATTTATTTGATTGGCTGGCACCGTGGCTCACTAGGTTAATCCTCCGCCTAGCGGCGCCGGCACACCGGGTTCTAGTCCCGGTCGGGGCGCCGGATTCTGTCCCGGTTGCCCCTCTTCCAGGCCAGCTCTCTGCTGTGGCCCGGGAGTACAGTGGAGGATGGCCCAAGTGCTTGGGCACTGCACCCACATGGGAGACCAGGAGAAGCACCTGGCTCCTGGCTTCGGATCAGCGTGGTGCGCCAGTTGCAGTGAGCTGGCCGCAGCGGCCATTGTGGGGTGAACCAACGGCAAAGGAAGACCTTTCTCTATCTCTCCCTCTCAGTGTCCACTCTGCCTGTCAAAAAAAGAAAAGGAAAAAAAATTATTTTATTTATTTGAAAGAGTTACATAGAGAGGTAGAGACAGAGAGAGAGAGAGAGAGTCTTCCATCTGTTGGTTCACTCCCTAAATGGCCACAATGGCCAGAGCTGGGCCAATCAGAAGCCAGGAGCCAGGAGCTTCTTCTGGGTCTCCCACACTGGTGCAGGGGACCAAGGACTTGGGCCATCCTCCACTGCTTTCCCAGGCCATAGCAGAGAGCTGGATGGGAAGTGGCATAGCCTGGACTTGAACCAGTGTCCATATGGGATCCAAGTGCCATAGGCACAGGCTTAGCCCGCTATGCCACAGCACTGGCCCTGAGACCAGGTTTAGACCAAGAGAAGTGGACAAAAGCTGAGAGTGTCCAGGAGGAAGTCAGGGAGCGAGGGGCTGGGGCTGGGGGTGGGGCTGGGGTTGGTGCTGGCCTCTACCCGCGCACCTGTCCCGCAGCCGCACTCCATGTCCTGTTGTGTAGCTGGGGTCCTGGCTCCCCCACACGCCATACCAATAGAAGCAGCCCAGACTCAGCTTCTGGCGGGAGAGAAGTGTTGACTGTTGGCTCTGAGTGACGCAGGAAATGGTGCAGGAAGCGACAGCCATGGTGGACGGTGAGGAAATCCCCGGCCTCACCCTAATTTTAGCCAGAAGTGTAGGATGGAGGGCGGGGCCGCACCTGTGGAGCACTCCTTCCAGTGGCCACTGGGACCGGCTGCGCAGTGCAGGCACAGTGCAGGCTCTGTGCGGCGCTCGTGACGCGGCCACTGCCTCTCACCTCTTTCTCTGGATTCCTTTGCCTGCTCCACACCAGGAGGCTTCCAGTGTCTCCGTCTCCCTGGTTGGGAGCTGAGTCCAGGTTTGCGCCAGCGCTTCAGCCAACAGGACCAGGACCACTCCCAGCTGCTGGAGTGGCTACCCAAGGCCACGGTTACTTTTTTTTTTTTTTTTAACAGGCAGAGTTAGACAGTGAGAGAGAGAGAGAGAGAGAGAGAGAGAGAAAGGTCTTCCTTTTTCCATTGGTTCACTTCCCAAGTTGCCGCTACAGCCAGTGTGCTGCAGCCGGTGCACTGTGCCGATCTGAAGCCAGGAGCCAGGTGCTTCTCCTGGTCTCCCATGGGGTGCAGGGCCCAAGCACCTGGGCCATCCTCCACTGCACTCCCTGGCCACAGCAGAGAGCTGGACTGGAAGAGGGGCAACTGGGACAGAATCCGGTGCCCCGACCGGGACTAGAACCCGGTGTGCCGGCGCTGCAGGCGGAGGATTAGCCTAGTGAACCGTGGCACCGGCCAACTTTTTTAAAGATTGATTTTATTTATTTGAAAGTCAGAGTGACAGAGAGAGAGATGGAGAAATAGAAAGAGAGGTCTTCCGTCCACTGGTTCATTCCCAAATGGCCAAAATAGCTGGGGCTGGACCAGGTGGAAGCCAGGAGCCAGGGACTCCATCCAGGTCAGGGGTCATCTTCCGCTGCTTTCCCAGGCGCATTAGCAGGGAGCTGAATTGCAAGTGGAGGAGCCAGGGCTCAAACCAGTGCTCTGATACAGGATGCTGGCGTCACAGGTGGTGGCTTAGCTGGCTGCGCCACAGCGCCAGCCCTGGCTACGGTTATTACCAAGTGCTCGTACATGAGAGACGCAAGCCACCTCTGCAGCACAGCGCTGAGACAGCTCGCACGTGTTCCCCAGGGTTTCCCTGGGGTTACTTCCCAGGATCTGCCAGCCCATTGGTGTGAGGCCTTCTCCAGGGTCAGAGGTGGGCATGTATCCCCCTGGGTGTGACAGGATCTGCCTCCAACTATGGGCTAGAGAAGTGACTTAGCTGCCTGGGGTCACACACACGTTCATGGCTCCAGAGCCCTGGTTTAACCTCCCACCTGGCCTGCCTCTGTGTTCCAGTGAGCGCGGCTGATGCCTTCTGCTGCTGCTGTGGACACAAGGCGTGTGATGGACAGGGCCCTGCCAGAGGCCACGGGCCAGGGACGGAGCTGAGCCTGTTCTCTGCTCTGTGCAGGCCTCCCCGGGGTCTCCCGCTCTGAACCCTTCCTTGCCCCTAAGCCTACCCCTCCCCCAGCCCATGGTCCGCCCAACATCCTCCCCAGTGGGGCTCAGGCACGGAGGGGCTCTCTCCGCCTCCACAGGGCAGTTCTGGCACATCTCTGACCTGCACCTGGATCCCGACTACAAGGTCTCAGAAGACCCCCTCCAGGTGTGCCCATCAGCCGGCTCCCAGCAGGTGCCCGACGCGGGCCCCTGGGGAGACTACCTCTGCGATTCGCCCTGGGCCCTCATCAACTCGTCCATCTATGCCATGAGGGACATCGCGCCGGAGCCTGACTTCATCCTGTGGACCGGGTGAGAGCAGCCCCGCCAGCAGCTCCCTGGGCGCCGCGTGCCAGCCCGTGCCTTGGCCTGCGTCTCCTCTCACCATCACGCCAGCCCCACTTGCCCGGGGGCCCTGGCTGAGTCCCCAGACTGCCCTCATCCCCCTGTGTCAGCATCTCTGGGCACCTGGAGAACTCCTGCTCCCGGCTGGGGGTGGAGCCTGGAGCCGCCCCTACCCCCGGGGGGGATTCCCGGAGCGGGGGGGGGGGGGGGCGCGGGGGGATCCATGTGTCCTGGCCAGTTCTGCTGTGCTCTAAATGCCCCGGAGAGAGTCCACGGTTTCCGCGTGGTCCCTTTCAGTGCCCCCATCCAAGTCCTTTGCCTTCGCCTTCCCTCGTCACTCAGGCGTCACCTCACCCCCTCGCTCTGGCCGTGGCCTGTTCCACGCACAGCCCTGGGGTAGACACTGGGGGCTGAGATGGGGGGGCTCACGGTGTGTGGGTGGTGCAAACGAGCACGTTACCAGTTACTTTCCAGTGAGGAGGGAGGGTCCCTGGTGGGAGTGGGAGCTCCTCAGGACCCCTGACTCCATCTGGCAGGACTGGAGGGCTTCCTGCAGGAAGTGGGACGCCAGGGGAGCTGGGAGGAAGGCTGGAAGGAACTCTGACTTGTGCTCCTTCTGCCGGCCTCCATGATTGCTTCTGGAAGGCAGATGAGGCCTGTGATGCCTCTGTCTCTCATTGTGACGGGAGCGACCAGAAACGACGCTCAGGTGGACCCCGTAGTTGGCAAGGGGAGGGGCAAAATTGGACGCTGAAGAAATGTGACCGGGTCTCAGGCGGGGCGTGGTCAGGTCTGGCTTCCCTGGGCTCGGGAGTCAATGGGAGATGAGAGTGAGCCTTAGTCCATGACCTTGACCTTGGGCACATGCTCTCTCCAGGGCTCTTGCTAGGGGAGCCCCTGATTTCTGGACAAGGGCCTTGGAAGAACCTGTAGCATTCCACAAGGCATGGTCCTTCTGGGAGAGGCTGTGCGGAATTCATGGTCCTTTTGCAGGTGCAGTTTTTCTTGGAAATCTCTAGGGCCTTGCTCACGTGTGTGGCAGTGGACAAGGTGGGGTCGGACCCTTTGTAATTCTTCAATTATAAGGAGGTCTGACTTGCCAGAGACAGCTGCAACCCAGTGGATAACCTATCAAAACTGAATGTGTTTGCTATCAGACAAAATTGCATCCTCCAAACCAGAAAATGAACATGGGAATTGGTTCCCGTCTTGGGGGTACTTGGCCGTCCCTGAGGAGGCCTCTGGGTAAACAGCGCCCTCTGCTGGTAAGGTATTGCAGACACTGGGGCATAATAGATGTGGGCAGAGACTCCGTCAGATCTCACCCCACCCCTTTCTGGTTGTATACACTCAGGCACAATGCCCCACCTTCCAGTTCCTTGGTTTCTTTATCTGTCCAGTGGGCCCACGTTGTAGGATTATTAAAGGGAACACGCCGGTTGAAATGGCTACAACACATGGCAGGTGGCCGGCACAGGGGAAGCCAGGGAGCGCTGAGTCTCGTTCCGTATTCACTTCCCGGGACGAGCGTCTGGGCAGCAGGGGCCTCACGAGTTGGGCTGCCTGGACTTCTAGCCACCCCCAAACCCCACCTGCCACACGCCCCTTCCCTTGCTCCCTCACCTCGCTGGGCATCGCTAAGGTGAATCCAAGAACTCGGGTCAGTTGAATGGCGACAGAATGGCCCAGGGACAGGTCGTGAGCCTGCCCTGGAGTTCTGAACGCCACACCCTGAAGCCAGCTCCAGACTCCTTGGTACGCGTGGGGAAAGGAGAATGCAGAGCTGGCTGCTCACCCTGGGTTCCTGGGGGACTTGCAGAGGGGATGGACCTCCAGGGCTTTCCTCGCTGAATAGCCATGACACGTGTCAGCTTCGACCACCGCGCTTTGTATGTGTAATCTCCGCTACTGATGCCTCTCAACACTCACGGAGTAGGTGCCTTACTGTCCCTGCTCTACAAATGAGCTAACAGAACCTCAGAGAGGTTAATAACCGGCCCAGGGATGCACAGCAGGCAAATAGCACAGCCTGCTCTTGAGCTCTGTCCTGCCTGGTCAGTCCCCTCCAGTGGACATCTGAGACCCAGTCCACAGGCCTGCTCCTCCCTGCACGGCTGTCCCCTGTTCGTCCCATGCCCACCCCAACCGGCTCTGTGGTGTCTTGCAGTGACGACACGCCCCACGTGCCGGATGAGCGCCTGGGTGAGGCGGCTGTGCTAAGAATCGTGGATCAGCTGACCACGCTCATCAGACAGGTCTTTCCAGGTAAGACTCTGCCACCGAACCGGGGCGGTGTCCGGCACATGGGTGACAAGGGCAGCGGGATCTGGACCTTAGCCACCAGCAGCAAAAGCCAGCTGCCGGCCAGGTTCTATAGGGGCGGGTGCAAGGCCTGTGGCCACACACAGAGCCCTGTTGAAGGGACTGTCTGACGTCTCACTGCCTGACCTGCCCCAGGCCTTCCTCCAGCTGTCTGCAGTCAGCCATGGCCATCACCCCTGGGTGAGTCCCACGTGGACTCACACGCAGCCCTGTGTCCTCACTGGCCCTGGAGTTGGCACCCCCCCGCCCAGCCCTCCGACCATCCCAGCTGCCAGGGCCTCTGAGAGATGAGGCTCAGGTGCCGCCTCCCGGTACTTCCAAGGCCCCCAGAGCCTGGCGGGGCCGGCAGGGACTGAGAGTGAGCAAGGCAGCAGCCCTGCGGGGTGCGGCAGGGACAGGAGGGCTCCCGGGCCCGTCTAATGGCCCTTGAGCATACGCATATTTGAATGCTTATCGTGGAACTGCTGCATGTAAAGGTGTTAGGGCCCAGCTACGGGATACTGAGGGTCACCACCCATAGCAGCAGCAGCTCTGGATGGAGGCACTGCTCTAAGGCTGTCACTGGCTGGAGCTCATTACCGTTGAGGATTCTAGAGAGAGGGGCTGTTACCATCTCAAGTTTCCCAACGAGGAACGTGAGCTTTGGGCTCCAAGTCAGTGGCAAGATCCTGCTTGGGACTCGGCTCTTTTCCTCCACTCCCACCACCACCTGCCCTCAACGAGGTCCGTGATGCCCGGATGTGACTGGTGTATCTGCCCCGCCCCAGCCCAGCCCAACACCCTGGCACCTGCTCGTCTTCTAGAGGTGGCCACTTCAGGTCACACCGGGACAGCCCCCCTCACCCCAACGAGAGGCCCTGTGAGTCCCCACGAGTAGATCAGAAGCAGAGCCAGTGGGATCCAAACCTGGCCCTGACCTTGGGCACGGGGCTTCTGGAACACAAGTGAACCAATGGGTAAGAAGATGCTTCAGGGCTGGCGCCGCGGCTCACTAGGCTAATCCTCCGGCTTGCGGCGCCAGCACACCAGGTTCTAGTCCCGGTCGGGGCGCCGGATTCTGTCCCGGTTGCCCCTCTTCCAGGCCAGCTCTCTGCTGTGGCCCGGGAGTGCAGTGGAGGATGGCCCAAGTCCTTGGGCCCTGCACCCCATGGGGGACCAGGAGAAGCACCTGGCTCCTGGCTCCTGCCTTCGGATAAGTGTGGTGTGCCGGCCGTGGCGGCCATTGGAGGGTGAACCAACGGCAAAAGGAAGACCTTTGTCTCTCTCTCACTGTCCACTCTGCCTGTCAAAAAAAAAAAAAGAAGAAGAAGAAGAAGAAGATGCTTCACTGCCCATGGTTTAACAACCAGACGCAAGCTCTAGGTGGTGCTGCTGATGCCACATGTGGGCGTGGCTGGAACTTCCAACAGCCAGGGTGCCCTTGGATGTGAGCTATAGTGTTATTTCGTGTGTGGCTCGGACAACAGCGCCGCTGGTTGCAGATGGACACAGCACGTTCTCCCGGCCACATTTTTAGAGAGGTTAGAATGAGACCAGGAAAAGCACCTGGCTCCTGGCTCCTGCCATTGGATCAGCGCAGCGCGCCGGCCGCGCCGGCCATTGGAGGGTGAACCAACGGCAAAGGAAGACCTTTCTCTCTGTCTCTCTCTCTCACTGTCCACTCTGCCTGTCAAAAAAAAAAAAAAAAAAAAAAAAAAAAGAATGAGAACAAACTGGAGCAGCTGAAAGGAGCTCTTCTCTTCCAGGAACGAGAAGAGCAGAAAACACTTTGCAGATACGGAAGCAAAAGTACAGCAGCTTGCTGGAGGAAGAGACTTGAACTTGAGATTTTGTTTAGAAGAACTGTTTGCTAATCAAACAAAATATTTTCATTTTATTTGTATGGCAGAGAGACCCAGAGAGAGAGGGAGAGAGGGAGAGAGAGAGATATCTTCCATCAGCTGGTTCACTCCCCACATGCCCATAACAGGTGGGGCTGGGCCAGGCTAATGCCAGGAGCTGGGAACCCAGTCTGGGTCTCTCTGTCCTGTGGAGGGACCCAAGTACTGAGCCATTGCCACTGCCTCCCAGGGTGCGCATTAGCAGGCAGCTGGGTTGGAATCGGCGCAGCTGGGACCCTAACCAGGCCCTTGAATAGAAGGATGTGGGTGTCCCAGGTGTTGACTTCCGCCGCTGTGCCCAACGCCCACCCTGCACATACTTTCTGGGCACCTCCCGCCGGCCAGCACAGAGCAGAAAACCAAAGCGGGCACGGGCTGTTCAGGAGGAAGAAGTGAGACTGCCCCACACCTCCTGGCTGCATCCGCAGGCCGCTCCTCAGCGAGGCCTGTCCCCTGACCCCTGCTCCCTGCTCTATGGTGACAGCCCTCACACTCCAAGTACTGGACACCTGTCAGCCCGCTGCACAGGGGGTCTCGGGGCTGGGGGCCGGGCTCCCAGCACCCCACACTGTCTGTTGACTGCTCCAGTCAGTAAAATTCCTAAGGAGTGAACCAGACCCCCTTCCCCGGCAATGACACGGCTGTGAGATTGACGAGCATGGAGCCCAATCGGTTTCCAGTGGCTGATCAAGCTCCGAGCCATGCGGGCCTGCTGGTTTCCCGGTCTCACATCCCAGGCTGTCACCAGGGAATGTTCTGCTGGGAGTGGCCTTAGGGGCGGGGCCACAGACCTCACTGCTCTTCTCCCAGGGCTGAGCCAAGTTCAGTGAGATCCGAAGGAACACGGGTTGCTGCTGATCTTTGCATCTTCCCCATCGGCACTGATGGCAGCCAGCGGCCAGCCAAACAGGACCAGTCCCCCCGAGGGCGCCCGAGCGCATGCGTTGTCCCACTTCTCCTTTTCTTCCCAGATACGAAAGTCTACGCTGCTTTGGGGAATCATGACTTCCACCCCAAAAACCAGTTTCCAGCCGGGAGCAACGAGATCTACAATCAGGTGGCAGAGCTGTGGAGCCCCTGGCTCAGCAACCAGTCCATCACTCTCTTCCGAAAAGGTACCGGCACCCCTGGCCACTCAGCCAGGCACTTGCTGGAGGCCAGGGTCTCACTTCACTTCCTCCCCAGACTGCCTGAACAGGCACACTGACTTTATCCCCACTGTACAGCAATGGAGACCTAGGCGTGGAAGGTGCCAAGTCACTTGGCCAGAAGAGGCAGACTCCAAGGCCCCCCCAGCATGTCCTGGGAGCCGGGCCCCGCCCCGCCCGGGGGCCAGCCTCTGGGCAGTAACCTAGGCAGGAGTAGGAAGCTTCCATTTAGGCCAGACTTGACCCTTACCCATACCATGGAGGGTGGCAGGGCCTGTCGCATGCCTTGGAGGATGTGTAGCTGCACGCCTGGCCTCTGCCCACTAGATGGCAGTAACGCTCCCAACAGTGTCTCCAGATGCAGTTCTCTGGGGGGCAGCACCCTGTGCCTGAGAGCACCCCGTGGGGGGGCAGAGACACAGTTTAGCCCAAGGTGGCCCCCAACTCGGCTGGCTTCCCTTTTCTCGGTCTCCTGCTGCTGGGACTCCCCGCTGCTGGAACCCAACCCCAAGCCTGTGGATTGGGTCCACACGGACCAGCTCCTGGGGCAGAGATGGGCAAACACCCATCACTGTTGTGCCCACTGCACAGATGAGGAGACTGAGGCACACAGAGCTATGTCACTTTTCCAAGTTGCACAGCTAACGAGTGACAGAGCCAGGACAGGAACCCAGGCATGCTGGCTCCAGATGCCCCTAGCTCACCCTCTATGAGTGAGGCGGAGCAGGCAGAGCTGACCCCGGCCAGAGTCAGCACCCCCTTCAGATCCTCTCTGGCTGTGACACCCTAGGTGCCTTCTACTCGGAGAAGCTGCCGCGAGCGGGCAGCGCTGGGCAGGTGGTGGTTCTCAACACCAACCTCTACTACAGCGACAATCGGCAGACGGCCGGCATGGCGGACCCCGGCCAGCAGTTCCAGTGGCTGGAGGCGGTGCTGATGAGTGCAGCCCAAGCCGGGGAGATGGTAAGGGCGCCTCAATGTCCTCTGCCCGTCCCCCACCCCGATGCTATAGCGCAATGCATCTGCCCCCAGCCTCACCGGGAGGGGCATCCTCCACGCTCAACCTTGTGGGCTGGGACCCCAGGCCCACTGCCAAGGCCCCTGAGGCTCACGAGGAGCTGAGATGGTGCCAGCCAGGCCGCCCCGTGAGCAAGGGAGCGGACATCAGAGCCCTCGTCCCCAGACAGCACATCCGGCGCCCTTCTCACTGCAGCCCACGGCCCGCCCTTGACGTGTCCGTCTAGCCTGTGGGCAGACGGCCCAAGACCTCCCGCGCCTGCATCCTGCCTGCCCAGCACCCCGCCCCCTCCCTGCCAGCACCAAGCACCTCGTGCAGCGCTGTCCATGGGTGACCTCACTCCGGTCTCAAAACCAATGCCAGGGAGGCACCATGGCTGACGCCTAGCGAGGTGGCAGCCAGCTGGGGTCCAAGCCGCAGTTTGACCCCAAAGGTCATGCTCTTCTCCCTGCCCCCATCCCACCTCCTGCAATGGTGGCCGCGCGCCCAGGGATCGGAAGTTGAGGGCCACAGAGGCACGTCACCATGTAGCAAAGGCAGCCTGGCCACGCAAGGGTGGATGTGGGCATCCCCGGGCTCTCCACCGGGACAATACCTTTGAAAGATTAGGAAGGCTTCATGGAGGCAATGAGTGAGCTGGGTTTTTGGGTTTTCTAAATTTATTTATTTCAAAGGCAGAGCTTATGTATATATAGAAAGATATCCTCCATCTGCTGGTTCACTCCACAAATGGCTACAACAGCTGGGGCTGGCCCAGGAGCCTGGAACTCCATCCGGGTCTCCCACATGACAGCCAGGGGTTCGAGGACTTGGGCCATCTTCTATTGCATTCCCAGGTACATTAGTAGGGAGCTGGATTGGAAGTGGAGCAGCTGAGACTCAAACCTGCACCCATATGGGATGTAGGCATCACGGGCAGCAGCTTAATGTGCTACACCACAGCAGCGGCGCCATCTGTGCTAGGTTCTGAATTAGGGTCAGACTTACAGATGTGAGAGTGAGGAGGGCACTCCAGGGGGCAGGCACAGCACAAAGACACAGGTGCAGGAAGGCAGGTGTGCGGCACCTTTACTGCTGGCCATGGAGACGCCTCCATGTCCTGGAGAGGAACTTCAGGGAGGACCTATACGTGTGTCTGTGTGCCTGCCTCTGGGGAGAGGGGGCAGCTTTGCTTTTTCAAAGATTTGTTTATTTGAAAGGTAGAATGAGAGAGAGAGAGAGAGAGCGTGCGAGCTTCCGTCTGCTGGTTCATCCCCAAATGGCTATAATGGCCAGGCAGGCCAGGCGGAAGCTAGGAACCTAGAACTCCATCCGGGTCTCCCACATGGGTGCAGGGATCCAAGCACTTGGGCCATCTTCCACTGCTTCCCCCGGCCCTTAGCAGGGAGCTGCATGGGAAGTGGAGCAGTGGGTACTGAACTGGCACTCATGTGCGATGCTGGCATTGTAAGTGGCAGCTTAACCGGCTGCGCCACAGCGCCGGCCCCCAGAGGCTGGTTTTGGGAGAAACTGGAGGAGGTGGCTCTGAGCCACTCGAGGACACCCCTTCCTCGCAGGTGTACATCATTGGCCACGTGCCCCCGGGGTTCTTTGAGAAGACGCGGGACAAGGCGTGGTTCCGGGCCAGCTTCAACGAGCAGTACCTGGAGCTGGTCCGGAAGTACCACCACGTCATCGCTGGGCAGTTCTTCGGGCACCACCACACCGACAGCTTCCGGATGTTCTATGACGACGCAGGTGCACAAGCAAGCCGGGGCCGGGGGCGCGGGGCGGGAGGTGGGCGGCTGCCAGCAGCTCTTGCTCAGCTCCTCTCTCTCCCCCCTGGAAGGCACCCCCATCAGCGTCATGTTCCTTGCACCTGGAGTCACTCCGTGGAAAACCACATTGCCTGGAGTGGTCAACGGCGCCAACAATCCCGGCATCCGGGTGTTTGAGTACGACCGAGCCACGCTGCGCCTGCAGGTCAGCGGCCTGGGTCCGGGGGGGAGGGGCTGCCTGTATCACTCCCACTCCTGACTCAGCTTTGCCTGCCCCGGCTGACTGCTCAGCTTCCGGGAGATGAAGTTCGGTTCAGAACCCGGCCATCAAGTAAGGTCAATTCTCCCTGTCCCTGGGTCACTGTCACAGCCGCCTGGCTGGTCTCCCTGCCTCCAGCCCTGCCCTGTACGGCCCCTCTGCTGCACACTACAGATGGGCTTCATCTTTCTAAAGCACTGCTTTTATCCTGCCTCTCTCCCTGCTCGAAGACCTTCAATGGCTCCCTAGTGCCCTCACGGTACAGTTCAGTCTCCCTGGCCTGGTATTCAAGGCTTTCCCTGCATTGACTTCAGCCCCTTGCCCGCCTCTCCCCACGCACCAGTCAGGCTCCGGCAACCCCTTACCTTGTAGCGTGTGCTGGAGACTGTTGCAATGACAAGGTAACACAGGGCCTGCCTGCCTGCCTTCTACAAAGTGTACCTGCCATGTGCCAGGAGATCCAGAGTGAACAACACAAAGTGCCCACTCTCCTGGAGCTGGCGTTCCTACAGGGAGACGCTCAGACGTCGGGCTGAGCTGGGTGGCTCAGGGAGAAGAGCTAAGGGCTGGGAGACGGGGCGGGGAAGGCTACGGGAGGTTGTGCTGTGCTCCACAGGTAGACAGGGACAGTGGGTTCTGTGTGAACTGGGGGGCTGCCTGGGGAAGGCGGCAGGGACGGCAGGTCCAAGGCCCCGAGGTGCGCTATGCTTGGCGCAGCAGGGGAAGGCAAGGTGTGGGGCAGGTGCAGCGGAAGGGACTAGAGAACTGGACAGGACACCCCGGCCATGGCCGGGGCTCTGGATCTGGGGGCAGCAGCAGGGATATTCTGACTTACAATGTCTCACGGTCGCCCACTGCCAACATGGCTGAGAGCTGGGGCGGCCTGGGACTGGGTGGTGTGGGGGATGGTGAGAAGCTCCGATTCTGATGTGTTCTGCAGGCGGAGCGCCAGGATGGGCGCTGGGGACATTGACAGGGCTCGAGGAGGGTTCCACGGCTTCGGGCCTGAGCAGTGGAGATGGGGTGATGGCGGGGGGCTGACCCGGTTTTGGAGGGGGGATCAGAAGTGTGGCTGTGGGTCTGTTAACTCTGAGAAGGCTGACACACACGTGAGCTGGAGCTCGAGTTCCAGAAAGAGGTGGGTGTGGAGACTTCAGCGGGGGGTGCAGAGAGGACACGCAAGGCCAAGGACAGGCCGAGCTACCCCAGCGCCTGGATTCTAGGGAGTAAACGCAGATAAGACGGCTGCGGCTGTTTACGGGAGCACGGGCCCTGTCCGCCCGGCCGGCCAATCAGAGAACCTGAGCAGCGGTCTCTTGGCCAAGCCCCCACCCCTAACCCCACCTTGTGGGGCTCACAGCCTTCTCGGGGTGGGGGGAGCCAGACCTGGGCCTGAGTCCTGGCTCCACCACTCATAAGCTTTTTGACCGCTCTGTGCCTCACTGCTTCCGTCTATAAAATGGGAGCATTAGCTCCTCACGGGCAGCTCCTCCCACCCCACCTCTAGCGACCTGAAACAGGTCCACAAGTTCAGCTTGCAGTGTTGGACCCACAAACCCTTCGGCTTCCAGTCCTGAAGGAGCACCTGTCCTCAGACCCCACGGCCCTGCTGGCCTGTGTGTCAGGTCCAGATGTCAGCATGGCACGGATCTAATTTTCACAACTCTGGGAGGTGGCTGATGTCAGCCTTTTACACCATGGGTGGGTGGGGGGGATTGGTCCCTGGAGGTGCGGGCCCCCTCCCAAGGCTGCCCAACTGGGAGGCGGCAGAGCTGAGCTATAGAACCGCCTTTCCGCCCCACTGCTCTTTTGTCTGTGAAATTGAGAGGCAGAGGCAGCTCCCCCTGCTCGTGTACTCTTCAAAGGCCTGCATGAGCCAGGGCTGGGCCAGGGCCAGGGCCAGGAGCCCGAGCCAGGAACTAAATCCACATCTCCCCCGGGAGGCGGCAGGCACCCAGTCACTTGGGCCATCACTGCTGCCACCCAGGGTCTGCACTGCAGGAAGCTGGCGTCTGGAGCCGCAGCGGGGTGTGGAACCCGGGCCCTGGGGGGGCAGGCGGGCGTCTGACCAGTTTCTCAGCCACTGGGCTCAGCGCTGCCGCAGCCGTGGAGTCGTGGTGCAAGGCTCTTCTGCCTCCATGCCGGCTTGCGCCTGGATTTTCTCTGGCATGTTTTGCCCTCAGTGGCATCTACCAAAAGGAATCCTGGCTGTTCTGACGGGAGTCAAAGCTTTCTCCAGTGTTGCTAAGAGCCATGGGCCAAGAGCGCTTTCTAGCATCTGTCCAGAACCCAGGGACCCCTGTCATGACACTCGATTGGAGACACAGCAATTAGCGAGTTTCTTTCCAATTCTTTTTTAATTTTTAAAATTTTTTTATTTTTTGACAGGCAGAGTGGACAGTGAGAAAGAGAGACAGAGAGAAAGGTCTTCTTTTGCCGTTGGTTCACCCTCCAATGGCCGCCGCAGCCAGCGCGCTGTGGCCGGTGCACCACGCTGATCCGATGGCAGGAGCCAGGTGCTTCTCCTGGTCTCCCATGCAGGTGCAGGGCCCAAGCACTTGGGCCATCCTCCACTGCACTCCCTGGCCACAGCAGAGAGCTGGCCTGGAAGAGGGGCAACCGGGACAGAATCCGGCGCCCCGACCGGGACTAGAACCCGGTGTGCTGGCGCCGCTAGGCGGAGGATTAGCCTAGTGAGCCGAGGTGCCGGCCTCCAATTCGTTTTAAACTTAGAATTGGGGCGAAGGAGCAAAGCCATACGGGGCGCTCTAAGAGCCGGTGACCAGCCGGGGCCTCGCCTTTCTCCAGGCCCTGGCTTGGCCCCCAGGCCATCGCTAGGCTAGGCTAGGCTAGACTGGGGGCTGCCCTTCCCGAGCCTGCCTCCCACGCCTGCTTCCCGGGGTGTCTGCACTGCACAGGGGCGTGGGCAAGTTACTGAGAGCCTCAGCGGGGACCTCCCTGTCATCCAGGCAGCCCTCACGGTCCACCCTGCTCCTCCTGCAGTCCACGCAGGACGCATGAATGGTATCCATTCACCCTGAGAATATTTATGGGGCATCTTCCATGTGCCCAAGGACTAAACGCTAAACGCACCGGAAGTGGAGCAAGCGACCCCAGTCCCAGCTCACCTCTGCAACTCAGCTCCCCTAAGACCCTGGCCAAGTGAATTAACTTGCTTTTGGCCTCCTGTTTCCTTATCTGTGCAGTGGGGTTCATAGAATTGCCAGAGACAGTCGTGGAATATGCTAAATAAACCCTATAGGTCACAGCTGGGGCTACAGAGAATGGGGGTGGGGCGGACAGCTGCTCACCGACCGCGCCCCCTCCAGGACATGGTGACCTACTTCCTGAACCTGAGCCTGGCCAACGAGCAGGGACAGCCGCGCTGGGGGCTGGAGTACCGGCTGACCGAGGCCTACGGGGTGCCCGACGCCAGCGCCCGCTCCATGCACAGCGTACTGGGCCGCATCGCCAGTGACCAGGGCGTGCGGCAGCGTTACTACCTCTACAACTCGGTCAGCTACGACGATCGGCCCTGCGACGAAGCCTGCCGCGCCGAACACGTGTGTGCCATAAACCACGTGGCCTTCGAGGCCTACAGCGCCTGCCTGCACGCCGCCGCGGGAGCTGCGCCCGCGCCCGCGTTCTCGTGCCTGTGGGCCGCGCTGCTGGGCCTGAGTTTGCTCTTTCTTTGGTGACCTTGGGCGCCACCGGGGCTCGGCTTCGTCCCGGTGACGTGCAGCAGTGTCACCCCCATTTTCCTCTGGGGGTGAGGAGGGGACAGTAGCCGGATGCAGACACAAAGCCCCAGGGACCCTTCCAGAAACACATTTCCTTCTCAAGCTTCATGTTGTGCCCGCAAAGCAAAACCTGCGTCTTATCCTGCGAGTTGTCCGTCCTAAGACATAAAGGATGTCGAAACGAACTCCCTTGCAGTTACGGCGCGCCTTCCGGGGCCCACCGGCCGGGGCCCCCTGCGCTCCTGGGGGCAGCCCTGGCTGGGGCCCCAGTTGGGGGCGCGCGGGGACAGAATGCGTGCCTGCAGCCCGAGCTCCAAGCCAGTCTCACCCCATGGGGCCTCCAGGGTACAACCCCGACGCCTGCGGAGCTGCGGCCGCCAGGGCGGGGGCGGTGTTCGGGTCCGGGTGGGGGACCCGGGACGTCCGCGCGCCTCGCTCCACCCCGGACGGGGCGGGTCGGGGAAGTCCCGCCCAGCAGGCCGGGGCCACGGGCTGCCCCGAGGGCTGCTGCTCCCGCCTCCTTCCTGCCGCCGCGACCCCGGGCCCTAGCGGCCCGAAGAGCAAGCAGGGGGCAGAGGCAGGCGGGCCATGCCCTGGTCGCCCCACGCCAGCCCCCTGTGGGACTTGGTCCTGGGCGCCTTCGGCACCTTCGTCTTCCTGCTCGACCTGGGCGCCGACCTGTGGGCCGCCGTGCAGTATGTGCTCAGCGGCCGCTACCTGTGGGCCGCGCTGGTGCTGGCGCTGCTGGCCCTCGCCTCGGTCGCGCTGCAGCTCTTCAGCTGGCTCTGGCTGCGCGCCGACCCCGCCGGCCTGCACGGGCCGCAGCCCCCCGGCCGCTGCCTGGCGCTGCTGCATCTCCTGCAGCTGGGCTACCTGTACAGGTGAGCGCCCCGCCCTCGGGAAGGGGGAGGGGAAGTGGTACCTGCGGCTGCTGGGCCACCCGGACACGTGAGCGCCCCGCCCTCGGGGTGGGGGGGAACGACACTGCCCTTCCACCGGGCTGCCAGTAGCGGTGAGATTCCTGACACCGGGGAGGGGCGTGGGAGGAGACCCCCGCCCCTGTGGGCACTATGGCCTCAGGAGAGGTTAACCCTGGCAGACGCCCTCGGAGCTCAGCCAGCCCTGCCCTTCCTGGCGCAGGTGAAGAGAAAGGCAGGTGCATGGCTTTGGAGTCAGACTTCTCTGGAGCCAGTTCTGGCTTTGCCACCTGTGGCTTCATTTCTGGTTTACTCCTCTATAGAAAGCAGGGAGGGCAGAAGGAGGCCTAGTGGTTAAGAATTCTGCATCCCATATCGGAGAACCTGGGTTGGAGTCCCTGCTCGGCTTCCTGCTCCAGCGGCCTGCTAGCGCTCACCCCTGGAGGAAGCAGATGATGGCTTGGGTACTTGGCGAGCTGGACTGAGTTCCTAGCTCCTGGCTCCAGCCTGGCTCAGTCTGGGCTGTAGCAGGCATTTAGGGAGTGAACCACTGGATGAAAATAATTCTCTGTCTCTACTTCTCAAAACAAAACCCAGTGGAGGCAGTAACCTGCAGACATGTATTGTGGGCGGCGCTGTCGAGAGTGAGTGACCGGTGACAGGTACCTGCGTGAGAGTTCACCCAGTTCAGCACCAGCAGGACCTCTGGCAAGGCACCGACTGCCCCAGCTCTCAGTGTACCCAGGGTTCCAGTGGGGATGGCAGGAAGGCCTGCCCCTCTGGTGAGGATTAAATGCCACTTGTAAAGTGTCCTGGCGCAGAGGGAGCTGCCTGGTCACCTGGACCACGCCCGAGTCCCGGCAGCCTGACCGCCTGCAGCAGTGCACAGGGCGCCTCACTTGCCCAGCTGTGCCTCTGCCCTGAACCTGGGCTGCGCACCCCCAGACTTCGAGCCTGAGGGCAGAGGTGGCCTCTGACTCATCCATGGAGCCTGCTGGGCACAGCTGGCAGTGAGATGGGTGTGGCAGGGTCCTGCGGAGAGGGGAAAGTGAAAGTGTCACACAGCCATGCCCTGTGATGAGGTCAGGAGGGTGTGACAGCCCTGCCCTGTGATGGGGTCAGGAGGGCGTCACAGCCCTGCCCTGCGATGGGGTCAGGAGGGGTCGCCCGGGCGGGCTCAGCCCTTGGATCCATTTTCACATCCCCCGCCGCCCTGGATCTTGCGGGGCACAGCAGCACAGTTTGCAAGAGTGGCCGCGAGAGGAGCTTTGGATGTGGCAGTCGCCGGGGGCACTGTCCAGGCCTCAGTAGGACCTCGGGCGGGCACGAAGGGGCGCAGTGACGGGTATTACAGCCCCAGGCTGGCCTCGCCGAGCCCTCAACCCGTGACCTCCTCCTGCCTCTGCCCGTCTCCTGTTTTCTGCTGAGCCTGCGTCAGACCCTGGACTGCGTTTCGGCTTTAAAAGTGGGGTCAGTGTTCCTGCTTGTGCCTGGGGGGAACCAGTGTGCCAGGGGAAGTGACAGCGTCTTATGAATGAGCTTGCAGTGAGTGAATGGGCTCACCTCCCCGTCGCCTGCGGAGGCCGTTTCCGGCTGGGAGAGCCCTTGTGCCTCTTCCGCCCTCGCCCCGCCCCCGCCAGTGGCTTCCCCAGTCTGCGCAACCTCTGGACCCTCTGGACTGTGCCCCAACCCGCAGCCCCGCCTCTCCGGGCCAGGCCTCTCCCTGAGCTGTGCGGCAGCCGCAGCCTCCTAGCCCAGCGCTCCAGTCCTCCGCCATCCACGGGATCTCGCCCCGCCTTGCCTGTGCTCGGAAACTCCCTGGCTCAGCCGCTTGCCCCGAGGATCCCGAGAGATACTCAGACACACTGCAGTGTATAGCCTATGTAGGGCTCTGGGTCCAAGTCTGATTCCACTGCTTCTTAGATGCCGCTTTTTTTTCTTAAAGCTATTGTTATTAAAAATGTGCATTTATGGCCGGCGCTGCGGCTCAATAGGCTAATCCTCCGCCTTGTGGCGGGCGCCGGCACACCGGGTTCTAGTCCCGGTCGGGGCGCCGGATTCTGTCCCGGTTGCCCCTCTTCCAGGCCAGCTCTCTGCTGTGGCCAGGGAGTGCAGTGGAGGATGGCCCAAGTGCTTGGGCCCTGCACCCCATGGGAGACCAGGAGAAGCACCTGGCTCCTGCCTTCGGATCAGCGCGGTGCGCTGGCCACAGCGCGTCGCCCTCGGGCGGCCATTGGAGGGTGAACCAACAGCAAAGGAAGACCTTTCTCTCTGTCTCTCTCTCACTCACTGTCCACTCTGCCAGTAAATATATATATATATATATATATATATATATATATATATAAATATATAATGTGTATTTATTTGAAAGACACTGGTTCACTCCCCAAGTGCCTGCAAGAGCTGCGGCTGGGCCAGGCTGAAGCCTGGAGACCTGGAGCCTCCATCCAGGCCTCCCCTGTGGGTAGCAGGAACCCAAGTACTTGAGCCATCCCTGCTGCCTCCCAGGGTGCAGTTGCAGGAAGCTGGATGGGAAGCGGAGTGGCCAGGACTCCCTGGGACGCGGGAGTCCCAGGAGGCAGCTTACCCACTGGGCCACAGCACTGCCCCAGCTGAGTAACTTCTAGATCCCCTTGCCTATCTGTGAAATGGGCTCCTCTGGGGGAGTCAGTAGGTCAAGGCTCGCAGGGATCTGAAGGCAGTGACTGTGCAGGCAGAGTCGAAGCTGCATTTATCCCCGTTCTCCAGAGGAAGGAACAGATTCAGAGAGGTTACGTGGCCTGCCCGAGGCCCCACAGCAGGGACGTGGGGAGCTGGGCTCTGAGGCACCCTGCACCCCAGGGTGCTGACCTGGCCCTCGGGCATCTGTGTGTGCCACCAGGTGCCTGCAGGGGCTGCAGCAGGGGCTGCGGGTGTGGCGGCAGGAGGCGCCCTCCGACTTCCACGAGGCCTACGCGGACTTCCTGTCCCTGGACATCAGCATGCTGCGGCTCTTCGAGACCTTCCTGGAGACGACACCGCAGCTCACGCTGCTGCTCGCCATCGTGCTGCAGAGCGGCGGGGCCGAGTGCTTCCAGTGTGAGTGCCCTGCACTGCCCCGCCCTGCCTTGACAAGGCGTCCCCCTCCCACGCCACTGACGGCTCACTCTTGTACTGAGGCAGCCGAGGGAGGCAGACCTGGCTTCAAATCTGGTCACTCTTGAGTGGTAGGACTTGGGATGGACGGCACGACTTCTCGGAGCGTCAGTTTGGTCTCAGCTGAAACATGGAAGCCAGACACACTCCTACCTTGTCGGGTGGATACAGGGCGTGGGGGAAGGGTGCACATGAAGCCCAGTGGCTGGCACTTAGCAAGTCTCGGTTGTCATCTGTGCTGTCTTTAAAAGATGTATATTTATTTATTTGGAAGGCAGAGTTAGAGATGGAGAGACAGAGCTTCTAACTGTTAGCTCACTCCCCAAATGGCCACAACGGCCACAGCTGGGCCAGACTGAAGCCAGGAGCCAGGAGCTTCATCTGGGTCTCCCACGTGGATCCAGGGACCAGAGGCCTTGGGCCATCTTCCGCTGCTTTCCCAGGTGCCTTAGCAGGGAGCTGGATCAGAAGTGGAGCAGCTGGGACTTGAACTGGCGCCTATATGGGATGCTGGTGCCGCAGGCAGAGGCTTAGCTCAGTACGCCACAGCGCCTCCGAGGTCTTTGCTGTCTTGAAGATTGCAGAGATCGGAGCGTGTGGAGAGCCTGACGCATCACAGACCGTGTGCTGCTCAGGCGGTTTCCTCCGCCCGGGTTAGAACAGGGCCTCCCTGCTGTGCCTGTCCCCGTGCCGCCCACATGGCAGTGACCAAGATGCACAGAGCCGCTGCCCCGCCAGGAAGGCCGGGCAGTTACAGTGCAGCACGCAGAGGGACAGGAAAGGTTTTGCCCGTGCAAGGGAAGGAACTGGCTCGTGGTTGCAGACCCAGCTGGTGGTCACGCTAGGCCGGGATGCTTGCTCACGTCTGGCGCGGGGTCCAGCCCCGCTTCAGCACCCGCCCACCTCCAGTCCTCCCGGCACCTCACAACGCCTGCCCCCACATGCCGCGGCCTCGTGTGGCACCCCGACCTGTCACGCCCCGTGTGACCGCAGGGTCTTCCTTGGGCCTCCATTTCCGCGGCTGTGCGAGACGGGGTTGGACTTAGCTTCCAGGGCCCTCTCACCTTGCAGGTGGGAGCCTGCACCATTCTCCGAAGAAGCCATAGCGGCTGAGCACGTGCCGCTGGCCGGGCTCTGTGGAACGGGCCCGTAGTCCCCACTGCTCGTGTTCACAGAAGCTATGGGTCGCTGCCGTCTTCCTCTCCATTTTCCAGAAGAGCAGAGGGAGGCAGAGCGCCTTGCCCCGGTCACTGAGCGCTCCCTGAGCCCGGCTTTGTGGGAGAGCAGAAGGTGCCAGCCCCAGGGCCCAGTGGAGACGGTCTGCGTGCAGGTGGGGTGGGGAGGCAGATTTTCCCCAATTTTTTCTTCTTTTTTTTTTTTTTTAATTTTTAGTTCTTTTTTATCTTTTTCCCAATTTTTTTCTTAGCAAGCATTTATCATGTGCCACACACTGGACGGGAATCCCAGATGAGTGTTCAGGAGCCAGAAATGAAAGAATTCCTGGGTGATGAGCCTTCAGGCAGGAGTGGGTGGGGAGTTCCGGGGGCGCCTGACACAGCTGAATGGGAGGAGGGGGTCAGGCTGCGGCCAGCCCAGCAGCCTGGGCAAGGTCAGAGCTTGCAGCCCTGCTGGGGCCTGGGGCGGGGCTGGCTGCAGATCTGAGGCCAGACTGGGGGTTTCCAGCGAGCATCTGTTGGATGAATGCCAGGAGCCAGGGAGGGGGCAGAGCGGGAGGCCTCCTAGGGACCTCCTGTGCTTCCTGGAGATCCTGGTGCTGGGAGACCGGGAGGTGGGACAGGAGTTCCTGGACCTTGGACAGTGGAGACCAGGGCCTGGTCTGAGCAGGGAGGAGACGGGAGGGCAGCTGCAGCCTCCCATGGGGTTTCCTGCCTCCCTCTCCAGGAGGGAGAATTGGGGCACTGGAGTTGGTGATTTTCAGGCTCTTTCGGGACAGGGAGGGTTCTGGGGCCCTGGGAGAGGCTCTGGACGCATTGCACCAGTGCTGTGTGCTGGCGAACGGCTGCCAGCCACGCGCTCTCCTCGTGAGAGCACTGGAAAGCCAGTCAAGGGCAGGCTCCGTGTTTGAGTCCTGACCCTGGTGTCTATTGTGTGAGCTTAAAGTTCTCCTGCCACAGATCCCTGCTTCGGGGTCACTGGGAGGGCCCTGCAGTACCTGGGAGCCCACGGGGCTCACCGCTTTCTTCTTCCTCCTACAGGGGTCGGCATCTGCACGTCCTTCCTGGGCATCTCGTGGGCGCTGCTGGACTACCACCAGGCCTTGCGCACCTGCCTCCCCTCCAAGTCCCCTCTGGGCCTGCGCTCCTCCGCCGTCTACTTCCTGTGGAACCTGCTGCTGCTGGGGCCCCGGGTCCTGGCCGTGGCCCTGTTCTCGGCCCTCTTCCCCCGCTACGTGGCCCTGCACTTCCTGGGGCTGTGGCTGGTGCTGCTGCTCTGGGTGTGGCTTCAGGGCACAGACTTCATGCCAGACCCTGGCTCGGAGTGGCTGTACCGGGCCACGGTGGCCACCATCCTCTATTTCTCCTGGTTCAACGTGGCTGAGGGCCACACCCGAGGCCGGGCCACCATCCACCTGGCGTTCCTCCTGAGTGACAGTATTCTCCTGGTGGCCACCTGGGTGACTCACAGCCCCTGGCTGCCCGGCGGGATCCCGCTGCACATATGGCTGCCTGTGGGAGGCATCTGCTTCCTCTTGGGTCTGGTGTTGCGCCTTGTCTACTACTGCTGGCTGCACCCTCGCTGCAGCTGGGATCCTGACCGGGTGGACGGGGCCCATGGGGCCCGCAGCCTCCTCTCCTCTGAGCTGGGTCCGCTGCCCCAGAACAGGCGCATGACCCAGCTGGCTAAGAACTTTTTCCCCAAGGCTAAGGATGAGGCTGCTTTGCCGGGGAAGGGAGAAGTGAATGGGGTCCTTTGAGGCAGGGTGAGAGCCTGCCACGGCAGCCTGCCATGCATACAACGAAACGGGGCTCTGGGCCCCAGTTGTCTAGAGGGTGCCTTAGGGAGAGAAGACCACCTGTTCCTGTTCTCTTCCCCCAACCAGAGCAGCGGGGGCCCCAGAGCGCCCCACAGCTGGCACTCCCGTCTCCCAGCCACTCCTAAAATAACCAGTGGAGGT